>NC_044906.1:60379862-60725012 GCF_001633185.2 Quercus lobata | reverse complement strand
GACAAGTGGATTGGAGATGGGGTGGTCAGGCCATTCACTGTGTCCAGGCCACCAACAGAAGAAGAAAGGAAGAACCCTTTATTTTGCAGAATCCATAATTATGTCAAGCACTCCACCAAGGATTGCTGGACCCTTCGCAGACTCTTCCACAAAAAGTTGAGAGAAGGAACCCTGGAGCTCACCCAGAAGGAGCCGGAAGTGCAGAGGAACCCCTTGCCTAACCACAAAGGAAAAGGGGTGGTAACAGTGGTAATACACGGGAACCCGGCAGAAACAGGAGAATCTGAAGGATCCTTCCACCCGAGCACAGTCAGAACCCTCCAGAAGAATCCCAAGTTCAGGTCACTATTCAATCAATTAGGATTCGGACCAGAAGCAAGGAGGGTGGCCACAGAGTCTCTCATGAGCATAGCAGCAGATTCAGGGATGGAATGCTTTACAGCTGAGTCACATGCTAGTCGAGCTTTCTTGGAAACAACCAATGCAATAACCTTCACTGATGAAGACATGGAGATTGAGCACCCAGACCACCGTAGACCCCTTTATCTAATGGCCACCATAAATGGCGTTCAAGTCAGAAGAGCACTGGTGGATACGGGGGCATCACTCAACCTCATAGCCTTAAGTACCCTGGAAGCTGTTGGTTTAGTTGACAGAAGAATCCTGGGGGCTCCCATGGAGATAATAGGATTTGGAGGATCAGTAGAGTCAACAGAAGGATACGTGCAGCTAGCCTTAAGGGTGGGGCCGATAGTAGCTCTGACCAGATTTCATGTGATTAATGCTGAAGTTTCTTATCACATATTGCTGGGACGCCCGTGGCTTCATAAACATCGCCTTATTCCATCCACGTTCCATCAATGCATTAAAGGGAGACTGAATGGGAGGCCCATAAGGATCCCTGCCAATCATAATCCTTTCAGCCAGGGAGAAGTGAACTTTGCAGAAACAATGTTTTATGATGAGTTGGAGCCAGATGATGAGAACCCCGCCCCGGGGACCCCGGGGGCACCTGTCCTAGAAGAAGAAGAAGGAGGAAGGGGTACCCGTGACCTGAGGAACCTTCTAGAAAGAAAAAGACAGAAGAGGGAGCCCAGCTCTTCAGGATCCCGAGAATGTGTGGTGGTACGGGAACCTGGGGGAAGGCTAATCTATCGTTTGTGAAGGTGCGCGGGACCCGAATGCATTGTGCAGGAAGGTCCCGGACCACCAAGCTGCATGATGGCCCAAGAAGAAATCCCCGAAGAACCAGTAAAGGAAGCCCAGATTCAGCCTGAGGAAGAATTAAAAGAAATAGACTTGGGAACAGAACCAGGATCCCGAAAACCTGTCTTCATTAGCAGTCAATTGGTGGCTCAGGAAAGAGAACAATTGATAACCTTGCTTCAAAAATACAGAGATGTGTTTGCATGGACCTATGATGAGATGCCAGGTCTAGATCCAGAGTTGGTAGTCCATTCTCTTAATGTGGACCCAGGGATGAGGCCGGTAGTCCAACCAGCTAGGGTCTTCCACACTGAGGTAGAAGCTCAAATAGTCCAAGAGGTCAAGAAATTACTAACAGCTGGTTTTATCAAACCCATCCAACACCCAAAATGGCTTTCCAACATTGTACCTGTGAAGAAGAAAAATGGTCAAATCCGTTGCTGTGTGGACTTTCGCAACCTGAACAAGGCATGTCCTAAAGATGAGTTCCCCTTGCCCAATATCGACCTCCTTGTAGATTCAGCTGCAGGAAATTCAATGTTCTCGTTTATGGATGGGTACAGTGGATATAACCAAATCCGCATGACAGCCAAAAATGCAGAGAAGACGGCATTCAGAACTCCGATTGGGAATTTTTACTACACTGTAATGCCCTTTGGCCTCAAAAATGCAGGGGCTACGTATCAACGCACCATGACAGCCATTTTCCATGACATGATGATGAGGAGATGGAAGATTATGTAGACGATATTGTGGTCAAGTCAAAAACCAGAACATGACATTTCCAAGTACTTGAGCAAGTCTTTGAAAGATGCAGGAAATACAAGTTACGTATGAACCCCATGAAGTGCGCCTTTGGAGTGTCTGCTGGAAAGTTCCTTGGGTTCCTGGTACATCACAAAGGCATAAGCGTGGACCCAGCCAAGGCCACAGCTATTGTCACAATGAGAAGACCAACTACTGTTAGGGAGCTCAAAAGCTTCCTGGGAAGGTTCTCCTACATCAGGAGGTTTGTGCCTGGTTTGGCCTCAGCCACAGCAGGCCTATCCAGACTATTGAAAAAGGGAAATGAATTTACCTGGGGAACAGAGCAGCAGGAAGCTTTTCAAAGGATTCAGGGCATTATGAATCATCTGCCCACCCTCCAGGCACCAGTACGTGGGCGACCTCTGTTGCTATACTTAGCATCAAACTCTCAGGCAATAGGAGCTTTGCTGGCACAAGAAGATGACCAAGGAAATGAGCAGCCCATATATTATGTAAGCAGAACACTCAAGGATACCGAGACCAGGTACCCCAGAATAGAGAAAGCCTGCCTAGTGATCATTTATGCATCCCAGAGGTTGAAGAGGTACTTCTCAGCTCACCAAATCCTCTTGGTAACCAAGTCCCACCCCATAAAGGCACTCCTGCACCAGCCCCTTCTCACAGGAAGGATAGCACAATGGCTAGTGTTGCTCTCACAATATGATATAGGTATAAGAACTCCCAAAGCTGTTAAGAGCCAGGCCATAACAGATTTGCTAGCTCAATTCCCAGGAAAGGAAGAAGGCCCGCTAAGTGAAGAAATCCCTAGTGAGGTAGCAGTAATGGAGATCCCAGGGAAGAAATGGACCATGAGGTTTGACGGATCAGCTACAGCAACTTCAAATGGGGTAGGAATTGTACTAAGCTGCGAAAATGGAGATATCATGCCCCTGTCCTTCAAGCTTGGTTTCTCATGCTCTAATAACGCAACTGAATATGAGGCATACTTAACTGGGTTGACTATAGCACTCAGCATAGGAGTGAAACATATGAGGGTGCTGGGAGATTCTAATCTTGTAGTCTCCCAAGTGAAAGGTGACTTTGCACTACGAGAACAAAACTTAGCAGCCTACAGGACTTGGGCACAAAGGCTGGAGATGGAATTTCAGACCTTCAGCATAGAATACACTCAAAGAAGTGAGAACAAGTTTGCAGATGCTCTCGCCACCCTGGGATCCCAAATACCATTTAATGGGAGGGATACGCTGATAAAAATAGGAAGGCAGGAACATTCTATTGTAAGGATCCTCCAAGGGATGTACCCCGGGGAATCCAAACAGTGGGACTGGAGGGACGAAATCAAAGAAAGGATGAAAGAGGCAAGCCCCAGAGGGAACATCAAAGAACTAATGGATTACACTCACATAGAAGGAGAGTTGTATAAGAGACTGCCAGGAGGAATACTGTCCAGATGTATTACCGAGAAGGAAGGAAAAGCGAAACTAGAAGAATTACACGCCCAAGCATGTGGAGTTGCAGAAAAAGTCAGCCTATACAGAAGAATGCAACGCATGGGGTATTACTGGCCGGATATGGACAAGGAAGCAGCAATCATACAGGGGAGATGCCAGGAATGTCGTTTGGCAGTAGACAAAGAAGAAAGCTACGCGGTGTTTATTGCAGAAGATTGGCGGGTTCCTTTCATAGGATACCTGGCCCAGGGGATCCTGCCAACCGACAGGGAACTGGCCCACAAGCTCAAAAGGCTAGCGTGCAGGTATTTCCTACAGAATGACATTTTATTCAAAAGAGGATACCATGGAGATCCCCTTAGATGCCTGGGACCAAAGGAAGCTAGAGAAGTAGTCAGAGAGGTACACTTGGGTGATTGTGGGAGTCACCCAGGGAAGAGAAGGCTGTACAAGCAGTTGCTATTGTTGGGATATTACTGGCCAACGATGAAAAGAGACTCTGAGGAGCTGGTCAAAACATGTCATGCTTGCCAAGTCCTGGGAGATGCAATTCACACTCACCCAAATGTCCTACAGGATATGACGACGCCATGGCCTTTTCATACTTGGGGGCTCGATCTCATAGGGCCTATAAACCCTCCATCCAATGGTTATATATGGATCCTGGCAGCCACGGAGTACTTTACAAAATGGGTAGAGGCCATCCTTTTGAAAAAAGCTACTGGAGCAACTGTGGCAAATTTCATTCGAGAACACATCATTACAAGGTTCGGGATCCCCAGAAGATTGATCAGCGACAATGGAACCCCATTCATAAACAAAGATATGAAAGGATTAACTGAGGCATACCACATCAAGCATGGAAGATCTACCCCATACTACCCACAAGGAAACGGCCAAGCTGAAGCCACTAATAGGGTAATATTAAAGATCCTTAAGAAAATGAAGCATGAGTATGGAGGAAAATGGAGTGACCATCTGGCAGATGTGCTTTGGGCATGTAGAAGCTCTGTAAAGACAGCCACAGGATTCTCCCCATTTTCCCTGGTTTATGGAACAGAAGCCATCAGCCCTGTGGAGTTAGTCATTCCTACACCAAGGGTAGTTCTAGAGGAAAACCAGGGAGAAAGTGAGGACGCAAGCAATGAAAAGAGACTAGCAGATCTGGAAGGAGTAGAAGAAGAAAGAGAACTGGCTAAGAAAAGAAGCCAGAGATACCAGCAAAGAATGACCAGAGCATATGCACAAACAGTACGCCCAAGAGTGTTCAGTAAAGGGCAATTAGTGCTAAGGATGGCGAAGCATGTGAGGAGGAACCTGCCAGGGCCTTCCAAGTTCACCCCAAAATGGGAAGGACCCTACATCATCAATGCAGCTCATGAAAGTGGGTATTATTACCTTGCCAAAGAAGATGGAACAGTCCTGACAGAGCCCATAAACGGGAAATGGCTGAAGCAATATTATGCATAAGGACAAGGGGATCCCGGTACCTCAGGGTCCTTTCACCAGCTTCACTATCTGCTAAGTTCCTTTTATTTTTTTGTCTTTTTCAGCCTTTATCATGAATTCTAGTCTAAGATAATTTTGTTTAGGAACATGTGATAGATTGACACTTTGTGGTCAATACTGCACCAAAAGACTTTTCTTTGTTCCTTGAAAATGACTATGTTTTAATGAAATTTCTGTTTCTTCAACATTTAAGTTTCTCATACTGCAAAAAAAAAAAACAAGTTTGGATAAATTTAAGGAAGGATACCTGAGTAAAAAAAAAAGGGGAGAGTATGTAATACCCTTTTGCATATGGCCCAGGATTCACCTCACAAGTAATTTTAGATATCCCACAAACAGTCCCAAGTGCATGGGTCTAGGATCACAGAATAAAAGCAAAATATCTAGGATACCTAGCCTAGCACTTGGCAAAAGGGGAACCTATCAAAGTTCATGAACTGGGACCGTATCTCAAAAAAAAAGATATGAGAAGGATACCAGTGTACCCAGTTCAGTGCTTGCACAATAGATTACCGGGTACCTGGACCAGAATTTACAGTAAAACCTGTGAAGACCATGGTCCAGGACTCAGGAAAGAAAAGAGCCATAGGAAAGAAAAGGCAATATAAAAGGCAGATTCACATACTAAAAAAAAAAAAAGCAATCTTGAAACACAAAAGAGAAAGCAAAGAGCAGAACAATGTTCAAAATAAAAAACTTATACAATCCCAAATTTTTTATGTAAATCTAAAAAGAAAAGCTAAGGAATGAGGCCGGCCAACAGGGAGGCATCCGGAGAAATGACAGGCACAGCCAAAGTAGAAAGGATCCTCTGCCGTTTGACCTTCAGGTCTTGTAAAACCTTGTGAGCACGAGCCAAAACTTCCTCAGCAGCAGCTATCTCAGTGTCTATACTCTTGAAAGATTGCCTCTGAAACAGCATATGAGCCAGCAGACGCAAGTGATCCAGCAGAAAAGACAAATTAAACTTGGCCTCTAGAAGGTCTTGCACCACCCCTCTCCACTCCAGAAGCTTTTCTTCAGACAAGGAATCTACAGAGGAATTCCTTAGGGAAATCAGCACAGCACACAGCAACTCCATTAAAATATTGCCTAGAAAAATGCCTCCCCTGAAGCCGCTGGTGAAATCCCCGTGACTCTTAAGCAGACTCTCTAGCAGCGGCAGGCCTTCCACAGGAACAGAGAAACGCAGAAAGCTGCCATAAGAAGACCCAAAAACATGGAAGTGGCTGGCAGGAAGACTATTGAATTCCAAGAGATCAAAGCGAGCCAGAAAAGAAGAAAGCCTTGAATCAAGATCTGAGGCAGTCATCTTCGAGGCATCCCCCATCACTGTGTCACCACTTGCAGAAACAGGGGGACTTGCAGCCTTTTGCTCTGGACGAAGGTCAGCAACTTGAACAGGTCTCACAATTCCTTCAGGAATAACAGGCTCAGAACCTGCAAAGCCTGTATCAATATTCAAAAAAAAAGAGGAGAAAAGAAAAGAAGAGGAAGAACAGATTTAGTCTTAAAAAAAAAGGGGAGAAAAAGAAGAACAAACCGGTTCCAGCTTCTTGGGGCAGAGCCTCTTCTTCCTGATCTCCTGACTTCCCCGAAGATTCTGGGAAGGAACATAAGGCAAGTTGAAGAAAAGGTGAAGGACCAATGGCAAAGTGGCTAAAAGAAGGGATAGATGCAGGGGGCTTCGACATATATAAAAAGAAAAGGAGGAGAAAGAAAGGGAAACACGATTGGAGTAGCTTGCACTCACCTTCTGAGCTCTCTAATTCTAAAGAAGAGGCAACACTGGGAGCGGATTTCTCACTGGTTTGACCTAAAAGGAAAAGGAAAAGGAGGAACTCAAGAAAAAAAATTGGAAAAGAAAGAAGAATATAACGTCATTCCAAGGAAACAAGGTTTACCTGTTTGTTTGGATAAAAGAGTATCTCCCAAAGCACCTTTATCTGACAAAGACTGAGGAAACACAGTCCTAATAGGACTAGGAGTACGCTCAAGATGGGGACTTTGAGATGACGGGATCCTAGAAGCTTTGGGATCCTGGGAATCCTGGGAACCTTGCATTGGTTGCCCAGTTTCTTCGGCTGGGTCATCAGTAGGGGGCTCCTCCCCCATAACAGGAAAAACAACAGAAAGAGCTGTGATAGTTTCCTTCCCCAGAGCCTTGTCAGTCATAGGAGGGGATACCTCCACCTAAAGGAAGAAGAAGAGGAGAAGGCAGTGTCAAAAGAAAGGAAAAAAGAAAAAAACACAACAACAGGAAGTGCAGACAATACAATGACAGAACAAAAGGGAAAGAACAAAAGAAAAAGGGGAACACATACCACGTCGTCTCCAGAAGATTGGCTCTTACCCGTCTTGTGATCAGACTTGCGCTTGGACTGCAAAGGAAATCACCACTCGTCAGCAAAATAGAAACAAGTGCAACAAAAAAAAAGAGAGAAGAAGGAAAGAAGTCTTGCCCTTCTCTCTCTCTCTCTACAGATTCTCTGGAAGTCTTTTGCTTACTACGAGTACGCCCAGAGGGTCCTAAAGGAGGCTGGGATACCAAACCAGAGGATCCTAAAGAACCATGGACTGAGGCAGTCACAGGAACCTGGGGAAAAGAAGGCTCTACCTTAGTCTTCTTCCGAGTCCTTGAAACCAAAGGTTCCCTGACATCCTTGCCTTCCTGAGATGCTAAGTGTGCTTGAGGTTTCCCCGTTTTCCTTCTTTTCGCCTCAGAGCCTATCTCCACACCTCCTGTACTTTCGCCAACATCAGCAGCTTTCATTTTCTTTGGCTTGACATCCTTGCCTTTACTCGGAGCAGCGGCAACATTTATTGTCTCTGTTGCACCCCTTTTGATGGGCACCCCAGAGGAAGCACCAATGATAAGGCTATCACCTAGCCAGGTCTCAGGAAAATCCTGTCCATAAACCACCCAACCTCCCCTGGAGGCATGCCACTCTGCAAATCCAGTCTTGCTGCTTGCAGCAGCAGAAACAATCCCAGCAGTAGGAAGGGATAAACGCCTATTGGATGACAGAGCAGAAATAATGCTAGGATTCGGGACATCCCGAACTGTGCCAGTGCCAACATAATCAACAAAGGACTTTTGCACTCTCCTCCAATAACTCGTATAGCCACTAGAAGCAAAGACTCCTCTTTGGGAGTTAGGCACTGCAAATTGGGGGCTCCTCCGCGACCAATAAGAAAAGGCTTGCAGCCTCAAGAAAGGATCCAATGAAGGAAGGGATGGCACCACATCCTTAAAAACTGGAGGAATGTCCTGATCAAAACCAAATTGTCGGAGCACCCGGTGTGCTGAATAATGAGTATATTTTGGGCCACTTGAAGAAGGCACAGGAAGCCAGGAAGGGCTAACGCAAGCAAGGTAGGCCAGACTGCCCTCATCACCACGGCGCAAGTCAAAGGTATTACCTGTAGAAGATAAAAAAGAAGACAACACAGAATCACACGCAAAGCCAGGACCAAACTCACGAGGGGATCTCCAACATAAGCTCCCAGCTTGGTCAAACAACTCCACAAGATTGAGACCACCACCCTTCAAGCTGATCCAACGAAAAATAATGGGAAAGGCATCGGTAGAATTGCCACAAAGACCTTTCACTATGTCGGGGGATCCTTGGAACTTGTCTTTCACAAACTTCAAATTCCTGCACTTAGCCAAAGTAGCTGCAGAACGGTCCCACATGAAAATCTGAAGGATAGCACAGTGAAGAGACGAAGTGATCGCATAACAAGAGTCACCCTCAGCCTCATCTCCATGAAGCTGGTCTAATTGAGAATAGACATGACCCAAAAACAGAGGGGCCAAAGGATACTGGGTACCTCGAGCCAACTTGATTGCCAATGGAAAAAACGAAGACTTAACTCCGTACCCAGGGAACTCACTGAACAAAAATTTACTAAGCCAAAAAGCCAGGAAACCGGCCCACCTCACCTCCTTATCTTTTTCACGAGAGAGGGTCATCACCCATCTCCCCATCCTAGCAGGCTTACCACCAGAAGAAGCGGCGCGACCACCAAAATGGCCAAATAATTTCTCTTCTACCATGAGATCCTCACCAGAAAGGTCAATATCAAAGGGATTCTCTTCGCCAAACACCGGGAGGAGGAAGTTATTAACCACATCCTCCAAGGTGACTGTTAATTCACCAGTAGAAAAGAAAAAAGTATGAAGGGAAGGACACCAACGACGTACCAGATGCCTGAGCCCTTTGGCGTCTCTGAAGCCCTCAAGGTTTCTGGAAATAGCCACTGCCTTTAGGATACCGGCGCGCTCCAAACGACCCACAAATTCAGCATCAGACAGTTCTTTGTCTACCCATATAGGCCAGCCCTGAATCTTTCCTGGAACAAAATCAAAGAAAATAGGAACCGCCTCTCGGATTCCTTGTCTGATTTGGAGATCAAAAATCTCTCTAGGGTCAGGAACTTGGGCGGAACCAGCGAAACCCGCTTGACCAGAAAACATCCAAACGTGAGGGGATGGAGGAGCCTCACCATGAGATATATGAGGAAAAAATAAACTGAGAGAATACCAAGGATCCCGTAAAGGGAAGGCCGGACGTTCAGTAACCTCGTGAGAATCACTCGGAGCAGAACCAGAAGAACCTTCACCCTCAGAAGGACTGGGAGTACGCTCTCTCCTCTTTCGAAAAGAAGAAGAAGCCATCAAAAACAACACGCGCTCTGAGAAGAAAAAAAGATTGAAAGTGCGAAAGGGAGGAAGACCAGAGTAACGGAGAAGAAGAGAAAAAAGAAAGAGAAACACAAAGAGTGAAAAACTCAGAGAAGCAAAGTGATAAGGTGAAACGGCTGCAATAAAGGCGCAAATAGCAGTTGGGGAAAACAGTTTGTGGAAAGACGCGCCAGTTGCCATGAAATTTAATTTGAAGTGATCAGCAGTTATTAATGAGGGATAACGGGAAACGAGAAAAGTGGGTAGAGGAGTTTTACCTCAAATACCCAACTGCCACGTCCCGCATGAAGAGGAAATTGCGAAAGGTAATAATTATAAGGGAATGCAACACGCAAAAAGGAGGTAACTAAAAGCAGCAGAAAAGGGGCGGGATCCCAAGTAAAAAGGAAGGGAACCCAATAGAAGTCGAAGAAAAAGGGGGACACCATGAGAGTCCTGGGAAACCTAAATCACTCACGCGTGGGTTTCAGGCAACCCACGAGCTCGGGGGGCTAAATGTTGAGGTCTAAAAAGGGTCATAATAAAATAAGCCCAAAAGAAATGGAAGAGCAAGTCAAGCCCAAAAGAAAGAATCCAGGCTAAGCCCAAAGTAACAGGTACGGATGATCCATGGGGGATAAAAGGAAGGCCCAGAGGATCCTGAAGCCCAGAAAAGGAAAAAGCATCCCAAAGAAGAGACCACGGCAAAATGAAAAGAAGCAAGGATCCCCAAATCCCTTCAAGCACAAATAAAGAGGAAGAATGAGACAAATCGGTGGACAGAAGACAGGAAAAGAAAAAAACAAGAAGCACGAGCGACCTCTCATGGCACAGACAGCAAAAGGGCCTCGGAGAACCAGGACAGGGAAGAAGAATAGCAATGAATGACTTTCAAAAATGGCAGAACAGGATTCCGCCCAAATAGGAAAGAAAGGGAAAAGAGGAATACGCCAGAAATGGGGATGCCGAGAAGGGCATACCTCAGCACGTCCCAAAGAGGATGGCCGACCAGAAGCTTTCGAATGAATCAGAACCAAGAGAAGGAAAGAATGAGAGAAAACGGCAAAGGGACTTACCAAGGCAACAGGGACAGAACATGCTCTGTTTGCAAAAGAACAAAACAGGGGAACCCGGGACACCCAGAAAAACTCCATTATAAAAAGAGGGGGCGGGTTGTGAAGAAGGCAGCGAGAAAAAGAAAAAGAAACACAAAAAGAAGAAATTCTCTAGGAAGAACCATCAGAAAAATCCACCCAGAAAGAAAATACTAAGGGAAGAACAAAATACTGTTTCCCGATATCCTGTAAAGGCCACTAGTGCACATACTTGGATTCAACGGGAATCAAACTTTGCAAGTTTTGAAGGCTGAAATAGCCATTCAAGACTGCAATTTTTGAGCTTGATTGGACCTTGTATCACGTCCTAGTGAGCTTTCTGTAATCAAACAGACAATTTGTTAATAAAATACTGCTTTATAATTCCCAGGATCCCCACAGCACCTTTTCTTTATCGTTTTGCTAATCCTGTCTTTCTTCTGAATTTACGTTGTTAATATTTTTGGCATTCTACGATATCCTCGTTTGTCATTTTTTGTATGATGTCAGGAGTATTCTCTGCACCTACTTGACTCTTAAACAGCTCGTTAGCTGCGGTGAGTCAAGGCTTGGTCCACCAAATCCCTCTTCTTTTTTTCATTTAGGCCCGGGATCCTTGGGCCTGAGTATCCTGAAAAAAAGCACTCTCACAAGCCACTATTACACATACTCGGATTCAAAGAGAATCAAACTTTGCAAGTTTTTGAAGGCTGAAGTAGCCATTCAAGACTGTGATTTTTGAACTTGATTGAACCTTGTATCACGTCCTAGTGAGCTCTCTGTAATTTCATAGACAATGTATTAATGAAATATTCCTCATTAATCCCAGGATCCCCTTAGCACTTATTTTGTACCATTTTGCTAATCATGCTTCCTTCCTTTTTAATTTACCTTGTTGTTTTTTGGCATTCTTCAATACAAATGTCCTTGCTTGTCATTTTTTTTATTGTCAGGAGCATCCCCTGCATATCACTTGATTCTTAAACAGCTTGTTAGCTGCGGTGAGTCAAGACCCGATTCACCAAACCTTTTATTTAGGCCCGGGATCCTTGGGCCTAAGTGTCGTAAAAAAGGCACTCTCACATTTTGGCGACTCCGCTGGGGATTGGGCAAAGAAGAGGGAAGAAGCAATCCCTTTACAGAGTATGCCTCCAAGACAAAGAAACAGCAAAGGAACTAATGTGCCATCTACGACCTCTAACCCCGTAGGAGAAAACGAGGTAGCTTCCAGACGAGGAGGTGGGATACCCCTGGTAGAATAGGAGGTTGTGTCAGAACAAAAACACACAAGACAGGAACCAGACCTCATGGCCAGGATGACAGCAATGTTGAGGATCTGGAGCAAGAAGTTCGTATTCTCAAAGAAGGCAGGACATAGGAAATCAGAGACAATGTTCCCCCTATTGGTCACCAAGATGGAATGCAGCTAGAACGAGGGTCAGCAATGGGAGGAAGAGCCAACCCTCAGTACCTAACATTGGCAGATGTCAATGCCCTCCTGGAGCAAGAAAGGGAAAAACTCTCAGGGATCCCCAAGCAATTCTCTCGGGATCCCCCGTTCCCTCCAGAACTTCTTGGCAAATCATACCTTAAGGGGTACGAACCCCCAAAGTTCCATCCTTTCGATGGAAGAAATGGAAGTACTGTGGAACATGTGAGTAGGTTTATCCACACTATGGGCCCCGATGCAGGAGACAAAGAATTATGTCTAAGGGAATTTGCCAAATCCTTAGTGGATAAGGCGTACACTTGGTACACCACGCTGAGACCCGGGTCCATAAAAAACTAGGATGAGATGATGGAAAAATTCTGCGCCAAATATTATCCTGGTGAAGACAAGATCACTTTCCAGAACCTGCAAATGGTGAGGCAGAGACCTGGAGAGGATCCTGTCTAGTTCATTAAAAGACTTGAAGATGTGTCCTTAGACTGCTATGGGGACCACGAAGAGAAGGAGCTCGTGGAAACCTATGTAGCCAACATGCTTTTTGATTACAGGCTCAACCTTGAAAACCTATGTATCACACAGTTTGCTGACCTGCTACAGAGAACCAGAAGGACGGCACAAATCATGAGGACAAAAAGGCTACCCGTGTCCCAAGCTATGACAGCATCAGGAGGAGAAAAAAGGAAGAGACCAGATGGGAAGGTGTTCGAGGAACCACCAGTGATCCCATGTACAGCTGAAGAACTAAGCCATGTTTTAGATAAATGGATCGGAGATAGGGTTGTTAGGCCATTCATTGTGTCCAGACCACCAATTGAAGAAGTAAGGAAGAACCCTTTATTTTGCAGAATCCATAATTATGTCATGCACTCTACTAAGGATTGTTGGACTCTTCGCAGACTCTTCCACAAAAAGTTAAGAGAAGGAACCCTGAAACTCACTTAGAAGGAGCCAGAAGTGCAGAGGAACTCCTTGCCTAACCACAAAGGGAAAGGAGTGGTAGCAGTAGTAATACATGGGACCTCGGCAGAAGCAAGAGAATTTGAAGGATCCTTCCACCCGAGCACAGTCAGGACCCTCCAGAAGAATCCCAAGTTCAGGTCACTATTCAATCAATTAGGATTCAAACCAGAAGCAAGAAGAGTGGCCACAGAGTCTCTCATGAGCATAGTAGCAGATTCAGGGATGGAATGCTTTACAGCAGAGTCACATGCTAGTCGAGCTTTCCTGGAGACAACCAACGCAATAACCTTCACTGCTGAAGACATGGAGGTTGAGCACCCAGACTACCGTAGACCCTTTTATCTAATGGCTACCATAAACGGTGTTCAAGTCAGAAGAGCACTGGTGGACACGGGAGCATCGCTCAATCTCATAGCCTTGAGTACCCTGGAAGCTGTGGGCTTAGTTGACAGAAGGATCCTGGGGGCTCCCATCGAAATAACAAGATTTGGAGGATCAGTGGAATCAACAAAAGGATACGTGCAGGTAGCCTTAAGGTTAGGGCCAATAGTAGCCCTGACAAGGTTCCATGTGATTAATGCAGAAGTCTCTTATCATGTGTTGCTGGGACGCCCATGGCTTCACAAACATCGCCTTATTCCATCCACATTCCATCAATGCATTAAAGGGAGACTGAACGGGAGGCCTATAAGGATCCCAGCCAACCATAATCCTTTCAGCCAGGGAGAAGTGAACTTTGTAGAAACGATGTTCTATGATGAATTCGAGCCAGATGATGAGAGCCCCGCTCTAGGGACCCAAGGGGCACCCATCCTAGGAAAAGAAGAAGAAGGAAGGGGCACCTATGACCTGAGGGACCTTCTGGAAAGAAAAAGACAAAAATAGGAGCCCAGCTCTTCAGGATCCTGAGAATGTGTGGTGGTACGGGAACCCGGAGGGAGAATAATCTACCGTTTGTGAAGGTGCGCGGGACTCGAATGCATTATGCAGGAAGGTCCCGGACCACCAAGCTGCATGATGGCCTAAGAAGAAATTCCAGAAGAACTAGTTAAGGAGGCCCAGATTCAGCCCGAAGAAGAATTAAAGGAAATAGACTTGAGAACAGAACCGGGATCTCGAAAGCCTGTCTTCATTAGCAGTCAATTGATGGCTCAAGAAAGGGAACAAATAGTAACCTTTCTTCGAAAATACAAAGATGTGTTCACATGGACTTATGATGAGATGCTTGATTTTGACCCAGGATTGGTAGTCCATTCTTTTAATGTGGACCCAGGGATGAGGCCAGTAGTTCAACCGGTTAGGGTCTTCCACACTGAGGTAGAAGCTCAAATAGTTCAAGAGGTCAAAAAGTTGCTAACGACTGGTTTTATCAAACCCATCCAACACCCAAAATGGCTTTCCAACATTATACCTGTGAAGAAGAAAAATGTCAGATCTGTTGCTGTGTCGATTTTCGTAACTTGAATAAGGCATGCCCTAAAGATGAATTCCCCTTGCCCAATATCGACCTCCTTGTAGATTCAGCTATAGGAAGCTCAATGTTCTCATTTATGGATGGATATAGTGGGTACAATCAAATCCGCATGGCTGCTAAAGATGCAGAGAAGATGGCATTCAGAACTCCGATTGGGAACTTTTACTACACTGTAATGCCCTTTGGCCTAAAAAACGTGGGTGCTACATATCAGCGGACCATGATAGCCATTTTCCATAACATGATGCATGAGGAGATGGAAGATTATGTAGATGACATTGTGGTCAAGTCAAAGACTAGAACAGGACATCTCCAAGTACTTGAGCAAGTCTTTCAAAGATGCAGGAAATACAAGTTACGAATGAACCCCATGAAATGCGCCTTTGGAGTGTCTGCTGGAAAGTTCCTTGGGTTCCTGGTACATCACAAAGGCATAAGTGTGGATCTAGCTAAGGCCACAGCTATCGCCACAATGAGAAGATCAATTACTGTTAGGGAACTCAAAAGCTTCCTGGGAAGGGTCTCCTATATTAGGAGATTTGTGCCTGGTTTGGCCTTAACTACAGCAGGTCTATCCAAGCTGTTGAAAAAGGGGAATGATTTTACCTGGGGAACAGAGCAGCAAGAAGCTTTTCAAAGAATTCAGGGCATCATGAATAATCTGCCCACCCTCCAGGCACCAGTACATGGGCAACCTCTGCTGCTATACTTAGCATCAAACTCCCAGGCAATAGGAGTTTTGTTGGCACAAGAAGACGACCAAGGAAACGAGCAGCCTATATATTATGTAAGCAGGACACTGAAGGATACCGAGACCAGGTACCCTAGAATAGAGAAAGCCTGTCTAGTGATCATTTACGCGTCCCAAAGGCTAAAGAGGTACTTCTCAGCTCACCAAATCCTTTTCGTAATCAAGTCCCACCCCATAAAGGCATTCCTACACCAGTCCCTTCTCACGGGAAGAATAGCACAATGGCTAGTTTTGCTCTCTCAATATGATATAGGTATGAGAACTCCCAAGGCTGTCAAAAGCCAGGCCATAGCAGATTTGCTAGCTTAATTCCCAAGAAAGGAGGAAGGCTCGCTAAGCGAAGAAATCCCTAGTGAGGTAGCAGTAATGGAGATCCCAGGGAAGAAATGGACCATAAGGTTTGACGGGTCGGCTACAGCAACTTCAAATGGGATAGGAATTGTACTAAATTGTGAAAATGGGGATATCATGCCCTTGTCTTTCAAGCTTGGTTTCTCGTGCTCTAATAATGTAACCGAATATAAGGCATACTTAACCGGGTTGACTATAGCACTCAGCATAGGAGTGAAACATATGAGAGTGTTGGGAGATTCCAATCTTGTAGTCTCCCAAGTGAAAGGTGACTTCGCGTTACGGGAACAAAGCTTAGCAGCCTACAGAACTTAGGCACAAAGGCTAGAGTTGGAATTTAAGACCTTTAGCATAGAGTACACTCAAAGAAGTGAAAATAGGTTTGCTGATGCGCTCGCCACCCTGGGATCCCAAATACCATTTAATGGGAGAGATATGCTGATAAAAATAGGAAGGCAGGAACATTCTATTGTAAGGATCCTCCAAGGGATGTATCCCGGAGAGTCCAAACAGTGGGATTGGAGGAACGAAGTCAAAGAAAAAATGTAGGAGGCAGGGCCTAGAGGGAATATCAAAGTACTAATGGATTACACTCAGATAGAAGGAGAATTGTATAGAAGGCTACCAGGAGGAATATTGTCCAGATGTATCACCGAGAAAGAAGGAAAGTCAAAGCTAGAAGAATTACATGCCCAAGCACGTGGAATTGCAGAAAAGGTCAGCCTATATAGAAGGATGCAGCGCATGGGGTATTACTGGCCAAATATATACAAGGAAGCAACAATTATATAGGAGAAATGTTAGGAGTGTCATTTGGCAATAGATAAAGAAGAAAGTTACGCGGTGTTTATTACAGAAGATTGGCGGGTTCCTTTCATATGATACCTGGCTCAGGGGATCCTGCCAACCGACTAAAAACTAGCCCACAAGCTCAAGAGGCTAGCGGGCAGGTATTTCTTGCAAAACGACATCTTATTCAAAAAGGGATACCATAGGGATCCCCTAAGGTGTCTAGGACCAAAAGAAGCTAGAGAAGTTGTCAGGGAAGTACATTCTGGAGATTGTGGAAGTCACCCGGGGAATAGAAGGTTGTATAAGCAATTACTGTTGTTGGGATATTACTGGCCAACAATGAAAAGAGACTCTGAGGAGCTGGTCAAAACTTGTCATGCTTGCCAAGTCCTGGGAGATGCAATTCACACCCACCCAAATGTTCTACAGGATATGACGACACCATGGCCTTTTCACACTTGGGGGCTTGATCTCATAGGACCTATAAACCCTCCATCCAACGGTTACATATGGATCCTGGTATTCACCGAGTACTTTACAAAATGGGTAGAGGCCATCCCTTTGAAAAAGGCCACTGGAGCAGCCGTAGCTAATTTCATACGAAACCACATCATTACAAGGTTCGGGATCCCCAGAAGATTGATCAGTGACAACGGAACCCCATTTATAAACAAAGACATGAAGGGGTTAACTGAAGCATACCACATCAAGTATGGAAGATCTACCCCATACTACCCATAAGGAAACAGCCAAGCTGAAGCTACTAATAGGATAATGTTGAAGATCCTTAAGAAAATGAAGCATGAGTATGGAGGGAAATGGAATGATCATCTGGCAGATGTACTCTGGGCATGCAGGAGCTCTGTAAATACAGCCACAGGATTCTCCCCATTCTCCCTAGTCTATGGAACAGAGGCCATCAGCCCCGTGGAGTTAGTCATTCCTACACCAAGGGTAGTTCTGGAAGAAAGCCAAGGAGAAAGTGAGGACACAAACAATGAAAGGAGGCTAGTAGATCTGGAAGGGGTAGAAGAAGAAAGAGAGTTGGCCAAGAAAAGAAGCCAGAGGTACCAGCAAAGAATGACTAGAGCATATGCACAAGCAGTACGCCCAAGAATGTTCACTAAAGGGCAATTAGTACTAAGGATGGCGGAACACGTAAGGAGAAACCTACCAGGGCCTTCCAAGTTCACCCCAAAGTGGGAAAGACCCTACATCATTAGTGCAGCTCATGAGAGGGATATTATTACCTTACCAAAGAAGATGGGGCAGTCCTCACAGAACCCGTAAATGGGAAATGGCTGAAACAGTACTATGCATAAGGACGAGGGGATCCCGGTACATCAGGATCCTTTTACCAGCTTCACAATCTGCTAAGTGTTTTTTTTTTTTTTTTTATCTTTTTTATTTCGTTCAGCCTTTATCATGAATTCTGGTCTAAAATGATTTTGTTCAGGAACCTATGATAGATTGACACTTTGTGGTCAATACTGCACTAAATGATTTTCTTTGTTGCTTAAAAGATGACCATATTTTAATGAAGTTCCTTTTCTTCAATGTTTAAGTCTTTCTTTAAGCACTGCAAAGTCCTAGCTTGGATAGAAGGATACTGGAGTCAAAAAAAAAAAAAAAAAAAGGTATGTAATACCCTTTTACATATGGCCTAGGATTCATCTTACAGATAATTTAGATACCCCACAGATAGTTCCAAGTGCATAGGTCTAGGATCACAGGTAAAAAAAAAAAAAAATGCCCAAGGTACCTAGCCTAGCACTTGGCAAAAGAGGGGAACCTGTCAAAGTCCATGAACTGGGACCACATCAAAAATATATATAGGAAAAGATACCAGTGTACCCAGTTCAGTACTTGCATAATAGATCACCAGGTACCTAGACCAGAACTTACAGTGAAGCCTGTGGGAACCATGGTCCAAGACTCGGGAAAGAAAAGAGAAAAGTCACACATCAAAAAGAAAAGGAAAGAAAAGGCAATGTATCAAAGAGAAAGAAAGATTCATATACTAAGAAATTAGAAGCAGTTTTGAAACACAAGGAAAGAAAGAGGAAAGCAATGTTCAAAAAAAAAAAACTTATACAACCCCAAATTGTTTATATAAATCTGAAATAAGCTAAGGAATGAGGCCTGCCAACAGGGAGGCATCCGGAGGAATAATAGGCATAGTCGAAGCTGAAAGGATCCTCTGCCGCTTGACCCACAAATCTTGTAAAACCCTGTGAGCACGAGCCAAAACTTCCTCAGCAGTAGCTATCTCAATGTCTATGTTCTTGGATGATTGCCTCTGAAACAGCATATGAGCCAACAAACGCAAGTGATCCAACAAAAAGGACAAATTGAACTTGGCCTCCAAAAGGTCTTGGACCACCCTTCTCCACTGCAGAAGCTTTTCTTCAGACAAAGAATCTACAGAAGAATTCCTTAGGGAAACCAGCACAGCACATAGCAACTCCAACAAAATATTACCCAGAAAAACGCCTCCCCTGAAGCCACTGGTGAAATCCCCGTGACTCTTGAGCAGACTCTCTAGCAGCGGCAAGCCTTCAGCAGGAACAGAGAAGCGCAGAAAGCTACCATAAGAAGACCCAAAGGCATGGAAATGGCTGGCAGGAAGACTGTTAAATTCCAATAGGTCAAAGCGAGCTAGGAAGGGAGAAAGCCTTGAATTAAGATCTAAGGCAGCCACTCTCGAGGTGTCCCCCATCGTTGTGTCACCACTTGCAGAGACTGGAGGACTTGTAGCCTTTTGCTCTAGCTGAAGATCAGCTACTCGAACGGGTCTCACAATTCCTTCAGGGATAACAGGCTCAGAATCTTTAAAGCCTGTATCAATATTCAAAAAGAAAAAGAAAAGGAAGAACAGATTTAATCTTTTTTTTTTTTTTTTAAAAAAAAAAGAGAAGAGAAAGAAGAACAAACCAGTACCGGCTTCTTGAGGCAGAGCCTCTTCTCCCTGATCCCCTGATTTCCCCGAAGATTCTGGGAGAGAACATAAGGCAAGTTGAAGAAAGGGTGAAGAACCAATGGCAAAATGGCTAAAGGAAGGAAGAGATGCAGGGGGCTTCGCCATGTAAAAAAAAAAAAAGCGAAGAAAGACAAAGGGAAGGAAAGAAAGGAAAAGGAAACACAGTGGGAGCAGCTCGCACTCACCTTCTGAACTTTCTGATTCTAAGGAAAAGGCAACACTGGGAACAGACTTCTCACTGGCTTGACCTAAAAGGAAAAAGAAAAGAAGCAACTTAAAAAAAAAAATTGGAAAAGAAAATAGAGATGTAACGCTATTTCAAGGAAACATGGCTCACCTATTTGTTTGGATAAAGGAGTGTCTCCTAAAGCACCTTTATTTGACAATGATTGAGGAAACACAGTCCTGATGGGACTAGGAGTGCGTTCAAGATGGGAACTTTGAGATGAAGGGATCTTAGAGGCTTTGGGATCCTAAGAATCCTGGGAACCCTACATCGGTTGCCCGGTTTCCTCAGCCAAACCACCAATGGGGGGCTCCTCCCCCGTAATAGGAAAAGCAACAGAAAGAGTAGTAGCAGTCTCCTCTCCCAAAGTCTTGCCAGTCATAAGAGGAGACACCTCCACCTAAAGGAAAAAGAAGAGAAGCAGTGCCCAGTGAAAACAACGGGGTAATACTAACAACACAGTGCTAGAGCAGAAGGGAGAGAACATAAAAAAAAAAAGGCAAAAAACACATTTTGGTCCTTATATTTTGACTCGATTCCCGTTTTAGTCCCTAAGTTTTTTTTTTACCGCTTTTAGTCCATCTCCAGAAAAAAGGTTCCATTTTGGTCCCTACCGTTACATCATAAACGGATATTGCTGATGTGGCAAACAGCATTGATAGTCAATAATAAAATAATGTCTACAGTGCCACTGTTAGTTACTCCCGCCCTTACTAGTCACTTGCCACTCACGTGACGGTCCCTAACCAAACAAAACCCCAAATCAGTCAGATGAGATCTAATGGCAAACTCGCTGAAAATCCCTAATCTCTTACCTTACCCGTTGCTCATCACAAGATCGATCAAAGAACCCACAAATCGGCAAGCACAAAAATCCCACAAATCGGCAAGCACAAAAAACCCACAAATCGGCAAACTTCAGTGTGTTTGTGCTGAGCAGATTGCGAAAGTTGTATTTCTCTCCAACTCTCTCTCTCTTTAGTTATGTTATGAATGCCATTTTAAGTGCTGGGTAATCGTTCTGGGTTTGAATCTTAGTTTTTGGGTTTTGAGAATTTTGGAATTTTGAGATGTTGTGTTTTGTTATTGCTCTGGAATTTCAATCTATCTCTGTTTCTCTCTTGTTGTGTCTCACTTTCACTCTCTCTCTTCCTCTCTCCCTTTATAGCTTTTGTAGTGGACATAATACTGACCATGATAGTGGAATATTGTTTGGCTGTTGTGTGTTGCTTTTGTTATTTGCGTCTCCCTTTATAGCTTTTGTTTATCAGGGACCACATTATCAGGGATCACATTACTGACTGTATTTTTGTTGGCAATTGCATTGTTTGTCTGTATTATGTGTCACTATTGTTTATCAGGGACCACTATATTGACCTTTGATAAACCATGGAATCTTTGTGTTGGTATTTGCATTGATTGTCTATATTTGCACTGATTGTCTGTATTGTGTCTTGCTTTTCAAGAAGTGGCTGGGTCCATGTGATCCCTTTATCGGTATTATATGCTTTTTTTTATTAGCCTAACAAAGTATTATTAATATATGTTTTCATTTTCATTCTGTTTTCTTCCCGTGACTTGCATGTAGGATGAATGAGCTTTTTACTCTGCATGTCCACCATGGTGGGCATTTCATGTGGAACCCTCAAGCGTATGTGGGAGGGACAGTTGATATAGTGGATAACTGTGACCCAAATAGGTGGTCAAAAGTAGAGATTAAGAGTATATGTAGGGATTTTGGCTACTTTAAAGTAGATATGCTATGGTATAAAATGCCTGGTGTGGACCCAGAGCGATCAAATTTCCATCAGGTGGTTGATGATGATGATGCTACTATGTTCATGACTGACTTGGTGAAGGGATATGGGGAGATTCATGTCTTTGTGGAGCATCCAGTGCATAAACTAGTTGAGTTACCAATGGAGGATTTTGATCCCTTAGCTGCTGGAGTACCTGGTAGTGAAGTAGAACGTGTAGGTGTAGAGTTTTTGCTAGTGACAGAGTGCTTCAAAATGATAATGAAGAGTACAGACCTAATTTTTCACAATTTGGAGGCCATGATAATGCTGAATTTGTTAATGTTGACCATGGTGAGCCACATGAGGTAGATGATGAGGAATTTTGTGCTAGGAGGGCTGGCAAAGCACCAATTGTTGATGACCAAGTTGAGGAGAGTAGTGAGGGCAGTGAGGGTAGTGAGGATGAGAGGAGTGACTTAGAAGAAGAGCCAGAACCAGAAGTGCAACAAATGAATATTAGTGAAGATAGTCCTGATAGTTGGGACAATCAAGCTGAAAATGCTGAGGTTGAAAATGGGTGGTGGTGTCATGAATTTTGACTATGAGAGTGAGGAGTTGCTTAGCCTTGATGAATCATCATCAAGCAGTAAGGGTGATGATGATTCAAGTGATGATGACATCCCTGTTGCTGAGGTTGACAATTCTATTAGGAGCAGCAAATATCCAATCTTTAGGCCAGTAGCCAAAGCTGAGAACCTTAGGTTTGAAAATGATATGTTGTTCATCTCAGCTAAACAATTTAAAGATGCTATAATTGATTATGCAGTCCATGGTGGGTGAGGTATAAAATTTGTGAAAAATGACTTGGTGAGAGTGAGAGCTCGATGCCAGCCAGGGTGCAATTTTGTTGCCTACCTTGCAAAGGTGCCAAGGGAGAAGAGTTTTAGATTGAAAACACTGAACATGGAACACACATGCAGTAGAAGCTATAGAAATCCAAGGTGCACAGCATCATACATTGGGAAGAAGTTAGTGAAGGGGGTTAGGAGACAGCCTGGCATAAAGCTTAAGGATATTCAGGAGGCTGTGCATGAGAAGTATGTGGTTAACATAAGTGCAGGCAAGGCAAGTAGGGCTAGAGAGAGAGCTCAAGATGCTGTTGATGGGACCCACACTGCACAGTTCAACCAACTGTGGGAGTACTGTGATGAGTTGAGAAGGTGCAGTCTTGGGAGCACAATATTGATGAAGGTGCATACTTATGAGGATGGTGATTTGGCAGCTGAGCATGGATTGGCAACCGGGCTGCCATATTTTGAAAGAATCTACATCTGCCTTGAAGGTTGCAAGAAGGGCTTCTTAGCAGGGTGCAGGCCAATCATTAGTCTAGATGCATGCCATCTGAAGACCAAGATAGGTGGTCAGCTGATGTGTGCTATTGGCAGAGATCCCAATGATGAATACTTCCCATTCGCATATGCAGTAGTAGAGGCTGAAACAAAGGACTCTTAATTTATTACTTGCTGACATAGGAGATGACAAGCAATGGGTGTTCATATCTGACCAGCAGAAGGTATGATGGTAGCTTTATTGCTTGTTGAATTATTTGTAGTTAATGGTAGCTTCATTGCTTGCTGAATTAAATGATTGTGCTTTGCAGGGGTTGGTGAACACCTTTGTTGACAATCGGCCACAGTACGAGCACATGATCTGCTGCAGACATTTATACCAAAATTTGAGGAAAAATCATCCTGGTGTCATTATTAGAGACCTTTTTTGGAAAGCAGCCAAGGCTACCTATCGGCAAGCATTTGAGAGGGCAATGAATGAGCTAAAGGAGGTGGATGAAGATGCATTCAAATGGCTGCAATCTCAGTCAACAACTATCTGGGCTAGGCACATGTTCAAAAGTGATGGGCAGAGTGACACAGTCTTGAACAACATGTGTGAAAGTTTCAACAGCACGATAGTTAAGTTCAGGAGCAAACCTATAATCACCATGGTATGCATAATTCTCCCTTTCATGTGCATTATGATCCATAGACTTATGTAATTCATGAATGATTAATTCTCCCTTTCTCTCTATGTGTTTGCAGCTTGAGTGTATTAGGCTATATCTGATGACTAGATTTCAAGCAAACAGTGAAATGATTATGAAGGTGGAATCTGAGTTGTGTCCTAAGATAAGGAAGATGCTGTACAAGGAGAAGTTGGCATGCAGCAAGTGGATAGCATGTTGGGCTGGTCGTATGAAGTTTGAAATGAAGAATGGGCTTGAGAGTTTCATTGTGGACTTGGAAGAGAAGAAATACAGCTGTAGGAAGTGGGACATAGTTGGCATACCATGTTGCCATGCCATTTCTTGCATATTTTTCAACAGAGAAGATGCTGAAAAGTATGTCAATGCTTGCTACAAAAGGACTACCTACATTGATTGCTATGAACCCATTATAGAGCCCATCAATGGCCAGAATATGTGGGGTCCTAGTGGATTGCCACCTGCGCAACCCCCTATCAAGAGGAGACCTCATGGCAGGCCTAAGAAGAAGAGGGCACTGGAGCCTGATGAACCTAGAAGTCACAAAAAAAAAGAGGCCTAGGCATCTCAAAACAATGCAAGTTATGTAGGAAATTAGGACACAACAATAGGAGCTGCAAGGGAGAAGTAGGAGGGAACTCCTCCTTACCTGGGAGTGCATCCCAAGCCAGTAGACCACTAGAAGGGTAAGTATACACTTTGATTTAGATATCCTCATTGTTTTGTTTTTCAGTTGGCAAACTATTAATTGTTATTGTGCTTATGCTTGCAGGCAGCCAAGGATGCTCAGCCAACAGTACACAGGGCACAACCAAGCTCTAATGATGATGTGACCACAAGTGCACCTCCACCCCCCACTGATAACCAGTCCAATCGAAGACCAAAAAAAAGAGGAAGAGAAGTGCAGTCACTACTGAAACCTTGAATGCAAATGGGAATGCAGCAAGATATATGGCAGCAATGAGATCTGCTAAAAGATAGCAAACTGAAGCAGGACCTTTTTTTTTTTTGTTGTGCTATATGTTGAAGCACTCTTCATATATTTATGTAACTACTAGAACAATTGGCATATGTTTATGGGCTGACCAAACACTCTTCATATATTTATGTAACTGCTAGAACAATTGGCATATGTTTATGGGCTGACCAAATCCTTTTTTGTATGAATGTGCTTTGTCCCATATTTTGTAATTATTGTGGTACACCAAAAACTACCATTGGTGTTAAATATTTTGTAATTATTCTCCCATTGTTATGATGATTCAGCTTCCATTATTCAGATTTGCTTTGCTGGTTTGTAGCTTTGGTTTTTAAAATGCTTAAACTCAAATTTGCTGGTTTTTAGTTTTGCTGGGCAGTTTGGTGATTATGCAGATTTGGTAAGTTTTGGAGTTTAATGTGTTCGGAGTAGCCACTTTAATGTGTAATGATGTATGATGTATGAATAAATGTGTAATGATGTATGAATAAAGAGCTGCTGGTTTGGTAAGTTATGCAGAAATATGCAGGTTTGGTAAATTATGCAGGCTGTTGGTGATGCATGCAGGTTTGGTAAATTTTGCAGCCAGCTCCTTTAATACATAAAGAGCTGCCTCTTTTATTTTGCAACCAGTTGCTCTCTAAATTGCAGTATCAATTTGCAGTATCAAATTACTTTGTCAAATTGCTGTTTCCATTCAAAATTGCAGTGTCAAATTGTTGTGTCAAATTGCTATGTCAAATTGCTGTTTCCATTCAAAATTGCAGTGTCAAATTGACAGTTGATGCACAGTTAATATCACAAACTGCTTTGGCACAAACACTTAACAATAATGTAATAAATTGGTACACAAATCATAGACTGATTAAAAAGACCATATTCCATTGCTAAAGTCCTCGATTGCAAAGAGAATTACACCAAAAAATCAGGCCTTTTCCCACTACTACAAACCAACACATTCCAACACAAATTATGGCCTTTTTCCACTAATACATACACCAAAATTCAGGCCTTTTGCCACTAATACATACAACAAAATTCAGGCCTTTTTCCACTAACACCTACCCACCTAATGACCCATTCCCCCCCACCTATTTAGCCAACCAGAAGAAGCATCAAATAAAGTAGCATCCCACTTATCACCAGAGACAGCCCCAGGCAAATGAGCAGCCTCTTCTCTCTCTTCTTGTCGCCTACAATGGCAGCTTCAAGGGTCAAAATCTGTTGCCTCTGCTCCGGAATCAGCACCTTCCCATGCTCGCAGATTTCATCATCAAGCCACTGAAAAAATTTACACTTGCGTCCAACCTGACACCCAAGGACCAAATAAATGATGTTAAATGAACTACCAAAATCATGAAAAACAGTAACAAATAGTATTAGCAAATACTACCTTACCAGAAACTAAAATAGTATTAGCACAATGTTCTTGTATTAGCACAATGTTCTTGTATTAGCACAATTTATATTGTCAGCAACAAGCTGAGTTTTTTTTTTTTTTTTTTTTTTTTCTTTAAAATTTTTAAAATTTTTATTTATTTAAGAAAAGAAATTCTAGGTTTTTTTTTTTTTTTTTCCTTAAAATTTTTAAAATTTTTATTTATTTAAGAAAAGAAATTCTAGGTTAGACTTAGACTAAAGGGGATTACAAGATTGAAGCAAGATTGAAACGAAAATGAACTTGAAGTGCTTCCAAAGTTAAAAACCCAAAAATTTAAAAACATTACAAAGAGAGATACTACCTTACCCAGTAATTTGGACAACCATAGAACCTTCTTCCAAGGTTGTCAGATGTCCACGAAACGACCACAACGGGTCTCTCCGAGCAGAAGCATCGGGCTGGGCCCCTTTTCCTCAAGCTTCCACTCGATGACATCGAGCTTGAATCCATGGAAAGCAGTTGATTTGAAGATGGTTTTCGGCTGTGTGGTGAGCGAGGAGCAATTGATTTGAAGGTGTTTTTGAGTTCGTGACTGGTGAGGGACTTCAATCCGTGTGGTGACTGATGAGCGAGGAGCTGAGGAAATTTGGGGGTTAGGGATTTCTATTTGGGTGATTTGGGGTTTTGCTTGGTTAGGGACCGTCACGTGAGTGGTAAGTGACTAGTAAGGGCGGGAGTAACTAACAGTGGCACTGTAGACATTATTTTATTATTAACTATCAATGTCGTTTGCCACATCAGCAATATTCGTTTATGATGTAACGGTAGGGACCAAAATGGAACCGTTTTTTTGGAGAGGGACTAAAAGCGGTAAAAAAAAAACTTAGGGACTAAAACGGGAATCGGGTCAAAACGTAGGGACCAAAATGTGTTTTGCACCTAAAAAAAAAGGCACACATACCACGTCGTCACCAGAAGATTGGCTTTTGCCCTTTTTGTAATCAGACTTGCGTTTGGACTGCAAAGGAAACCACCACTCATCAGCAAAGAAGAAATAAGTGCAACAAGGTGAACAAGGGAAAAAGAGAGAAGAAGGAAAGAAGTCTTGCCCTTCTCTCTCTCTCTACAGATTCTCTGGAAGTCTGTTGCTTACTACGAGTACGCCCAGAGGGTTCTAAAGGAGGCTGGGATACAAAATCAGAGGATCCTAGGGAACCACGGACTGAAGCAGTCACAGGAACCTGGGAAAAAGAAGACTCTACCTTGGTCTTCTTCTGGGTCCTTGAAGCCAAAGGTTCCTCGACATCCTTGCCTTTCAGAGATGTCAAGTGTGTTTGAGATTTCCCAGTTTTTCTTCTTTTCGTCTCAGGACCTATCTTTGCACCCTTTGTGCTTTTTTCAACATCAACAGTTTTCATTTTTTCCGGTCTGACATCCTTACCTTTACTCGGAGCGGAGGCAACACCTATTGTCTCCACTGCACCTTTCTTGATGGGCACTCCAGGGGAAGTACCAATGACGAGACTATAACCCAGCCAAGTCTCAGGAAAATCTTGTGCATAAGTCACCCAACCTCCCCTGGAGGCATGCCATTCTGTGAATCCAGTCTTGCTACTTATAGCAGCAGAAACAACCCCAGCAGTAGGAAGGGATAAACACCTGTTAGATGTCGAAGCAGAAACAATACTAGGATTCGAAGCTTCCCGAACTATACCGGAGCCAACATAGTCAATAAAAGACTTCTGTACTCTTCTCCAATAACTAGTATAGCCACTAGAAGCAAGGACTCCTCTCTGGGAGCTGGGCACTGCAAATTGGGGGCTCCTCCGGGACCAATAAGGAAAGGCCTACAGCCTCAAAAAAGGATCCAAAGAAGGAAGGGATGACAACACATCCTTAAAAACTAGAGGAACATCCTGGTCAAAACCAAACTGTCGGAGCACCCGGTGTGCTGAATAATGGGTATATTTTGGGCCACTCGAAGAAGGCATAGGAAGCCAAGAGGGGCTAATGCAGGCAAGATAAGCCAGATTGCCCTCATCACCACGAAGCAAGTCAAAGGTATTACCTGTAGAAGATAAAAAAGAAGACAATACAGAATCACACACAAAGCCAGGGCCAAACTCACGAGGGGATCTCCAATGTAAGTTCCCTGCTTGGTCAAATAACTCCACAAGATTGAGGCCACCACCTTTCAAGCTAATCCAACGAAAAACAATGGGAAAAGCATCAGTTGAATTGCCACAAAGACCCTTCACTATGTCAGGGGATCCTTAGAATTTATCCTTCACAAATTTCAAATTCCTACACTTGGCCAAAGTAGCTGCAGAACGGTCCCACATGAAAATCTAAAGGATAGCACAGTGAAGAGATGAGGTAATCACATAACAAGAATCACCTTCAGTCTCATCTTTGTGAAGTTGGTCCAATTGAAAGTAAACATGACCTAAAAACAGAGGGGTCAAAGGATATTAGGTACCTCGAGCCAACTTGATCGCTAACGGAAAAAAGGAGGACTTAACTCCATACCCAGGGAACTCACTAAACAGGAACTTGATAAGCCAAAAAGCCAGAAAACCGGCCCACCTCACTTCCATATTTTTGTCACGAGAGAGGTTCATCACCCATCTCTCCATTCTAGCCGGCTTACTACCAGAAGAGGCAGCACGACCACCAAAATAACCAAACAGTTTTTCTTCTACCACGAGATCCTCCCCAGAAAGGTTAATATCAAAGGGGCTCTCGTCACCAAAAACTGGGAGGAGGAAGTTATTCACCACATCCTCCAAGGTAATCATCAATTCACCAACAGAAAAGAAAAAAGTATGAAGGGAAGGGCACCAACGACGTACCAGATGCCTAAGCCCTTTGGCATCTCTGAAGCCTTCAAGGTTTCTAGAAATAGCCACTGCCTTTAGGATACCAGCGCGCTCCAAGCGACCCACAAACTCAGCATCAGACAGTTCCTTGTCTACCCAGATAGGCCAGCCCTGGATTTTTCCCGGGACAAAACTGAAGAAGATAGGCACCGCCTCTTGAACTCCTTGCCTAATCTGAAGGTCAAAGATCTCTCTAGGGTCAGGAACCTGGGCGGAACCGTTGAAACCCGCTTGGCCAAAAAACATCCAAGCATGAGGAGATGGAGGAGCCTCGCCATGAGATACTTGAGGGAAAAATGGATTGAGAGAATACCAAGGATCCCGTAAAAGGAAGGCCGGACGTTCGGTAACCTCGCGAGAATCACTCGGAGCAGAACCAGAAGAACCCTCACCCTCAGAAGGACTGGGAGTACGCTCTCTCCTCTTTTAGGAAGAAGAAGAAGCCATTGGAACAATGCGTACAATGAGAAGAAAAGAGATTGAAAGTGCGAAAAGGGGGAAGACCAGAGTAACAGAGAAGAAAAGGAAAAAAAAGAGAAACCCAAGAATGAAAGACTCAGAGAAGCAATGTGATAAGGTGAAACGGCTATAATAAAGGCGCAAATAGCAGTTGGGGAAAACAATGTATGGAAAGACGCACCAGTTGCCAAAAAATTTAATTTGAAGGAAGGATTAATCAGCGGTTATTAATGAGAAGTAACGGGAAACGAGAAAAGTGGGTAGAAGAATTTTACCTCAAATACTCAACTGCCACGTCCCATGCAAAGAGGAAACTGCAAAAAGAATAATAAAGGAGCGCAACACACAAAAAGGAGGTGACCAAAAGCAGCAAAAAAGGGCTGGGATCCCCAATAAAAAGGAATGGAACCCGGTAGAAGTTTTTTTAAAAAAAAAAAAAAAAAGAGAAAAGGGAGGGGATCCTACGAAAATCTTAGAAAACCTGAATTACTCACGCATGGGCTTCAGGCAACCCACGAGCTCAGGGGGCTAAATGTTGAGGTCTAAAAAGGATCCTAATGAAAGAGGCCCAAAAGAATGAGTCAGGCCCAAAAAGAAGAATCAAGCTAAGTCCAAAGTAACAGATGCAGGAGAACCATGAAGGAATAAAAAGGCCCAGGAAGCTTGAAGCCCAGACGAAGAAGCATCCAAAAGATAAAAAAAGAGAGAAAGCCACGGCAAGGGATAAAAGGTCAGGATCCTCAGCAACCATCAAGAGGCGCAGATCCTTTCAAGCACAAAGGCAAAGGAAGACTAGGACAGCTCAAAAGAAAAAGAAAGAAGAAGAAAATAAGAAACAAAAAGCAAAAGAGCACAAGCACCAGTAGAAACCAGCGACCTCTCATGGCAAAAGACAGAAGAGAACCTCGGGGAACCAGAACAGGGAAGCACAAAAAAAAAAAAAGAGAATAATAACAAGCGGCTTTCAAGATTGGCAAAACAGGATTCCGCCCAAATGGGAAAAAAAAGGGAAAAGTGGAAACTGCCAAAAAAATGGGGATGCCGAGAAGGGCATACCTCAGCACGTCCCAAAAATTGTGATCGACCAGGAAACTTTCAAAAGATCAGAGCTGAAAGAAGGAAAGAATGAGAAAAACGGGAAATGGGACTTACCGAGTGATAGGAATTGAACGTGCTCTGTTCGCAAAAAAGCAAAACAGGGGAACCAACGGTTCCCCGGGAAGACCAAAACTCCATTATAAAAGGAAGGGATGGGTTATGAAGAGAGGGCAGCGAAAAACAGAGAGGAAAAGAAGAGATTTTCTAAAAGAAAACTATCAGTAAATTTGTAGTGAGAAGAAAGAAAACGCTAAAGGGAAAACGAACATTGCTTCCCAGTATCCTGTAAAAGCCACTATTGCACATACTCGGATTCAAAGAGAATCAAATTTTGCAAGTTTTTGAAGGCTGAAGTAGCCTTTCAAGACTGTAATTTTTGAACTTGGTTGAACCTTGTATCACGTCCTAGTGAGCTCTCTGTAATTTCATAGACAATTTATTAATGAAATATGCCTCATTAATCCCAGGATCCCCTTAGCACTTATTTTGTACCATTTTGCTAATCCTGCTTCTTTCCTTTTTAATTTACCTTGTTGTTTTTTGGCATTCTTCAATACAAATGTCCTTGCTTGTCATTTTTTTTATTGTTAGGAGCATCCCCTGCATATCACTTGATTCTTAAACAGCTTGTTAGTTGCGATGAGTCAAGACCCGGTTCACCAAACCTTTTATTTAGGCCCAAGATCCTTGGGCCTGAGTGTCGCAAAAAAGACACTCTCACAGAATGAATCGCATTTTTGCCTTGAGGAGATTTATGTGACTTGTGCATAACTTGGTTCGTAATCAGCCCCCATTTAGCTGCGGTGAACCAAGCCCAGTCCACCAAATTACAACTATTTGGTCCAGGATCCTTGGACTTGTGTGCTAAGAAAAAAAAACACTCTCACACTATTATAAACTTCCTTTACCTTACCCAGCTGATATATATTGATGAGAGTCAATCTAGCAACTATACAATTCAGTGGAAGAGTTTTAGAGGCACTTTTTCGGACAACAAACTAGCAAAGCCATTACCATCTTAAACTAAACTCTAAATATATGCTTCCCAAAAGAAAATTGCATCTTATCCCAAAAAAAAAAAAAAAAACTCTAAATATAAAGTTGGCTTTGTCAAGATAGCTGAATAAGGAATATATATATATATATATATATATACACACACACCCCACAATCCATTAATCTTTCTATGTGTGGTTTTGATGTCAATAGTACGCTTTGTTGTAACTCTTCCTCACACACCTCACTCCCGACTAATGTGTGGGATGCTCGAAGGAAAGATTTTGGGTCTGTTTCTTCAGTTTAATCAGGCGAAAATACCAAATCTTTGGTTTATTTAGCCAAAAAGAGAGTCATGCATGTGCGTTGACAAAGAAACAACTTTTATTATTATTATTATTATTATTTATTTTTGCTTCTGCTAAGATTGGTAATTGTCAGCCTTAGCTCATATATCTGGGGTAAGGTCGAAATGATATAAGATAAAAAAGATCTACAACCTAAGCATCATACCCTTATGAAAGTGATAGTGACTATTTCATAATAATATGGAGACGCAAGTCACGCAAAGAGAGAGAGAGAGAGAGAGAGAGAGAGAGAGAGAGAATGCTTTAGACTCTCTTTGTTTGCCATTTTGATGGGGGCTTTGATCAGTAGTGCCAGTGGTGGTATATAGTGGTGGAGGGATTGCAATAGTTTTGGCTGATATTGCTCCACACAGCTCAAACATGACTAGAGGGATCTTTGCTCAGTACAACCCCTTCTTTGTCTCCACCTATTGGTCCTATTCCCAGTTCATGAATGCACAGTTCTTCTACCCTCACTCTCTTTAACACCTATAATAACTCCCTCCCCCCAACAAAAAAAGCTGTAGGGAAATAACGACCCAAACCTATATCTATCTATATATATATATATGACACAATGCGAAAAATATCAAATTGCAAGTAAGAAGCACAAGAATAGTGATTGGATGTGAAAATCAAATAGGCTCTGAATTGTATACCAAAGCACATAACGATCAAACAGAAAAGAAAAGGCCAAATTGGGTTTCCCACGTTAAGAGGGAAGCAAACTTTGTCCCCCATTTTTGGGCCTTTTGGGCTTAAATTGTAACTGGGCGGGCCTGTTCCCATCTCCTGAGCCTCTGTTTCGGCAGTAGAAGATAGAGATGACTAAGGCCCTGTCTTTCCTTTGTATCTCCTTTCTGCAATAAAGTGTTTACCATGCATGTTGGTATCATCCTACCATAAATATTATTCAAAAACATACGCACCAAAACATAGATGGCATAAAACAAAAAAACAAAAAAAGTTTAATTAAGTAACCCAACAATTCAATTATTATTATTATTATTTTTTTTTAATGAAAAAGTATTAAGGATAGGAACCATCATAGATTTTAAGGGTCTGTTTGGTACATGTGTTTAAACACATATTTTCAGTTTTTAAACAATATTGTACGTATTTCTACACACTTTTTCACCCACATGTATTTGTAAAAAATACAAACAATGTTACTAGAATAACGTTAAATATTGTACGTATTTCTACATATTTTTCCACTCACACGTATTTCTAAAAAATACAAACAATGTTACTAGAATAACGTTATCAAATGGCTCCTAGGAGTTCAAGTAGTTGTGATAAGTATGAACTCTTACAATCTGTGGGCGGCCTCTTATCCTTATTCCTCAACAAAAGGAATTCAATTATTGATAGTTAAGTAGTGCATGTATATTCACCACCCCCCCACCAAAAAAAAGGGAAGAGAGTAGTGCATGTATCTACTATCGACCACTCTTCTCCAGGAACAACAAAGACTCGAAGGATTTCTTTATTTTTTTAGGTGTTAAATTATATTGATATAAGATCACTTTTAAATGGGCCATGGTTTAGACTATTTTTATTATACATTCTTCACAGTATATCACCTCAACATTTATATGAAAACATTATTAATTTTTTTGTATCACTGGGCTTATCTGTTTCATAATGGCTATTCCCTTCAATTACTAGCCTACTTGCCTGTAACACTGAAAAACAAATGTAATTGCCAATGCTATAAACTGAGTATCCAACTGATTTTATTTTGGCTTGTTAAGCGAGAAATTAAATTAGGCCGTTGGGCGTTGAATTTCTTCTCGACCCCTTCAGAGAAAAATTTTTCAACTTACTACGCGGTATTTCATAAATTATCCAAGTATAATTTTGAGCCCAAGACATATTTAATGAGTTGTGTTGAGAGAAAATTTAGTTAGAATTTGTTTGTTTGTTTAAACCCCTGAACATTCAAATTGTTTAGCCTAATCAATTAACTAAGTTAACACTTAGGTCTATTATTCAGATCTAAGTTAAACAGTAATAAATCATATCATGCAACACAGAAAAATAAATAAGACAACAATATTATTACCCAGGAAAACTAATGAAATTGTCCAGTTTTAAGGTAAAATATATGGGGAGGATTTAACCTGACCTATCCTCAAGGCAAACAAATCCACTAATAGAGAATTGAAGTTTTTACAAAAGATTTAACTCTAAGTCTATTGCTACCTCCAGTAGTAACTTATTGACACAATCATGTGCTAGCTCTGAATCCACGGACTCTTTTTCTTTTGGATTTGCAGCACACAAGCACTCACGCTTGTGACTTTGAGATCTCACTTAAAGGTTTAGCAACACAATCTCTCCAGTTTGTGACTCTAAGACCACCTTTGAAGGTTTAGATCATTGACAGTTGTTGTTCTTGTTACAGCAACTTCAAATCTACTGATTCTAATGGTATAAGAATAATTTCCGGTAGTGACTTTGAAAGAGAAAGGCACCATACCTTTTAGATCTCACAAGAACACCTTCAAAATCTTTTCAAAACGTGTCTTAGGGTTCCCTTTAAATACTATGTGAAATAGATCTGAAACCCTAATCACTTAATGGGCTTAATGAGCAGATGGACTTAATTAAAATTCTGCAGACCCGTATTTCAATTGGTTGAAGTTGTTTTTTGATCGGTCGAACCTGACATATTTCAAATTATTCTTTCTACCGTTTGTATGTTCTTGTGTTTTGACTTGTAACACCTTGAGCATTGTCTAACCAAACCTATAGACTTCAAGTTCTATATCTAGTCAAGTTTGTGCTTACGGTTTGCCAATTATTCTAAACTTTTAGAACCTAACAAAATCAAAATTAGATTTTGCATTTATTTCATACAAATTAAATTGTTTATATATATATATATATATTTGAACTAATAGTATATATATATTTTTTATACTTTTTCTATTTATATATTTTGTATGTGAAGATCTTGAATGTAACTAATTGTAATTGAGCTAAACAATTCCATGTACCTATTCCCATTCAATTTATGAGATATTATTGAACCGATTTTTTTATTTTTATTTTGTGTTGTATTTAGTAGAATTTCACTAATAGTAACAATGGATTGATATTATATATGTAGTGCCCAATAGTGATTTTCAAAATTATATTCATAACAAGAGTGTAATGAGAAATTTGGCATAACTAATATTATTTAAAATTGCAAGGAAAAATCATTTTAATATCTCCAAATGTCATTGTTGAACTAATGTCTTATATATTTAATAACCCAAATTAATATTAATAGCACCACTTCTAATCACCAATCATGTATGTAAGCACGAGTTATATACTAGTTTAAATAATATGTGATAATGATTTTATGAGTTGGCACATAATGGGTTGGAAAAGATTCTCCCACACCATTTGGAGAAAAACTTTCTTTTGTTCTCTAATTGCAAAAGATGGTGTTGGACTAATGCCCTAAAACCCAAATCCTTGAAGGCCCAGGGTGGCATAATTCACAGTTAGAAATCTCATTCTCACCAAAGCCAGCCCCACAAACTAATAATGTTTCTCCTTTGGGGAGTCTTTACCATCATTCATCATTGTGATAATGCAAGAACCCAAAGAGGTGTCCCTGCCAAAGACAATTACTAGTATAAACTTCCTTTACCTTACCCAGCTGGTATATACTGAGAGTGAATCTAGCAACTATACATTTCAGTGGAAGGGCCAAAATGGCCCATTAGCATTAATTTTTGAAATATTTAGCAACAGAGCACTGTTTCGGAAATAATTAGGGAAATACCACTTTTTCCGAAAACGCCGCTATAGGGCCCGAAAACGTCACTATAGGGCTTAAAAAACGCCACTATAGGGCCCCTTGAACCCGTTATGGGGACTTATAAAAAAATTTTTGCAGGGAAACGCCGCTATAGGTCCCAAAAACGTCACTATAGGGCTTAAAAACGCCACTATAGGGCCCCTTGAACCTGTTATGGGACTTATAAAAAAATTTTGCAGGAAAACGCCGCTATAGGGCCCAAAAACGTCACTATAGGGCTTAAAAACGCCACTATAGGGCCCCTTGAACCTGTTATGGGACTTATAAAAAAATTTTGTAGGAAAACGCCGCTATAGGGCCCGAAAAAGTGGTATTTCCCTAATTATTTCCGAAACAGTGCTCTGTTGCTAAATATTTCAAAAATTAATGCTAATGGGCCATTTTGGCCCAGTGGAAGAGTGCTAGTGGCACTTTTTTGGACAACAAACCAGCAAAGCCATTACCCACAAAGCCAGTCCAAAACCTTTTTTTTAGCCTACAATCCTTGTAAACGAGGACCTGGAGTTGGGTGAAATTGGGCTCACAAGATTAGCACCAAGGTCTACTGGATCTTTCATTAGAATGTTTAAATCTCCAGTTAAAGGCCCATGGAAATTGAAGCCTTAATACTGTTCCGAGGTGGTCTCAAAACAATACATGAGCCTCGAAAGGGAACCCACAAATCACAATCCTTGGGATTATCTCAGGTAGTTGATGAGAAGCGAAATTGACATACTCTCAACTGAGCCCAAAAAGGTCAATCCCTGACTATAACATGGCTCTTGATTGCTCTTAGCCTCTCATGCAAACTCAGTAGCAAAGTCAGTCAGTGGCAAACTGAATTAGATAAATCAAAGAGTACCAGTGCTCCCACCTCCCAGTAAGCTTGGAGACAAGGAAAATAAATAACACTGAATAAATATATCACAGCATTTAGGGTCTGTTTGGTAAGAGATTTCTAGTAACGTTGTTTAAATTTTATAAAAATACATCTGAGTGAAAAAGTGTGTAGAAATATGTTTTATAGTGTTTAAATAACAGTTTTCATTGCTTAAATACCGTTATCAAACAGGGGTATAGTGAAATGATACTCTCTTCTCTCATATTCATAGTGGATCTTATTACGAATTTAATGAACGGACACCATTATGAATGTAAGAGGAAAGAGCATCATTCTTCGTGCTTTGAAAGTATCTAAGAATTACTCTCTGGATCCTATTATGAATTTAATGAACGGACACCATTATGAATGTAAGATGAAAGAGCATCATTCTTCGTGCTCTGAAGGTATTTAAAAATTACTCTCTCAATTTAATGAACGGACACCATTATGAATGTAAGATGAAAGAGTATCATTCTTCGTGCTCTGAAAGTATCTAAGAAATTCTCTCTCTCTCTCTCTCTCTCTCTCTCTCTCTCTCTCTCTCTCTCTCTCTCTCTCTCTCTCTCTCTCGGTAGCTTTATTTCAAAAGTCACTAATGACCCTCCAAATAAACTAATGTAATCATCCTTATAATTTATATATATATATATATATACACACACAAGGCGGGTTAATGGGCCAATTTTATCTAGTGGAAGGGGGATGTACTACCCATGTGGTTCTTTTATTATCATTTTATTCACCAAAAAATTGGAAATTACAATTTTCCCATTATTATTTTTTCTTTTTAATATTAATAATTAATTGATTAATATCTCAACTTAATTAGCCAAAAAAAAAAAAGAGAGGCTAATATCGACAACCTTTGCCCCCAACCCTAAGTCTATTCTTAGTTGTGACCATTATGACCAAAGGTTGACTAACTAGTCCCTATAATTTGGTTTGAATTATCTAATTTTTGAAGGAAATTTACGAAATTGGTATTAGAATTTTGTTGTATTAAAAATCTATAGAATGACTTCCATTACTATTTTTTCACCAAAAATTTGGAACTTTCAATTTTCTCATTAGTCTTTCCTTTTATATATATATATATTTTTTATTGAAACTAATTGATATCTTTATGAGACAAAATGGAAAAAAAGAAAAGAAAAAAGAAGAATATAATATTAATGCACTTTGCCCCTAACCCAAGTATGTTCTTACTTCCTAGTTGTTACCAATACAGCCAAAGGTTGACTGACCAGTATCTTGAGTCTCCCTATAATTTTGATTGAATTGTCTAATTTTATAAAAATTTACGAATTTGGTATCAAAATTTTTTAGTGGCAAGAGTCTATAGAAAAAATCTTTTATTACCAGTTTTTTCACCCAAAAAAAATTGAACTTTCAGATTTCCCATTAGTTTTTCCTTTTTCTAATATTGGAAAATGATTAATATCCTTACCTAGTTAAAAAGAAAAAGGCTATTATCAATGCTCTTTGCCCCCAACCCTAAGTCTGCTCTTAGTTGGCACCATTATGGTTAAATTGACATCCACGAAAATTCATTTTATTGGCATTGACCTAAGAGTAGCCTTTTCTCCTTTGCCCCCAACCATAAGTCTATTCTTAGTTGTGACCATTCCGACCAAAGGTTGACTGACCAGTCCCTATAATTTGGTTTGAATTATCTAATTTTTGAAGAAAATTTACGAAATTGGTATTAGAATTTTGCTGTATTAAAAATCTATGGAATGACTTCCATTACTATTTTTTCACCAAAAATTTGGAACTTTCAATTTTCTCATTAGTCTTTCCTTTATATATATATATATATATATATATATTGAAACTAATTGATATCTTTATGAGACAAAATGGAAAAAAAGAAAAAAGAAAAAAAAGAAGATAATATTAATGCACTTTGCCCCTAACCCCAAGTATGTTCTTACTTCCTAGTTGTTACCGATACAGCCAAAGGTTGACTGACCAGTATCTTGAGTCTCCCTATAATTTTGATTGAATTGTCTCATTTTATAAAAATTTATGAATTTGGTATCAAAATTTTTTAGTGGCAAAAGTCTATAGAAAAAATCTTTAATTAACAGTTTTTTCACCAAAAAAAAAAAAAAAAAAATTGAACTTTCAAATTTCCCATTAGTTTTTCCTTTTTCTAATATTGGAAAATGATTAATATCATTACTTAGTTAAAAAGAAAAAGGCTATTATCAATGCTCTTTGCCCCAACCCTAAGTCTGTTCTTAGTTGGCACCATTATGGTTAAATTGACGTCCACGACAGTTCATTTTATTGACATTGACCTAATAGTAGCCTTTTCTCCTTTGCCCCCAACCCTAAGTCTATTCTTAGTTGTGACCATTACGACCAAAGGTTGACTGACCATTCCCTATAATTTGGTTTGAATTATCTAATTTTTGAAGGAAATTTACGAAATTGGTATTAGAATTTTGCTGTATTAAAAATCTATGGAATGACTTCCATTACCATTTTTTCACCAAAAATTTGGAACTTTCAATTTTCTCATTAGTCTTTCCTTATATATATATATATATATATTACTAATTGATATCTTTATGAGACATAAAGGAAAAAAAGAAAAAAAAAGAAAATATTAATGCACTTTGCCCTAACCCCAAGTATGTTCCTACTTCCTAGTTGTTACCGTTACAGCCAAAGGCTAACTGACCAGTATCTTGAGTCTCCCTATAATTTTGATTTTGGTATCAAAATTTTTTAGTGGCAAGAGTTTACAAAAAAACTCTTTTATACCAGTTTTTTCACCCAAAAAAAAAAAAAAAAAATTGAACTTTCAGATTTCCCATTAGTTTTTCCTTTTTCTAATATTGGAAAATGATTAATATCCTTACTTAGTTAAAAAGAAAAAGGCCATTATCAATGCTCTTTCCCCCAACCCTAAGTCTGTTCTTAGTTGGCGCCATTATGGTTAAATTGAAGCCCAGGACAGTTCATTTTATTGACATTGACCTAATAGTAGCCTTTTCTCTTTTTGGCGGTTCTACTCACCTATTAGTTATTTTAATTTAGCCTTTAGGTCGCCCTATTTGAGATCTGACCACAAACCCGCAACTCATTTGATCTCATACTTAATGAGTTAAGTTCGATTACTTGATGTGTTAGTTGGCTCTGATACCAAATAATACAAATCTATGAGCAGAACTCATCCTTGAAAATCGACTTATAAAGGGAGGGTGCCCAAGAGTTTATAGATACTTGATTAAGCTTATTCTTACTCCATGTGGAACACTAAGATTATAATAGTTTCTCACATCCCTATAATTTGGCTTGAATGATTTAATTGTGAAGGAAATTTACAAATTTGGTATCAAAACTTTGAAGTGGAAAAAAAATCTATTGAATAAATCTTGGGAAAAGAGAAAAGAAAAAAAAGGTTATTATGCTACAATTTTTCTTTTCATAAGTTGATATGGCCACCATTTTAATCCAATTGTCATACTTGGCCTTGATTCCAAAAGTATGAGAATTGAGAGGTTAAGTCGTCTAGTTCAATTTTTGATGAGGCAAGGTCTACATAGACCTCTCATATGAATTTCCACATGAATGGGGTGGAAGGTGAGGTGGAGAATTTAAGTGTTCATTTGGTATTGTAAGAAGCAGATTTTAATTGTAGAGTTTTTGTGAGATATACTCTTAACTAAAAAGTTATATAGCGTTTTGAGTGTTTGGTAAAATTACAAAGAATAATGCTTGAAAGTTTTTGATTTATAAGAGCATTCTTATCAAGGATTCTAAAAGATTTAGTATTACCATCTCAAAACCCAATTTTATAACATATAACACACCACTTTACTGCCATCAAAACTTCTATTTTTTTAACACTTCATTTAAAATATTCTTTCTTTATCATTTTTTATTCTTTTTTATTTTTCCTCTCTCTTTCTCTCTCCCTCTCCTCTATGTCTCTCTTTCACAACCCAACGCCGTCGGCCACCATATCCACCCACCCATTTCACAACCGCCACATCCACCCACCATCGCCGCAACCACAAAAAAAAAAAAAAAAAAAAAAAAAAAAAAAAAAAAAACAAAAAACAAAACCTCCACATCCAAAGCCACAAAATTAAAGAATCATCCAAATCAAAGAATCACAAAATCACAACAAAAGACCCAAAACAACCCCGATCAACCCACACCCAACACCCAAAGCCACCTCGATCAACCCACGAACCCAACCACCGAAATCAAGAACCCACCAAAATCAATCAAAACCACTGAAATTAAAACTCACCAATATCAAATCGCAAAACCCACTCACTGAACCACCGCAGAGACCCACCATGAACCACCGTAAAGATCCAAAATCCACGAAAAACCATCGCAGCCCAACCAAACCTAGCATCGCATCTCAGCCACACCCAAGACCCACAAACTCGAGATTCAGAGAGAAAGGGAAACAGAGAGGTGGAGAGAAAATGAAAGAAAGAGTAAGAAGGAGTGGACAGAGAGCATGATATCGGCGGCGGCATGTGATGGAGAGCACGAGCTCAGCGTGGGCATGTGATGGAAAGCACCAGAAGGAGAGAGGGATGGAGAGCACAAAAGAGAGTGAAAAGGAAAGTGAAAAGGAAGAAAGAAAGGAAAAAAAAAGGAGTGCGGAAAAGAGAGAGAGAGAAATTAATAAAAAATTTATAGCATTGTGCTACAGTGTGGTCTCAAAAATGAGAGCGCACTGTAGCAGTATTGTAAATTTTTTAGCATTTACAATCTTTGATGGGGCAAATTTTTGGGTTATAAATGCCAAAAAAAGCATCTTTTAGGATTTGCAATCCTTGATAAGAATGTTCTAAGCACGAATAATGAAACCTAGATTTCTTTCCTAAAAGTTCTAAATTTTATTATTAACCATAAAGTTGAAAGCACTTTGGCGATATTTTGGCAATTTATGCTTAGAGCTTTAAGGCTCTTAAGTATTTTAACATTCATTGAAAAACACTTAAAAGTCTTGTAGCTTAGTAACATTATGTGGTCTAATTATTTATGAAAAGAATTAGAGTTCAAATTCCTTATCTCTATTGCAATAATTAAATTATATATATATATATATATATATATATGTGTGTGTGTGTAGGGTTAAGGGCCCAAATCATATATTGGGCCTTTGGCCTTGGCCGAGAGCATGAGTAGTCTGAGGGCGAACGAATGGTAATGAATGGTTCAGACCCAGGACTTAATGAGCAAAATATGAATGGAAGGGTGGTTTGAGGAGGAATATCTCCTCAGACATGATAATACAGCTCAAATCTATAATCCAACAATCAAGGTCCAAAAGCTCTAGTGATAATGACGTGCATCATGAACATATCAGAAGGAGGGGAACCCAAAAATATCTAAAGGAAAGCTACTACCACCGCATTGAATGCATTGTAGCTACTTTTTTGGCCACATTTATGTGGAGAAGACCTCTGAACAGTGTTGCCTTGGCTACCACAACTCATAGAAAGTTAAAGAAGGTGTTTGATGGGATAGGTACTCAAATAAGAGCTTAGATGACCAACAAGTGTAGGATCAAAATGGTCCAAAGGGAGTTATATAATGTAGGAGACCTTCCATGAGGAAGAGATTAGAAAAATAGAGAAAGAATACTGTAGCAATCAAAATTGTACTTATACCCAACTGTTATTGATCTGTATGAGAAAAATACCTCCTTAGACAATGAATTCATGCAGCTCTATTTTCCTTGTTCTTGCTTGATCATCTTTTGAATCCATACTGGCTATTGTCAAATTTATTAGAGCATACTTCTTCAACCCACTCTCTACAAATTTATTGTATTAGACTCACTGGGCCAAGATCCCATACATCTTGGGCTTGGGCTGCTAAACGTGTCCCTACAATATATATATATATATATATATATATATAACCCTTGAATAGCAACACTAAATGGACTCTAAGACTCAATGGATGTATGAAGATAAGTTGAACTTTTTTTTTTTTTTTTTGAGAAGAAGGATAAGTTGAACCTCTTTTTCTGTTTTTTGTTTACAAAAGATGGAAAATTTTAAGAGGGAATGGCCATATTGGTCTATTTGTGAAACAATCCCAACTGTTAGCTATTTATTGAACGTGAAAGCAAAAAAAAAAAAAAAAAAAAAAAATGCAAAGAATAATAATAGTCCCATGCTTTTTATTATACACTCATTGACATTGTACATATATCTCCTTAGTAAACAATAAAATTTTATAAAAAATCATGTTTAAAAACGCGATTTCAAAAATTATGTGGTATTGCCATTTTAAACGTGACACAAATGTATATAATTTTCTGTGTAGATGTAGATCTCAAATTTTCAACCCTCCTAAAAAGAATACTTTGAATTTTCGGATGGCTATAACACTCATAAAATCATTGGTGTAAGAACTAAGAACAATGCCTAAGGGAAAAGGAGACCTTAATTACAAATATGAATTGTTACGCGCCATACGTGCATGCATCGCTAAAGGCCAGCCAAAGGCTATTTCTTGTATACGCGGGCAAAAGTCATTGACTGTCTGTATGAATATTTTTGTAGTTTTGGCTCCAACCCACAATTTCCCAAAGGTGATTATTTTTTTCAAAGTCTATTAGTTTTAAGGGAAAAATTAACTGAATACTAAGTACATTGGTTTAAATAGTGTTTTTTTTAAAAAAAATTTATGAAAAAATAATAATTAATTTTTTTGACAATTTTTTTATATTCCTTATAAAAATAATATCAAAACTTTTTAAAAATAATTCATTAATAAATGCCCTAATTTTAATTGTTTGGAAAGTTTGGTTAAATCAACGGTTTTGGGTGGTCCAATGGATAAAGGTTTGGTGTTGGTGGCATGGAGCTTTGTTGACTGAAATTTAGTGGCGCCACATGCAAGACGTGGTCCTTGCTTATCTTAGCTTTCTAGCCATCTTGGTGCATTCTCTTTTATTGATAAGATAGTACTTGAATTTATGATGTCAGTTTTATAATCATACTAACACAATAAAGCTTTCTTTTCAATGTACGTAGTTGCAAAGATCTAAATCATCTTTGGATGTCAAAAATTTTATCAGTTGGAGTCAGGACTTGGAGTTGGAATTAAGGAGGTGGCTCTGCTGTTGGTTGCATGCGGCAACTTTGGCCTCTAACTTTGCTTCATAGATGTTAAGGGTTTCTTCTTCTTCTTCTTCTTCTTCTTCTTCTTCTTTTTTTGATGTGTGTGTTTGCTGCTAGGTAAGGACAAAATTACTTTGTATAAATTTTTTTAAAAGGTCGAATTGTTTGTTTTGGTTAAAATTTGTTGGTTGGGATTAATGTTTTTTAGTTTTGCTTTTGGTATTTTTTGTTGTAGTGCTAAATTTTTGGGCTTGTATATTTTGTTTTAGATTTTAGATCTATAAATTTTTATTGCCTTTAAAAGGGGGAAAATGTTAAAGATACAAACCTTTTATAAATTAACAATGTGATAAATGGTTATTGGTAAGTAAAAAAATGATATAAGTTGTGGGTTCAAATACAAACTAATAAGAATTTGCTATCTCAATAGTTTGTAAAAATATTATAGAAAAATTTGTGGCTATATTATTACTCTTAAAAGAATCAATGGTATTGTTAGGGGGCCAAAGTATAATTTTTATAAAACAAATGCTAAAATTAATACCTATATATAAAATAATATTTATTAAAAAAAAATGGTGGGCATTGCCCTCCAAGTCCTAGCTTAGCTCTATCCCCGCTTGGAGCCCAAGATTAATATTTTTTATGCATTTTTTATATAAAGAAAACAGCTAAAATACCATTCACACCTAGTCAAAAATGGCAGCATTCATATGTCCTTGTGATGACATTAACTTTTGTTGATTATTATTATTATTTGGCTCAATGGATAAGTTCAATTCAAAGAAAACCAGAGATAAAGGCAACTCCAGAAATTATCTGTAAATTACACAATATAAGTCAATAGCTTAGACAAAATTGGCCTCTCCATCTCTTTTTTTTTTTTTTTTTTTTTTTTTTGAGAAACCTGCTTCATTATCATTAACCAACATAGGCCAAATAAACCTGAACAATACACTGAATGTTTGGTGATACATCTTCCATCCAGACTCTTAAATTGGGTGAGTTTATTGCCCATCTTGCTAAAGCATGAGCTACATTATTTCCTTGACGACGAACATGAGAAAAACTGTGATTAACAAAAGAGGAAGCTAAACATGTAGTGTCTTGAATCACATGCCCGTGTAAGGCTAAGGATAGATCAGTGCTACTTAACTCTCTGTAGATAGTATTTGAATCACCTTCAATGACAACTCTTGTAAAGCCAATCTCTAGAGCCAACTCAACTGCTTTCCTGGCTACCATCGCTTCCACTTGGGCCATCGTTGTTGGAAGAGGGATCAACTGTGATAGTGCAGCCATGACCGCACCTTCTGCATTACGAATGACCACTCCTATACTAGCTCGTCTTTGATCCGCAAAGGTCGCGCCATCATAATTAACCTTGTACACCTCTGGTTCTGGCGACTTCCATCTCATATGATTCCTGTGTTGTACTGTCCTTGTTGCTTGATGGAGACTTTGAAACTCTACTTTCCTTTCCTTGGACAGAGGGAGTATATGGTTTATAGGACACACAGCCTCCTTGAACTAGATTTGATTTTGTCGATTCTAGATGGTCCAGCCTGTGAACGCTAGGAGTTCAGCATCCTTCCTTTCCAAGAAAGCCTTCTGGAAGATTTCCTTGATATTGCATCCTTGCATAGATGCTAGCCAACTCCATTGAGCATTCAAGCTCCAAGCCACTTGCAAGTTAGAACAATAAAAAATAGCATGTGCACAATCTTCATCGTACACTCTACAATTCTCACAGAGGGCAGACGTGGTGATTTTGTTGCGAAACAAGTTCCACTTCGTTGGTAGAGCTTCTTTGCATGCTCGCCAAACAAAGTTTTTCACTTTACTCGACACCTGCATCCCCCATAAATTTCTCCAAAAACTTCGAATCAATAGCTGGTGTTTGTTGTGCATCAGAACTATCTTGTAACATTTTCTATCCCAATTGAACTGAGTACCGGCCTGATGGGGTAAATTGCCAAACAATTGCATCGACTTGGCTAGTGGAACTCAAGAGAATACTCTTGATGACTTCAGCTTCAGCTCTTTCAAAGACATGATCAACTACTTCATCTCCCCACTTCCTCTGGACCGGATCAATCGGTACCTCAACATATGAATGCTCTTGTCCAAATATCACTGGTGTGGTGATTCTGGCATTATGTCAAGCCAGTTGTCAGACCAAATCTTGATCTATTTGCCATCCCCTACTCTCCACAATGCTCCTTTTGCTATCACATCCCTGCCTACAAGGATACTTCTCCATGCATATGAAGCTAAAGGGGGGTCTATGGCCTCTAAGATCGATCCTCTAAGGAAGAATCTTGCCTTAAAAACTCTATGGAAAAGACAATTTTCATCATTGAGGAGTCACCACGCCAATTTAGGCAACATAGCCTCAATGAATGTCGTGAGATCCTTAAATCCCATACCCCCTTGATCTTTTATATTGGCGCAACTCATTCCACTTTACCCAATGGACTTTTCTTCGGTCTCCCCTTTGACCCCACCAAAACTTCCAAACAAGAGTCTCTAACTCATGAAACAAAGTAACCGAGAGTTTAAAACAGCTCATTGTATAAGTGGGTCTGGCTTGAATGACGGATCTTATTAACACCTCCCTTCCGGCTTGTGATAACAACTTTCCTTCCCAACCTTGTGGGTGCTTCCAAACTCTTTGCTTCAAGTGCTCAAAGCTTACCCTCTTGTTTCTCCCCACCATGGATGGCAAACCAAGATACTCTTCATAATTTTTCAAAGTGGACACTCCCAAATCATCCATGATTTTTTGTTGCATGTCAATGGGAGTGGACTTACTAAAAAAGAGCGCTGTTTTATCTCGATTTAATTTTTGCCCCGAAACTCTTTCATAAGAGGATAAAATCTCCAATACTTTTTGATAATCATTAGAAGTAGCCCTACAAAACAAGAGGTTATCATCTACAAAAAATAAGTGTGTTAGTTTCAAACCATTTCTATAAATAGATACCCCTTGGATGTCTCCATTGCTTGCTGCCTTGTGGATCATTCTATGAAGGCCCTTCGAACATAACAAAAAAAGGTAGGGTGATAACGGGTCACCTTGACGAATCCCCTTACTAGACTTTATGTTTCCACATGGCTCTTCATTAACCAAAAAAGAATAAGTTACCGAAGTAACACATTCCATAATTAGAGCAACCCACGGCTTATGAAAGCCCATTTGCACCATGACGTCTTTTAAAAAGGACCACTCAATACGATCATAAGCTTTGCTCATGTTGAGTTTGAGTGCCATATAGCCAGACTTCCCAGAATTGTGGTTCTTCATGTAGTGTAAGGTCTCATATGCTACTACAATATTGTTCGTAATGAGACGGCCTTTAATAAAGGCACTTTGATGTTCGTATATTATATAAGGCAGCACCTTCTTCAACCTATTAGCGAGCACCTTAGAGAATATTTTATACAACACATTACATAAAGAAATTGATCTAAACTCCGTTACCCTCTTCGGATTCTTTGTTTTTGGGATCAATGTCACAAAAGTATGATTTAAAGGACTAGGAAGGGAGCCAGAATTCAAAAAATTGAGAATAGAACCACTTACATCACCTTTTACCAAATCCCAAAAATTCTAGTAGAACAATGGGGGCATTCCATCCGGACCCGGTGCTTTTAAAGGAGCCATTTGCTTCAATGCATTGTCAATTTCCCAAGTTTGGAACTGACTGGTTATAATCCCATTCATTTCCTCGGTCACCACTCTAGGAATGGAGTCTATCTCAGCAGTCAATTCAATCAGATTAGATGAAGTGAGCAACTGTTTGTAGTAATCCAAGAACATGTCCAAAATCTAGCTTTGTTCAGTACACCACTCATCCATGTGATTCCAAATACTTGCTATCTGGTTCCATCTCTTCCTTTGGGTGGCTTTACAGTGAAAGAAACGTGTGTTTCAATCATCATCTTTCAGATATAATGTTCGAGACATTTGTCTCCACATCCTCTCCTTTTTCCCTATGAGCACATTAATCTCTTTCTGAATTTGCACAACCCGGAATTAGTTTCTAGTCTGTAATGCCAACTTCTCTTCCTGAGCCAACTCTTTTCTCTTCTTTTCCAACTCTTTTCTAACACTACCAAAGCATTTTTGGCTCTATCGAGTGAGTTCTTTGCCACGGTTTTCTATTTTCCTAAGCACATGGTGATCGTCACCTTTATCGTAGCTTGCTTCCCAAACGCCTTCTACAGTTTCCCCACACCCTTTATCTGCCAGCCACATTTCCTCAAATCTAAACGGCTTCTTCTTCTGCTGAAACTCCAAACCAGCTTGTTCAATCCATAGAGTTTATGATCCAAAGTCGTACTATCCACATGATGTACCCAAGTACCTAGAAAATTCGAAAACCATTTAGCCGTGGCTATAGCCCTGTCTAGTCTCTCCTAAATTGACACACCGGTACGATAATGTTTGCTCCACATAAATGGGAAACCTTTGAAACTCAAGTCCATGAAGTTGCACTCGTCCAACACCTCTTTAAAGAGCTGCATGAGCACGTGGTCACAACCTCCCCCCTGACTTCTCTGAATGTTTTATCACCTCATTGAAATCTCCAGCACATAACCAAGGTAATGAATTCTGCCCATTCAATCCATGTAGGAGATCCCAAGATTCATGCTGCTTATGTGTTTCAGGCTTGCCGTAGAATCCGGTGAAGCGCCAAGCAAAATCTGAACTTTTGTTGATGATAGCATCGATGTGGTTAAGTGACGAAGAAACAACTTCAACTTCAGTATCATTCCTCCAAAACAATACTAATCCACCTCCTCTAGTAATCCTTGGAACAACATGTTTGTGATCAAACCAAGTCCTTTCCTTCACATAATCTAGCCTAGCTTCGCCTGTCAATGTTTCAGCCAAGAACACTACAGAGGGAGCTTTTGCTTGCACCAATTCCAAAAGCTCTTGAACTGCAAGTTGGTTCCCAAGCACAACTCATTGCTTCTGGCGGGGCTGTGAACTAGCCTCCGCCAAGATAGGAAAATTCTCTTTATCATTACAAGAAACCAGAATTTTTTTGCTTGGTAACTCACTCTGATCAGTAAACATGGTGATCTAGCATTTCGAACCGATCTTATTGTCATTGGTAGCATGAATATTAGCATTAATAACAGGGGAATTATCAACTGGTCGGGGGAAGCGCTTCCATTTTGCTTGAAAAGTTGCATCAATATGCCCGGGTCTCTGAGAAGTGTTTGTTACATCTTGGAGAGGTGCATCATGACTCCCATGAGACGTGTGTATCAGTTTGTGGGCCTGTTGTGAACACCGATTTTCTTCTAAACCATTCCTTAGTTTTTCCAAGTCAAATAGTGGAGACGTTTCCTTATTTAGGACAGCTGTCTCGGCTTAGGCTAATTTAGAGGGGTTGACGTAAATACCAAGATCCTTGTCAATCTCCCTGATTTTCTATGAAAAATATTCTCCCATATTTTCACATTCCTGAAGAGACGAATTTGGCTTTCCAAGTTGAGACGTAGCATCACGAGCTTCGGGATTTGGAAATTCCATAAAATCCACCTCCATAGCAGAGGTTTCCATTTCAAAATTATTCATCGTTTCCAACAGCTTCGCCTGAGTATGGAATTACTTCCCTTCCCAGCGCCACCTTGTGGAAATATTCTCTGCTCTCCCCTCGTAAAAATCTGAAACATGTACGACATTCTTCTTGGATGGGCCGGTGTGGTTTGCACGTAACCAAGAACCAAACTGCTGAGATGAGATTTGTAGAGAACCCTTGCTTTCAATCCAGATATCATAGTCCTTATCACTGTGATTGAAGCAACCACACCAATAGCATATGTTAGGAAGGTGCTCGTACCTGAAATTAACCCAAACTTTCTTACCACCCTCCACCTTTATTACTCGACCCCTACACAGAGGTTGGTAGACATCCAGAGTGACTCGAACTCGCACATAGTTACCACCCTCACACTTTGAAGCTTCTGTTGAGCGATCCACCACCCCACTCGACTCGCAAAAGTCCTCTGCTATTGACTTAGACCTATAACTGATAGGAATATTATGGATTTGAACCCAAAAAGATACCTTATCAAAAGTCAGATCTTCAAGGGGAGTAAGCCTATTGTACAGTTGAAGTACTACCAATAATTTGTCAAAACTCCAAGGTTCCCTAGATAAGATACGATCCACATCCTCGCTATTGTCAAAACTGAACAAAACCTTGTGTGCAGCTTCATTGCTAACTGTGAATCCATTATCAACACACCATAAAGGCTTAAATGTCCTCGCCACTGCATCCATGTTGAGAGCTCGCCTTGTTAGAAAAAATGCTGCAATAAGGTGCTCTGTAGAACAGTGATCTCTCTTTATGCATATGTCATCACCTTCTCTTTCAGAAAGGGAGAGGCAATTCCAATGTTTCGTGAGATCATCCATGACCTAAATCTCAGAAAAGAAAAGAGAAAAGGATGGATGAGAGCCTAAAAAGATAAAGAAAAAACTGTTTCCCAATTCCCCAAAGAAAAGATAAAACCACTAGCCCTACACATAACATTGTCACGTGAAGGGAGATGAATCCTTACAAGAAGGAACGACAATTCTACAGCCTAAGAACAGATGGGAGCCACCTCTCTTAGCAACAGAGAAATAAATAATGTGAAGCTTTATCAAAAAATCGGCCTCTCCATCTTATTAGTTCTGTTAAATATATAACTCATAGAAAATGGTCAAGTAATGTGCATGTAACCACTTTACTGGAAAAAAAAAAAATATATATATATATATATATATTTTGCAAATAATACAAGCATAGCATATGCTCATTTTTTTTATATAAATTATAGTTAACAACCTCATGCTCAACAAAACAAAATTGATAGTATGACATATGGGATCATTTTACTACTAGCTGATCCACACTGTAGGGATCTTTTTAGTAATTTTTTTAAAATATCCAGATGTCAATAAATGAGAGATTGGAATTTCTTAATATTTATATAAAATATTATGAGAAGAGTATTTATATTTTATATAAGTTGATGGTATGTGGATTGCAATTTAGTGAATTACATACATTAATACACTCTTCATTAAGATATATGAGAATTAGATATATGAGAATTAATAACAAGTTATTCAAGTTAGGTATGACCTATTAGTCAAACAGATTATTAAATGAGTCATTTGTATTGACCTTTACATAACTTTTTAATTAAATAGGTTAAATGTATCGTATTGGGTCGACTTGTTTAATAAACTAGTCGTGTTAGGTGAGAGCTCAATTAGTATGAAAACACTAATGCTTGTTTAGACCCCTAATTTTAAATAACACGGCTTAATTGCTTTTACTCTAACTTATCTAAGTGCAAAACAAGGGTAAATGAAGCTCAATAACTGAAACTACTCTCTAAGCCATAACCACAAGCAAGCAATAATAAATATAAGGCTTAAAGAGTAAGGGAAAAGAAATACAAACACAAGATAATACCGAAACGTGTTATCGAAGAAGAAATCGAAAAACTCGACTAAAAACCTCTCCGCGACCCTTTAAGTCAAAATCGATCCACTAGTGAATAAGATAGAGTACAAGAATATCAAAAAGACCCTCCAAGCCTAATCTACCCAATGTACTTGAGCCCTCCAAGCTCCTACTATCAACAGACTTCTCGGAGTCTTGTCTTCACTAGTTATCCATATTCCACAATACCACCTGATTGCATTCGCCAAGCCTCACCAGCTTCTTTTGGCAAATCTCAAATGCTTCCCAAGCTCCAAAATATTCTCTACACTCTGAATAGGCATGGGTTGTGTTTGGGTACAAATCTTATCTTAAGGTATAAAAATGGGAAAGGGAAATGAGAAGAGACTACAAAATAATTCTCACTTAAAGATGAGTAGCTCTCTCTCTCTAAAAGGTGGGTGTGTTGTAGAAACCTCTCTAGGGGTTTTCTCTGAATAGCCTTTGTTCGGGGGCCTTTTTCGGTTGCTTGGCTACTTCTTGTCCGCTAGAGGGGTGACCTTACTAGGCCCAAGTTGTGTTTGGGGAGTTGCATCCAGAACTTAACATTGGGCCACATGGTCCAATGGCAACCGATGTACTTTTAAGCCTACAAAACCATTAAAGCCAAAGTCTAAGAATCATGATAATGGTTGAATAAATATATAATATGTGTTTGATATAATAATTTTGATTAGTAGTTGTAATAAAGTAATATGTATTTAAATGTGAAGTAATCATATACTCAATGATGTAAATTTAAAGATATGGAAGCAAAGTCACTTATCTTTTTATGGTTTGTAGCTCTAGCTATGTAGCATCAATGAGATAATAGTATTCCAGCAAAATGACTCCCGCCGTAAAGAGGCAGTTTGCCATGATAACTTCAATATTGAAGGGAAAAAATGAGTACAACTGGAGGGAGAGAGAGTATATCCAGCTATGTGTAGTGGTTGGTTAAGCTTGCCCTCTTATCATGCACTTAAACGAGTTTTCCCTTGACAATGCTCTTTTAGTTGTTGTGAAATTATGAATAGGATTGCCTTCCATGGGAGGGGCTTTTGTAAGATGTATTTGTGTGCCTTCTAAGAGAGATATATTTGTGCTTCTCATGAGAAGGGCTTTGATATAAGATCTTGGTGCCTTCTAGGAGAAGGACTTTAGTATTAGAAATTTATGTCTTCCATAAGAAGGGCTTTTATAAGAGAGGTGGAGAAGAGTATTGAGATGTATTTTTGGGTAGCAAAATAGTAGAATTTCATAATGAGAGAGTATAAGAGTGGAGCTTAGAAGAGTTGTAGTGTGTTATATGTAATGGTGTAGTAAATGTGTATGAGATTGTGTAAGAGAAGTGGAGAAAGAGATATTTAGAGATATGGGTAGCAAGATAGATGTATTTTCAGAATATGAAGAGTGTGATAATGAGTATAAGAAAGTAATGGTGTTGTAGTGTGTTTAGCAAAGCTACTGGGATTTTCTGTTTGAGAATATATGAGAGCTTATGAAGGGCATTTATGAGCTAAAGGCTAAAGAGTTTAGTTCATAATTTGGAAACTAAAAACTTAAAAGCTCAGAACTTCATTAAGAGCTTAAGAAGATTATCAGAGGGGGAGAGAATAGAGAAGTTTATGAAAGAGTTGTTCTTCTCTATTGGTGTGTGTTGGTGTGTTGATGAGGGTTGCTATTTATAGCTGAGTTTAAGAGGGTTTTTAGCAAATAATATCAGCCAAAATTTGTCCCATTCAGCAATAAATCTTCAGTGAATCCATCCTAACATTTGGCAAAAAATGGTATGTTTAGCTTTAAGGTGTTCTTGCTATTTTGGGTAAGAGCTGCTGGGGAAAGAGCAGTAGAAAAAGAAATATATTTTGGCAAGAAAAAGATAGTTACTTTAGTTGGGTTTGGTTTTTAGCCAAATGTGGAAAATCAGTAATGTTAAGGATGTTGGGTCAGCTGTCACAGCTGTCGTAAGATAGCTATTGCTTGGGACAGAAGCAGACGAGGTCGGATGTCAAGCTGCCGGGATTTGAGTATTAAATGACTGATGATATCACTTCTAGCCAGGTGTTAAGTGCTGAACACACTGCTGGTGTTCTGTTGGAAATATTTCCTTTTTTGGTGTTTGTGTTTTTGGTCCAAGATTCTATTACAACTCATTTTTAGTAAGTAATAGAAGGATTGGTTGAAAGTTAATGAAGTTTTAGAGATTTAGTTAAGGTCTCATTGTGTTGTGACTTAATCTTGGTGAGCAAGAAGAGCATTTAATGCTCTACTCTAGCAGCTGGTGGAGGAATATTTGGTCTAATTGTGGCAGAAAACAGTTGGATATTAGAGATATCATGAATATTTTATGTATTTGGAGATTAAAGATAGCCAATCAAATTAGGCCATGTGTTTGAATTGGATTTTAGCTAAAAGTAGTAATGTAGTTTGTGTAAAATAATAAAATGAAGTTTCTAAATTTGCATAGGAACAACTGGAGGTTGAATGAATATTAAAATTGAGTATTTGTCATATGATGAATATTAAGTTTTAGGAAAAGAAGAAATGGAGAGTTTTATCATGTTAACTGCTATGTGATAAGAAAGGTTTACCCATTACACATAGACTCGTCAGAGTTCAAGGAGTTGGAAAAAACATGCCAAGAAACATGTATTTTTATATCAACTTTAAACCACTAGAACTTTACTGAACATAACTCTTAGCCCTCCAAACCACGACTCCTAAAGTTTCCCCAAAAAGACTCACGAGCTTGGATCATAAGCCAAATATGAGATGACATACTTTGGGTTTTGTTGTCATTTTTGTGTAAATATGAGCTCTTACTGGAGAAGCTGCTTTTCATGAGTGTGAGAGAGGTAATATGAGCCGTAAGCTTTGATTCATTGCTTTAGCTCGATCCATATGTTGATGTTGATGATATCGTGGGGTTATGATCCCAATTGATGAAGAGGAAATGTGAACCATGAATCTGCCTCTTGAAGTAAGGATCTTGTGGGTCATGTGAGCCCAATCCATGTAGTTGAATGAGATATGAGCTTATTTTGGGTTTTAAAGAGATTTATCCAAAAAATCAATAATATGTTGATGTGGCGTGGGTTGCTAATGAAGTAGGGCCATGTGGGGTGAAAAAAGAGTCCTCAACAGCCTCCTTTCAATATTGTGATTAATGAGGAGTTTCGTGGGTCACTCGTGACTTGGCCTGAGTCATGAAGTGACTCGCGAAATATAGTCTGCCACTTGACTCTTTAGTTTCCAGCATGTGCTTTTAATGTGACTTTCGTGGTTTGCACTGCTCGCAAGACAAGTCACGAGATTAACTTCTTGAGCAATCCTTACCAATTTTATACTAAACTCAATACAATAAAATCCCACAAAATACAAGGAAATAAATTAATATAATTACAACACTTTTAGTTATGGAATAAGCCAACATAAATATTATGTGAAAAAGCATAACTTAACATTAGGATTGAGGATTCTTGACATATTTACTAAACAGGTTAGGTTTGAGTCAACCCATATAGTCGAATACTCATAGCTCGACACAACATGAATTCGACTACAAACATGAATTGCCACCCCTACCCAAAGATACAACCCGTCACTACGACTCAAAACCCACCACCACCCAATACTACTTTGAAAATAAAAAAATAAAAACCCCGAAATCAACACAAAACTCCCAAAAAAGAAGAAGAAGAGATAAATAAAAAATCAACCCAAAACTACCAAAATAAATGTTAACCCATCGGAAATTCTAATGACCCACAAAACCCAGCAACCCACAACCCATCAAATGACCCACAAAACCTATCACCACTAGGCCCGCCACCAATAAAGCCAATATATAGACCCTAGCAACCAAAAACCAACGTCGACCCACCTATCACTACCATAGGAGAGAAATGAGAATGAAGAGAATCCTTGAGAACAAAGCCACCATCGTGATGAGTGGCTTTAGGCGAAGCAAAAACTATGGTGAGGTTAGCACTTGGCGAGATCGATTGAAGGTGAAGATCACTATGGTGGAGATCGGCAACTTGTGTGTGTGTGTGTGTGTGTGTGTGTGTGAGAGAGAGAGAGAGAGAGAGAGAGAGAGAGAGAGAGAGAGATACGTGAGTGAGAGGAGTGAGAAAAATTAGAATAAATAATGAGAGGAGTGAGAAAAATTAGAATAAATAATGAGAGGAGTGAGAAAAAGAACAAAAAAACTATTTTATTTTTAGCATAGGTGTCCATACTATTCCAATTGGAATGATATTGTTCTTTCATGCCAAATTTATTAATATTTAAAACATTTGATGTAAGAGGTTTTTTGGTGTTTGTTGTGTTAAATATCAAATGTCAAATGTCAAATATTTAGTATTTAGCAAACCAAATGCTAGCGTACTCTAAAGCTAGCTAAATGGTTGTTGTATTGTATTCCAATTGTAAAACTTTTAACGTGTTAACAACTTGTCCTTGAAAAGTTAGCGACTACCTAGCTTGGGAAAATGGACATTTGTCCATAATTTACAAACTATGAAATTAAATACTCATGTTTTGAAACTATTTAGCAAAATGTTGCTGTTTTTGAAACTCGGTTTTAATAAAATTGAGTTACAGTTGGAACTCAATATTAACAATGTCAAGTTCTATGTGTATTTTGCCATTCACATTTTTTTGAAAATTTAAGTGGAACTCGACATTACTAATATTGAGTTCCACTTAAAACTATAAATTGGACTTGATTTTGAGAATATCGAGTTTTACATAAAACTCAATTTTATTAAAATCAAATTTCAAAAACAAAAGTATTTTGTTAAATAGTTTCAAAATAATGACATTTTGCTACATAGTTTGTAAATTATAGACAAATGCCCATTTTCCCCCACTAGCAAATAGATAGGCCCACTTTATTTTTGTCTCTATGTACTAGCCCAAGTAAAGGGACAAAATGGGCTTTTGCCCTTTTCCACAAAACTAATTAGTCTTTTGCCCTTCTTCTCAAACTAAATAGGGAAATGCCCCTCTTTTGAAACTCGACTTTCTCAAAATCGAGTTAAAAAAAAAAAAAAATTCTAAAGCCCTATAGTGACGTTTTTAAGGACCTATAGTGACGTTTGAAGAACCTATAGTGGCGTTTTATAACTTGATATTCACAAAATCGAGTTATAGGCAATTTTATTGCCTATAACTCGATTTTATGAATATCAATTTACGAAACGCCACTATAGGTCCTTAAAAACGTCACTATAGGTCCTTAAAAACGTCACTATAGGGTTTAACTCGATTTTGAGAAAGTCGAGTTTCAAAAGAGGGGCATTTCCTTATTTAGTTTGGGAAGAAGGGCAAAAGGCTAATTAGTTTTGTGGAAAAGGGCAGAAGCCCATTTTGTCCCAAGTAAAGAGTGAAGACAGTTTGCTGACAAGAGAATGATGACAAAAAGCCTTCAATATCATTCACGATCTCCACACTGTTCCAAACTCACTTGTTGAACAGGATTTCATACTGCTTCCATAGTTTTTGTTTTTGATAGTGTTAAAATTTCAGGTGAAGAAGAAAAAATAGTAAGAAACAGAAGCATAAGAAAATAAGAGATCAGAGGAGACACAGAATTACGTGGAAATCACATATATCTTATCTCCCTCAAATGCAACTTGGTTTCACGCTTCTTTTTGAGCATTTACTAAGTGCTAACGCCTCAGTTGCCTCTGCTGACCCCTTCCCCTTAGCAATGTAGCAGTTCCTTGCTAAATAGCCATGCATGCATGGATGCAAGTACGTCAAACGTCTGCTAAGTTTCATAGTTATGCCAAACTATTTAATGAAAGATTTTTGTTCTACGGCATGCAGCTTTGTTTTGCCTGAATATGCGCGCAAAGGCCTCATACTCAGAAATTTTGTGGCGACAAATGGCGGCTATAAAACTTCTTTGTTGCCATACAAGACATACGTGGTCCTTGCCTATCTTAGCTTTCTAGCCATATTGGTGCATCCTCTTTTATTGATAACGTATTACTTGAACTTATGATGTCAATTTTATTATAATTATTTATTATCATACTAACACAATGATGCTTTCTTGTTAATGAAGTTGCAAAGATCTGTAGGTTTCAATTAGTTTAATTGATAAATTCTTTGATAGTTGAATAAGAGAGTTGAAATTCAATCTCTGTCTACACTAAAAATCGATTAGTATCTTACTCTACAATAAAGAGCTATTATCAGAAGCGGGCACTATAGGTTAAAACTTTAAAAAAACAAAAGGTTGCCAAGATCTAAGTCAATATTGGACATCAAAATTTGTTATCAGTTGAAGCGCCCACAATTAATATTTTTGATGAATTTTTATTTAAGAAAACAGATAAAATATCATTCACACCTAGTCAAAAATGACAGCGTTCATATGTCCTTGTGGTGACATTAATTTTTTCTGATTAGTATCATTTGGCTCGATGGATAAGCTCAATTCAAAGAAAACCAAAGACAAAGGCAACTCTAGAAATTATCAGTAAATTATGCATCCGTCAATAACACAGACAAAATTCAACTCAATCTTTACGGTGACGGCAATAGGAATTTTTTTTAAGGTGGTCATTAAAAAATTTAATAAATAAAACTTTATATATAGACAAAAAAAAAAATACACAAATATATAAAATCTTACAATTTTCTTTTACGGATTTTTTTTATTTTGAAATCATTACATAATAATCTCATTATCAAAATGTTGCAAATTACATATCCAAAAAAAATTTAGTTAAATGAAATTTTTCTTAGATTTTTTTCTTTTTGTTGGTGAGAACCTAACATATTGGTAAAAAGACCAAAGTTAAATGACAAAATTTGGTTACAAACTTAGATGTAGCTTAAAAAAATTAATATGTACAATTAAGGCTACAACTCTCACTAAACAAATTAACATGGCTACATATTTTGAAAATCTAATCCTTGAATTACATGGATTTTTATATTCTTAAAATGCATGTTAAATTTTATGCCAATCAAATGTTATTTACAAGTTAATCTATAAAATTATTTTTTATGAATAATTTTAGATTAATAAAACTCAAAATTTAAAATTTTGATTAATGACATAATTATTGTCATTAAAACTTTGCAATTAAGTATGGATGATATAAGAAGAAAATGTAATCTAATGGTGACTTCGTTAAAATTCACATCTAATAAAAAAAAAATATTAAATGGAGTTGTAACCTTAATCTACAATCAAGTTTGTTGTCAAACTTTGTCCAAAGTGTAGTTATGTTGGGCCTAAAAAAATTTAGGGTGGTCACAATTTTTTTGAAGGATAAAAAAATTAAAAGTTTTTAAAATTTTTTATATAATAATAATAATTTTTTCCAAATCATGGTGGTCCCATGACCACCCTGAACCCAATGTGGAGCTGCCCCTGCCTCTCCATGTTAAATGAGTCAATTTGAATAATTCTACCTCGTGGTTAACAATACAAAATTGATAGTAGGACATATGGGATCAATTTACAGCTAACTAATCCAAACTCTAAGATCTTTTTACTCAATTTTTAAAAATATATCTAAATTTTTTTATAAAATATTATGAGAATAGCTAGTATTTATATTTTATATAAGTTGATGGTACGTGGATCGCTACTTAGTGAATTACATATATTATTAATACACTATATATATATATATATATATATAAAACTAATAAGCTTGCCACTTTTAATCTGCTATCTAGTTGTCAAAGCATATATAATTTCCAGATAAAATTAGTAGAAGTAATAAAATATAATACATAGAACAGTAGAGAAAAAAATGTAATCAACCCTAACAAATTAATTTGTCATAGGTTCATGCAAAATATTTGGGACCAAGGCTTAGCTGTTGTTGTGTTGTATTCCTATTCTAAAACTTTTAATATATTAACCAGTCGTCCTTGAAAAGCTAGCAACTGCCTAGCCAATAGATAGTCCCATTTTATTTCTGTCTCAACGTACTAACTCAACCGAAGAGTGAAGACATCTTGCTGACAAAGAATGATGACAAAAAGCCTCCAATATCATTCACTCTCCTCACTGTTCCAAACTCATGACTTGTTGAACAGGATCTCTTCCCACTTCCATAAGTGTTTTTTTGATAGTGTTAAAATTAAAGGTGAAGGAGAAAAACAGTGAAAAGAAATGGAAGCATAAGGAAAGAGATCAGAGGAGACATGCAAAGAATTACGTGGAAAGCACATATATCTTATCATCTCCCTCAAATAAAACTTGGTTTCCCTCTTCTTTCTCGGCATTTACTAAGTGCTTATGCCTCAGTTGCCTCTGCTGAATTAGTTATAACTTTCTTTGTCATTACCTTTACTCCTTCCCCTTACCAGTTCCTTGCTGGATATAGCCATGCATGCATCCATGCAAGTACATCAAACGTCTGGTAAGCTTCATGGTTATGCCAAATTTTTTCATGCAAGAGTTTTGTTCTAACTTTACCATGAAGTCCCTTAAATTTAGGGGCCGAGCTACACTTAGCAATGCCCCCCTCCCTGCCCCCCAAAAAATAATTTTTAAAACTTCGTAATGTGTGTATATTTTGCAATTTTTAATAAAAATATTAGACTTTAAAATCAGTAGTTGGCCTGCCTCTCCAAAAAATAAGAGCAGGCCCTACAAAAAATAATTGAACAGCTAATAGTTGGGTTCCAAAAAAAAAAAAAAAAAAAAAGAGTTGTTAATAGCAACAAACTATATATCCACTTTATAACAAAAAAAAAGTACTGCTTGTTTTCAGTTCTTTCCTTTCTTCGTTGGTAAGTTTTGGTTGTTGAGTTCAAATAATACGTTTTTAATAAAAGTAATTTTCTCTTAGAGTTATCTTATTTTATTTGGGACTAAGTCTTTTCATTTTTTTTGGTTAAATTTTAAATTATTTCTCAATTTAGTCAGAAGATATTAAATGAAAAAAAAAAAAAAAAAAAAAAAAAAAAAAACCTACACTATGGAAATGTAATGTTAGGGGTAACAATACTTAAAAAGAAATCTTGTCTTGCATGTGCACATATACACACATTTATAATTTTTTTTTTTTTTCAATTTGGGACTATGTATTTTATTGTTATTGTTGTTACTAAGTGTCCAATTTTTTTTCCATTGCTTGATTTAGACTAAAAATGTTGAATGAAAAAAAAAAAGAGGATATTTAATGTTGGGTGTGATATTACTCCAAAAATGAGAGATTTTAAAAAATTACAAATAAATAACAGTAGTACACTTTTGTACATATTGATGGCAAAGTAGACAATTTTTATATACTCATTAAAGTTTATATATAGACAGAGAGAGCTGTATAAATTTATGTATATATGAATATGTAATTCGCAATTCAGCCCCTCAAACTAAAATTTCTGTTTACAATTAACCAAACTTTGAGAAGATTTTACATTTTCTGATCTCCTTCTATATTTTTCTCAAGAATTCCAGCTATTAGAATTTTTGACCATTATAGAAAACTAATGTTGTTATTTCGAAAACTTAATTAGCAATGAATTCAACACGGTATCTAATAATGAAATGTAAATCTCGTTGTAGTTATTGGAGTCAAGGCCAAATTCCCTTTGGTATCTTCTTTCTTTAGGGAATTTTGCATTTATTTAACTCAAAAATGATATAGAATGACTCATAGAAAAGAAAAAGGGACTTTTTTCTTTTGGGACTTTAAAGTCTTTAATTATTTGTTATATTATTTGTTCACTCAATTGATTTGTCTCTTCAGGTCCAAATTCCACTCACGTAAACTTACATGCAAATCTAATGCTATCTTGCTAGCTAAAAGTATGACTTTTAAATTCATTAAAAAAAAGGGACAATCAAAAAAGACATTTGGAAAACTTTTATTCGAAGACTGTCTAGAATCTCTAATGGGATACGATCATTACTAAGAAACTTCTTTATAGGGTTGGAATTCATTTATATTATGTACCTATTTACATCCATCTGTAAATGTGTGTATATATATGTTTATTGAGTTTTACTAATGCGTGCTCTTAAGGCATATATTAGTAAACTATTTTAGAAAATTTTTTATGAAAAGTGATTAACTATTTTTTTTTTACAGATTTTTCAATTTTTCATAAAAACTTTTCTAAAATGGATAATTAATATATGTCATAAGGGCATATATTAACTGGACCCTATATATCTACACACGCACAAAATATGTTTGTTACTTTATGTCAATTTTACAAACCATTTTTTTTTTTTTATAAGGTTATTAACTGAATTTTGGTTGTTACTCGTTAGAGATATTGACTAATAGTACTTGTACTATTGTACCAAAGACTTCTTACGCAAATTTTTACTTGGACTACAACTTCACACCTTAATTACGAGTTTTTTAATGGTAAAGCAAAGATGATAATTCTCCACCTTCAAGAAGCCCAAATTGGAGTCCTAGTCATTTTCTTCATCTTCCGCACCTCCATGAATTTTTTAACTTTCATGATTTCATCTCATTTGTGATCTTATTATCATTGTTATTATTATTATTGTCATATGTGTGTATCTATGTATATATGTATGACCCACTCATCGCTGCACTAAATAATTTTCAAACATCAACTTCAATATTTGCTTCTCCAAATGTCAAACACAAAGACAAATTTGTTAGTTTTGACATGTGTATGATGAGATTTTTCAAATAAGATCAGTGGTACTATATATTAGTCTATGAAGATTTATGCATCTAATCTAACTAGATGTGTCTGTCATTCCAAATCTTACTTATATATGGTTGTTTTAGTATGTTAGTATGAAATACTAAATAAAAACAAAAATATAGACTATCAATTGAATTAATAAATAAAAGGAAGAAAAAAAAATCAGCAACCATAATATAAATAAATAGAAATTAAGGTTAATAGAAATGAAAAAGGAAATAAGAGAAGAAATGGAGGAGTGGAAAGATTAAGGAACACTTTCACTATGAGTGATAAGGTAAGTAAAAAATACAAGGAGAGATGGAGAAAGACTAACAAAAGGAGACTTGAGGGGCTAGTCAATTTCATTTGAAGGGGCCAATTCTAACAAATATTCTTCAGGGCTTGTTCATATATCTTGAAAAATCTATTGCGTGCTAGTGTTCCTGGAACCATAATTTTCCAACTATTTTAAAGCGATTTTTGAGTTGTTTTGAGGAATGTAAGATTCTAAATTACGATTTTGATAACTTGGATCCAAACATTCAACGCTAGAGGAAGTTCACAGCAAATCAAATTAGATTTATAAACCATTTCTATGTGGAATTTCAAGGTTGTGGAATTCCTCATTCATATATATATATATATATGGTTGGGTTCCAGTCATACTTAGTGTAATTCTAAACAATGTTACACCATCTAATATTTTTTAATTAGATGTGAATTTTGATAAATTCACTACTGGATTACATTATCTTCGTATATTCTCCATGTTTACAAAATTTAAAAATGATCAAAGATTAATAGTCATATTATCGAACAATTGTTTAAATTCAAGTTTTTGAAATTTAAAATAATGTATAAAAGATGAATTTATGGATCGAATGGTAAATTATATCTGTTAGGTTCCAAAAGTTTAGAACAATTGGCAAACCGTGAACACAAACTTGTCTAGATATAGATCCTAGAATCTATAGGTATTATTAGACAATGCTCAAGGTGTTACAAGTCAAGATTCAAGAATATACAAGTTGCAGAAAAAAGAGTTCAGAATCTGCCTAGTTTGACCGATAAAAAGACAGGCTCGACCGATGAATCTGCAGAATTTTAAGTTCAGTCCAATAGTGGTTCAAGCCCAAAAAGGATTAGGGTTTTAGATCTACTTCTTCTAGTATATAAAGGAAAACCTAGGCACATTTTATTATAACTTTGGCGGTGCTTTTGTGAGATCTAAAAGGTTCTATGCCTTCCTCTATCAAAGTCACTACTAGATATCACTCATATCTTTAGAACCGATAGATCTGAAAGTTGCTACATGAAGATCAACAATAGTTGAAGATTTAAACCTTCAAGGGTAGTCTTGGAGTCACAAATAGGAGAGTTTGTGTTGCTGAACCTTTGAATGGAATCTCAAAGTTACAAGTGTGGGTGCTTATGTTGTAAAGGCAAAGGAAATAAGTAGTTCATGGACTCGGGGCTATCATGGGTTCGTGGTAGTAAGTTTTACGTGTAGTAATAATAGGATATTTGTGGTTTAAGTCTTATTGTAAACTTTAATTCTTTCTAGTGAATTTGCTTTCTATCTTAAGGATAGCTAGGTTAAATCCTCCCCAGATTTTTTACTGGTTTGGTTTTCTTGGGTGATCATATCATTATATTCTTTATTTTCGTTACTTTACATGATATGACTTTATTATTTTAACCTAAATCTGAATAATAAACCTAAGTATTCACTTGGTTAATTAATTAGGATAAACAATCTGGTTTATAGGAATTTAAAAACCCAACAATATTTGATTGACATGAAAATTGGCATATATGTTAAGAACATAAAAAACATGTAATTCAATGATTGGATTTTCAAAATATGAACTTAATAACAAGTTAATGGAGGTGTGACATTGTTTAAAGTTATACTAAATATAACTTGAACCCAACCTCTCTCTCTCTCTCTCTCTCTCTCTCTCTCTCTCTCTATATATATATATATATATATATATATATAACAGAAAAACAAGAGTGAGTGGGTTTAGGTTATCCACTTTAGATTTAGTGTGAGAAAAATCCTAAAACCTTGAAATTTTAATTGAATACAAACCAATTTGTTGGCCAAAAACAACACAGATTGAGTTGGAATTCAATTCTTAATACTATATGAGTTCATTTAGGTTTTAATTAGGTAAAGGAAACAAGAATCAATCACCCTAATATTAAGCTGGTTAGCTTTGAGGTTGATATCATACCAACCCAAATTAACCTAACCAAAGTTGCAGTTAGATAACACATAGCTCTCATAGTTTTTGAGCTTAATTAAAATGTTATAAACAACAAATTCCAATAGAACCAGTGGTATTAACTATTAATACACTTGATAAACTTTTGTCTTTATTGGTACTAGCTTGTAACCCCATGCGTATGCATGAATATACTTAAAAATATACAATAAGATGCATAATATAATTCCTATATATATAATTGATAGTAATTTTTATATTTTGTTAATTCTTAAATAAATTTTGTAAGGATATTATTTGGTATAAAATGTAAATTGTTCATGTTTTTTTTTAATTATTATTATGAAGCACTTTTTTTTTTTTTTTTTAATGATTCATTTATTCTAGATTCCTTGGTTTTTGTACTTAATAACTCACTTGGATGAATATTTATAATGTGATCCCACATTTGATTCTAAAATTAAGAAATAAAACTCTTTAAGAATAAATAATTTAGGACACATAGCGCAAAATTAAAACTTTATTTTGGAATTCTAATTTGAATCTCTTTCAACTTCACCTATAATTATATATATAGATTACATGTAATATACCGTTAATTGGACTCCCATCATCAAATAGATGTATAACAAATAAAATTTGCATGAGATACTTCTTGTCCATGGTATCTAAATTAATGGGAATGTGGTACAGAACCTAAATGTCCAAGAATATGTAAGTATATCCACATTTAGTAATCGTTTGGATCTCATGTCCAGCATCCACGTTTACAGTTTTGCCTTTTTTTTTTTTTTTTTATCAGTGCCTCTTGCACTATTCATGGGACATGAACAGTGCATTAAGGCAAATAAATAGTGTTTGGGGAAGTGAATAGTAACCTAATTTTATTTATTTATTATTGTTAACAGCAATAAGTTTTCAGTTTTAGACAAAATAAGCGGTATCCAAACACACTCTTAGTTTGATAAGAAATTTGATAAGATTTTTAGGAATGTGCTACATTAGGTTTATTTTTAAGAACCTTTTACATACATATATATATATATATATATATTATTCTCTCAAAAATATCCTTAGATTTATATATATAATTTCACTCAGTTTTATAAATATTATATATTAAGTGTCTTACCTATCACCTTTATGTTGCTTTTTTTTACAAATAATAGTAAGAAGAAAATATAAGCTGAGTTAAGTAAAATATCCTAAAATCATAGTCTAACATTAGCATCTATAAGACTAAATTAATTATTTCAATTTTTTAAAGGTTTATCTTGATTGGCTTATCAATCAAAGTTTTTTGTGTGGATATATATACACACACAAAGTTGAATACATAACATATACTAACTTTTATTTTAATTAAAAAGAGTATTTTTTTCTTAAAAAAATAAAATAAAAGTTAGAAAGAGTATTAAATTGGATATAAATCTATAATTATTACTTAAAATAGAGAAAACATAATCTTTTCCAGATATGAAAATGTACTAGGAATGTCAAATTTTTCGCCTTGCTTGACCTAAACTTACCTCCTGCGAAATTTTCTTGTCTCAAAAAAAGGCATGGCGTGGATGGGTTTTGCCGCGTGACCCGCCTTGTCTTCCCCCACCTCAGCATGAGTGGACATATATATATATATATAACAAAACTTAGATACAGCACCTTAGATTTCCCTTTTGAAATTAAGCCACTTGTCAAGTTAAAAAAATAAAATAAATGACATTAAAAATGCTCTTTCTTTTTTCTCCTTTGACCCGTGGCAAACCCAATGGTTTACGCTTCAGATCTCTCAAACTTCTCACCCTCAATCTTACAAGCATCGATGGCTTTAGATCTCTCAAACTTCTCACCATCAATCTTAGAAGCATCGATGGCTTTAGATCTCTCAAAAAAATCTCATAAGAACTCAATGGCTTCAAATGGGATTTGGAGCTCTATACCAACTAATGACCTTTTTGGATTGCTCCTTCCCTTTAAGTGGCTCTATTGATCTTTATTGTTTCTTCAAAAGACATCTCAATGCTCTGCGCCTCTGCCTATAGAAGAATAACCTCTCTTAGAAAACTCCAAATCTTAACAGAGTGTTGGTTTAGGGTTAATTTTTATATTTTAATAGATATGGATTGAAGAAGATTAAAGCTAGACATAATTGCATGAACAGCAAAATCTTCTATGCAAATAGCTTCCGTAAATCATAGTGTATGAGGGCTTGAATCATATTACAGTTTCTTGAAAGCAATAGCAGTTGATGGTTGACAATAGCAAGAGCTAGCCTTGTTTATGATTGTCCTCAGCAAAAATTTCCAGCCCCTTTGTCCTTCTTTTGCTTGATTTTGATGAGAAGTCCTGAACCCATCGGGTGTTTCTGAAATTGGGGTGAGAAGTTTGAGAGATCTAAACTGTGAAGCCATTGGATTTTCTTGCGGGTTAGGCAAAAAGGAAGAAGAAGAAAGAAAGATGTGTACAATTTCAACGCCGTTTGCATTTCTTTTTCTTTTTTTTTCTTTTTTTATAAATTTCACTGGTGGCTTAATTTCAAGAGGTGAACCTAAGCTACTGTATCTAAGGAGTTGTATCTAAGTTTTGTTCATACATATATATATATATATATATGTAATTTAATGTTTTTATATATGTTCTATTTACAATTAAATTCTTTTATATATTCTACTGTCATCTTTAAGACACGTCATTCTAAAAAAAAAAAAAAATCTTTTAGACACACGATACTCATTCCATTCATTTCCTTTTCATTTTTTTTCCCTCATTCGTATCTTATCAATAACAGTCACCTACTTATAAATAAATAAATAAATAAATAAAAAACCACCTCTATAATTAATTAGGGATAATAAATACTTCCATCATGCACACTACCCTTCTCCAATCCCACATTAACCTTTCCCATCATAAAAAAAATACGAGGTGGTAATGGAAAATCCATGATCTGATTCTGAATTTCTGATCCCACCTAGTCTGATTGTCATCCTACACATTACCATATATACAAAGACAGAACACTAAATATGAGAGATTGGACCATTAACAAGATATAAATAATTTTTCTCAAAAAAAAAAAAAAAGAATAATTAAGAAAGGATATTGAAACTTTATTCTATTTAAGTAGTAACGCTAGTATTAAGAATGTTTTGAATATCATTTAGGACCATTTTGATTTGTCCATTGGAACTAAACATCTTGATGCTAGCCTATTTCAATGTATTGTTTCAAAATCAAATGGTATTATATATGTTATGAAATTTATATACCTAAGCCTGGATCACATGATATTATATCATATCAAATTATTAATTCAAAGTCAAATAATGCACATTCTTAATTAATATCATAGTTACATAATATAAATATATATATAAAATGTCATATGTAAGTAAAGAAAAATATATTAATGAATAAAAAACTGTCATATGTGAGTAGAGAAAAAAAAAAAAACTCATTTGTTAAAATAAAATAATAATAAAATGTTATATATGAGTGAAGCAATAAAAAATTGGTTTAGGAAAAAAAATAACAATTTGTTACATATGGACCAAAAGCATAATACATGATAGAATTTAGTGGAATAGATTGAAATGAATGGAACGTCATGAAAATTTAAAATAAGATGTAATAGACGGGTGATTTGTAGTTTTGGTTAATTAATTGGAATGAAAAATTATATTTGTATTGGGGGTAATTATTGAGTACTCATGAAGTATTATAAATGCGTTTTTTCCCTTTCACATAATTATGGGTTACACTAATTAAATTTATGGTGAGATCCACAATTCATGGGAAAATTATGGTGGATCTCAGAGTACACATTTGTGGTAGAGGAAGAAGTACATATTTATGGTACTCTATGAGTATTCAATAATTTTACTTGTATTGGAAGGAGCAAAATGAGATTCATATTTTCTTTTTGCTAAACAAATGAGATTCATATTATATATTAACTTTTACACACATATTATATCACAATTGTTTTATCTAACTAGTGTTGGCCGCACGTGCTGCCCTAGTAGTGAGAAAATTAATATAGATTTTGTGTGTGAAACTGTGAATTTTGGCTCACCTAATTTGACTATATTAAAAAAATAGTCTAAGAATATAACAAAATATCATAATATTTTCACAATATCTTCATTTTTAGGATCTGAATAGATATATTTTTTATTTTATTTGAGAGAAATGCTACATTCATAATATTTTTAGAACAAATTCTAAATGACAAGTTATTATTGGTTTTAAACTGATAACATTGTTATTGTTATTCTCAAAACATTTATTTTCAATTATGATTGGTCACAGTCTCATATTTTATTATTTTATTTCGACTTGTAAGAAATTGATATTTCAATATTTGTAAAAATATTGTGAAATTTGTTGTGCCAATATAATAATATATATGTCAGCTTACATAAATATTTAAAAGAAAAAAAAAACACAAACCGATTACTGGGCAAAAAAAAAAAAACTTTAGTCACGGTAGAAATTAATGTTAAAATATTGTGGACTTAGCATTTTTTTTATTTGATCTATAAGAAACTGAGATTTCAACAATTGTGAAAATATTGTGTTAATAATAATTGTTGTAACATTTTTTCAAAACATTTATTTTTAGTTGTGGTTAGTCACAGGCTCATATTTTATTTCGACTTGTAAGAAATTGACACATCAATAATTGTGAAAATATTATGAAATTTGTTGTGTCAGTATAATAATATATATGTCAGCTTACATAAATATTTCAAAGAAAAAAAATACAAACCAATTACTAGGAAAAAAAAAAAACTTTAGGCATTGTAGCTACGGTGCTAGTTGAATATACTAAAAGCACTATAGCTCCAGTGCTATCCATCAATAATAGCTTACTTATGATTTATTGTGAAATTAATGTTAAAATGTTGTATATTTAGCGTTTTTTTTATTTGATATATAAGAAACTGAGATCTTAACAATTGTAAAAATATTGTGATAACAATAAGTGTTGTAACATTTTTTTCAAAACATTTATTTTCAATTGTGGTTGGTCACAGTTTTTTTTTTTTGTTTAATTTCGATTTGTAGAAATTGATACCTCAGTTATTGTGAAAATATTGTGAAATTTGTTGTGTAAGTATAACAATATATATGCCAGTTTATATAAATATTTAAAAGAAAAAAATACAAACTGATTACTGGTAAAAAAAAAAACTTTAATCACGGTAGAAATTATGCTAAAATGTTGTGGACTTAGCATTTTTTTATTTGATTTATAAAAAACTGAGATCTCAAAAATTGTAAAAATATTGTGATAATAATAAATGTTGTAATATTTTTTAAAAATATTTATTTTTAATTGTGATTGGTTACAGTCTCATATTTTATTATTTTATTTCAACTTATAAGAAATTAATACATCAATAATTTTAAAAATATTATGAAATTTATTATATCAGTATAATAATATAAATGTTAGCTTAAATCAATATTTAAAAGAAAAAAAACACAACCCGGTTACTTAAAAAAAAAAAAAAAAAACCTTTAAGTACTGTAACTTTAATGCCAATTAAATAAGCAAAAGGGTTGAAAAATAAAAGCTCACGAAACTAAAGTTCCCCTGTATTGGGAACACGCGTGGAATGGAATTGATAAGTTCATGGTTCGGATCTTAAGACCATTTGAATTCAACAGAAAAGAAACTTCGAAGCTTCAATCCATGTTGGCTTTTGCAACGAAACTCCTTGTTGAATTCCCTCCAAAGTTTCTAATCAAAACAAGAGAAAAACACGGTTCTTCCCTATACTCTCTCTCTATATATATCGAGATTACATAACAATCCACAATTCACAATCGGGGTCGGAGAAACTTCATCAAATCACGTTTTATCTGTTACGTCTGTTACATCCAAACGCGTAATAAGATTTCTTAGTTTCAGTCAGTTTCAGAGAGAGAGAAAGAAAGAAAGAATGGGGAATTGCTTTTCCGATGTGGAGGGAGGCAAGCAAGCAGTGGGTGGGGCCCAACAGAGGCCCAACAGTATTGCCACCACCAACAACAACAATGGCGGACACAACGACGCCGTTGAGTTCTTCTTCAGGTCTCGTGGCATTCAGCCTCTCTTCACTCAAATCGAGGTAATATATGTCAAATGCAAAGTACAAAAAAGACAAAGCCAGAAACTTTTTCATTATTTCGTTATGCTTTTATATGTATAACTATATCAAAATTTCCATTACATAAACACACAAAACCATATTTTGTATGCGTACGGGTTGTGTTACTCTTTATTCTGTACCCCAATTTGGGTCAAAAGTCAGTCCAACTCGGTCAATTCCTATAGTCATTCAAAATTTTGGGTCTTTTTTTAGTTTTGTTTTGTATGTAAACTGTGTCAATTTTAATGTTCACTCGGAAAATACTTGGTCCGGAGTACGGTGAAATCGTGCTCTTTCCTTTCACATTCATGAGGAACCTTAATATGAATTTAATGAGTGGACCTTATCATGATTGTGAGAGAAGGGAGTATCATTCATCATGTTCTTGGAATATCAAAGAATTACTCGTGTTTTCCTAATCCCCACATTGGGTCAAACTCCCAGAATTTTTTTTTTTTTTTTTAAGATTTTAGTGTGCCTTATGTTTGTAACTTTGTCGATTTTAATGTTTACTGTATTAGTGCTTGCTGGTACTACTTTTATATATATGAATTTATTGCTTTGTTGATTTGGGAATTATCTATTCCTCTTTTTCAAATACATTTTTTACATATATGGCTTATTATAATTATTTTTTGAGGTTCCTTATTGTTCTGTTTGGTTGTTGAGAAAAAGTTCTGGACGTGAAGATTACAATCGTACTTCTTTTTAAGAAAAAGAAGCCAATGGGACCAATTATTATAGTATGATGTTATAATTATTTTTTATGGGAATTGCTATTACAGCTTGGACTTTGGATGCTGAAAAAAAAATTACAGGGGTTGAGATTGTTTATAATTTCCTACAAATTGTAGGCGGACTGAAATTTTGATATACTATACAGTCTATACTTTTGATACATTTATCTTTTTTTATTTTTTGATAAGTTAATAACTTCATTGAAAAATAAGTGAGGAAATACAATGAATAAAACAAGGCACACAAGTAGAACTTTAGACACAAGTATCTTGAATAATGGTTAATTCCACAGTGAATTAGAGCATGAGACATTGCTTTGGCATGTCCTGAAAGATGCATCCTGGGGATTACTTAGGATGAAAGTCTCATACTTTTTTTTTTTTGATAAGTAATAAGATATATTGATAAAAAGGAACACCCAAGTGCACCGGAAGTGAACAAGGGAGAGGAAATCAAATACAAAAATTGCAAGAGTCTAGGAAAACAATAAAAGAAGGGAAAGATTTATTTTGCAAAGCAAACAACCAATCCCTTAAAGTTCTAAAAAAGAGAAGCTTGAGGTCCGGAATAGATCTCTCAGAATCTTCAAAACATCTACTATTCCTCTCCCTCCAAAGGCACCACAATAAGCAATGAGGAATGATAGACCAAATAAAACCATTTCGATGACGACCAAAGCTGCCTTGCCAACAACGCAGCAGCCCCAAAACAGAGTGTGGCATAACCCAAGAAACTCCAAAAAGACCCAAAACCATAGACCATAGATCCGAAGCAAAAGGACAATGAAGGAATAGATGGTCAATCGATTCACCATTTCTTTTACACATGTAGCACCAATCCAAAATCCATACCTTCCTTTTACGTAAATTATCAATCGTCAAGCATTTCCCTAAGGCAGCAGTCCAAACAAAGAAAGCAACTCTAGAGGAAATCTTCTGCTTCCAAATACTTTTCCAAGGAAAACCAAAGAAGGCGGAGCCAGCTAAAATTCTATAATAATCACTAACCAAGAAACCCTTAACTTTGCTAGGAATCCAACACATTTTATCCTCACCTAGCCCCCTTATAGAAGAACCATAAATGGTTTCCAAGAAATCAGACATAGCCTCTAGATCCCGAGCATGCACACCCTAACGAATCTCACATCCCAAAAGCGGACACCATTGGTGGACATCATAAGCTCAGCCACACTAGCATCCTTATTCCTGCAAAATCTGAACAAGTCCGGATATCTAATAGCAAGAGAAGTCTCTGCACACCACCGGTCCTGCCAAAACTTCACTCTAGACCCATCACCAATATCATATAAAATATGGCGAGAGAAGGAAGGCCATCCCTGATGGATGTTTTTCCATAAACCAACACCATAAGGGCCATTCATAGCTCTGGTACACCAGCCCCCCCACATACATCCATATTTTATTTCTATCACTTGCCTCCAAAGGGCATCTTCCTCAATCCCGAATCTCCAAAGCCACTTTCCAAGCAAAGTTTCATTGAAGAGTCTAATCTTCCTTATCCCTAAGCCACCCGAAGAAATAGGAGAACAAACAGTAGCCCATTTAACCAAATGAATTTTAGGATCATCTCCAAAACTGCCCCATAAGAAATTCCGTTGGAGCCTCTCAATTCGGTTAGCCACACTAGCAGGAATAGGAAATAGAGATAGAAAATAAGTGGGTAAATTAGAAAGGGTGCTTTTGATTAGGGTGACTCTACCTCCCTTGGATAAATATAAGCATTTCCAACCCGCCAATCTCCTCTCCATTTTCTCCGGAATTGGATTCCAAATAGTCTTATCCTTGAATTTAGCACCCAAAGGAAGACCAAGATATTTCATTGGGAGAGAGCCCTGCTTGCAGCCAAGAACAACCAAGAAAAGGTCTATATGATTGACTACCCCAACTAGAACCAATTCTGACTTGCCTAGGTTAATCTTTAGGCCTGACACCGCCTCAAACTAGATAAGAATCATACGAAGAATCAAAATCTGATCTAAATCAGCCTCACAAAAGATTAGAGTATCATCCGCAAAAAGGAGATGAGACACCGCCTTGGATCTTCCCTCCAAGTTACCCACACTGAAACTTGACATGCGACCTTCATGAACAGCTTTATCCAACATTCTTCCAAGAGCTTCCATCACCAAGACAAACAACAAAGGAGACAACGGATCACCTTGCCTCAAGCCTCTAGTGCTACCAAAGAACCCACAAGGAGGGCCATTAATCAAGATGGAGAAACGGACAGAGGATAGACAAAAGAGAATCCATTGTCTCCATTTGGTAGAGAAACCACTTCTTTCTAACATCTGCAGCAGAAAATTCCAGTTTACATGGTCAAAGGCCTTCTCAACATCCAACTTACAAATCAGCCCCGGCATCCCAGACTTCAATCTACTGTCAAGACATTCATTAGCAATAAGAACAGGGTCAAGGATTTGTCTGTCCCTCACAAAAGCATTCTGAGAAGCTGAGATTAAATCCCCCATCACCGAGCGGAGACGATTAGCCAAGACTTTAGCAATAATTTTATAAACCCCTCCAACCAAACTAATGGGCCGAAAATCTCCAATCTCATTAGCCGCATGTTTTTTAGGAATGAGAGTAATAAAAGTTGCATTTAAAAGAGTGTGACAATTCTTTGGGAGAAACTACATTGGATTCTAGCTCTAGATCTTGGTCTTTGATTTCATGACAAGAGTTATTTGATTGAGGAATTATATATATATATATATATATGTATGTATGTATGTATACACACACACATGTTACCTGATTATTACAATCGATGTTTCTTTGAAAACAATAGTATTGAGAACAATAATAACATAAATATGGTTAATCTTTATTATAATTAAAATATTTATTGTTCAGGAAAAGTTCACTAGTGATGCTACTTTTGTTGCTATAGTTGTTGCTTAAATAAATCCAAGGATTTAACTTGATCTTAAAAGATTTTTGGAATCTCCGTTGTTGGACTTAAAACAAAATGACAGTTTTTTTTATTCATTTGACTGTTTTGTGTACAAAGACATATTTGATAAATTAATTATCATTGCATAGTGGAGGAGATTTGTACTATTTCAATGGTGTTAAAAGTTTCATTTCCCTTAGTTCTTTTCAAGCTCTTAGTTTATCTTAATAAGTGGACCATGTAGGACATGCAGGGCAATGTTGACTTTGTATTTTGTTCTTAATATGGTGATCAATATGCAGTGCACTGTTTGGCCAATGAACAATTTCTCAGAATTTGAGAATTGATTGTGTAGTAGGGCTTCCACCAAGTTCCAATGCTTCACAACAAGGAACCTTTTCTCTATGAATGTTAGGTTTTTTGAAAATGTAGGTGTCTGCATGCTTTGTATGGTTAGTAACTTGTTGCCACCAAGGTCCACATCAATGAGCCCACCTGACCTCCTCCTAAAAGTTGCACTACAAAATGATCCCCCAAGGGGAACACTAGCAAGATTCCCATTTGTTGGTTCCAATTTAAGAATGGAACATTAGACAAAACCATTGATTCAAAATTCTTTTTATTTTGGTGTAGAAAAATGTATATCTATATTCATTTGCTTATATTCAGGACCACTAGATGCTTTTATTTGATTTTTCTTATTGATGTGTACTTTGTTGCAAGTCCTATTGGGGTCAACAGTTTGGAATTTTCCTTGTATATATAATTATCATGTCAAAATTGCTAGCCAATTCATGAAACCTAAAAGCGACTTATGATGGTCTTTTAATTATCTACTTCAATTAGTAACTAACTTCATAAATTTGATGTTGTGGTGCAAATTGCTAATCAAGCTATATATTTATGAAATATTAGTAAACTTGGACACTAAAGAAGCTCTGTGAAGCAACTATTTTGCATTTTAACATACAAGAGTAAAAGTATTAATCTCATTTTAGTCCAATGAGTTTTGGCTCAAATGACATTTCCCTCTTTCATAAGAATGGGATAGAGGATAAGATTGTTGGTTTAGGACCAATTGGGTGCGTGTAACTTGTCAATCAAAAGAAATTTTATCTTAATTTAGGTTTAAGTAATTGAAGTCCTCTATTTTCGAAAAGGATGAGTTGTCCTACCTTTTTTTCATCTCTAACAGATGGGTATTGTGGAGTTCGTTGGTTCACCCTTTCACTATATATGGGTGGCATTTTATAAAGCTCCGAAGCAGTAATACTGTCTTATATAATTTAACTCAAGATAGGACATTAGTCTTGTGTACATTACCATTGGAATTGTTATTCAATCTACATTAATGGCTCTTCTTTTTTTCATGACTTTTCATATTATTCTATGTGGTTTGCCCCTTTTTGGTTTCTCATTATGTATTCATGCATTCTTGTGTTTCAATTTTATGTTGTAGTTATCTCTATCTGCATCTAACTTGCTTGACCGTGACATCACCTCAAAGGTATTCCTCTCTATACCTATAACCACATTTGATAGTGAGTTTATTAAGGGTATACTATAATTTTCCAATTTGCTAATATTTTGGTAATTTACTATGGCTTTGTTTGTTTTAGCTTAAAATTCCAGCTTATTTTTAAACAGAAATATGCCAATGAAAATGTCATCCAAACACTATCCAACCTCCTTTCGTTTTAGTATGAAATTTGAGCTTCTTTGTTTTCATCTTCCCTTCAAATTTCTAATATGTGACAGTTTGGGAAGTTATTATCTAAATGAGATTTCTTGTTGGGGTAGATTTGTCAGAATAATAAATTTTGCACTTAGGAAGAAAGTATCTTATCAAGTACTTCATAATAAGTCTCACCACACTCAAGCAAAATACACAATGGAGTTCTCAATTAAAGAGGAGTTTTATTGATAATTAAAACAGTACATATCCTTTGCTACACACACCGCATCGCTCTTCACTTCTACTCTTGCTTATTATTTCACTTGCATTTTCATACTCCTGCAATCAATGCCAAGCCTTAGATAGTATACATGAAAGACTAAAATTACACACTACATTCTAAAACAAAACGAGACAAGCAATAATAGCCTATTACCTAAAAGTAAAAGAAAGACACATTACATACTTGTTTCGAGCTAAACTTGTTACACCTTTTGATAGTCAAGGACAACAACTCACCTACTAAAGTGAGAAATTTTCTCTTTCATTTTTTTAGTTTACCAATCAAACTAAGCTAGTAAGGATATGCAAGCTTAATAAATAACACATGCAAAATGCTTTAAAACAAATCATCGGCCTATTGCTAGGGTGGGAGTATGGTGTTGGGTACAGCTACCTATCACTAAATAACAGATGTAAACTTACTAGCATTCATGGGTTTGAGTCAGGGAATCGGGCTCTCCAAAAAAATGGGGATAAGGCTGCCTACCAATCACTTCTCTCAAACCCTGTAAAAATGGGTGAGTTGTGCTATGGGTATGACTTGTAGTCCTTGGTTCCTACTTGGGATATGTCAAAATTACACGTGCCATAAGTAGTGTTTATGTCAGACAAGCACTTCTTTGTATACTCTTGGATATGTAACAAGCTGAACTGTTATGTTGGCTGTTTCTGATAATGATTCTCATATATTTGAGGGTCTTGAATTTGTCAATCCACAGCAGTTTGTTTATGTGACGTGCATGCATGTCATGATCAGGCTTGTCTTACTATGCTTTTTGCTAAAATATACTTTATTTCATTCAGAGTGATCCAATGGCTGTGGTGTATGCAAAGAAAAGAGATGGAAAACTAGAGGAGTTAGGTCGCACTGAGGTTGTATTGAATAGTTTGAATCCTGCATGGATAGAAAAAGTTACAGTTGCATTCCAGTTCGAGATTGTGCAGCCATTGGTGTAAGCTTTACAAATTTCTTTAAGTGCTTATCTTTGTGTAGATAATCCTGTTTTACTATAAGTGATTTTCTAATTTAACTGGATGGCTTGTGTTTGCCTTTATTTTTCTTGGCGCCAGATTTCATGTATATGATGTGGATTCAAAATATCATAATGTACTTGTGAAGGTATATATTAGTTTTAGCTCTTTTAAGTATTTATTATTTTAATTCATGTTTTGTAGCTTATGTTCAATTATTTGCATTGTTAATAAATTACACACAAAAAAGTGTACATGCTCAGTGTTCTTGTTGCATTTCTGCCAATCTTTAAGTTCTAAATATTGCACTTCGCAAGATAAAACTCTTATCAACATTTGTAATATGTGAAATGTGTATTGATTTGACTAGATCACACTATAAATTGTAGGTATACTAAGCACTAAAATTGTCAATACATGGTGAAAAACATTGAAGTGGAAATAAAAGTAATTAGTGAACAATTATAAACAAATGTTTGATGCCAATTGTGTGATATGTCTTAAATAATCTCAGGAAAAAATTATTTTGATAGTAGCTATACATGTGACTATGCATGGTGTAATTGTATGGGAAATCACTTGCTGGAAATTATTATGAAACTTTTTTTTTTAGTGTGTTGCATTTAGCTCTTTCAAAAATAATTAAACTAGATTTGTTGCTTCTGTCAATTTGGCCATGATACAGGAAAAAAGTAATATAACAAATAAGAAATGAAAGTAAAGGGCAATTTAGTTTAAACTCTAAAGCCCTCCATGTAATATTGGTGATGTTTATAATTTTCTTAATAATCTTTTACTCCATGGTTGTAATTTTGGTAACTGTACAAAGCATGGAATGCAAATTTTTTTGACAAAAAACCAAATTTGATTGGTTAACCATATCAATTATGAATTAATTGATACTTTTGAAAGATCGTGACAATTTAAACCATATTCAGATGTGAGCAAAGAAGGTAACTCATAAGGATTATATTTTTAATTTGTTATCATTTCATCTAGAATAATCTAACAAATTTAGTTGATGATGAAGTCTTTATTTTAAAAGTTTATTTCTGTTGCCTTGCAGACGCTAAAATTGAATGATCAAGACTTTCTTGGTGAGGCTACTTGTGTTCTATCTGAGGTATATCGCCTTGGGTTCAGTTGGGCTCATTGAAATTATATAAAGCATATATATCGTGCTGGTGCAATTTGAGTAAAAGTTTGTGTTAATTTTGAGTGTTTTATTCTTAAAAATTTCAAGGGTAGAAAGACAAATGTGAGAGCCACTTCACTATAATGTTATTTTAAGATTTTGTGCATCATAGTTTAGATTGCCACTGATGCAGTTAAAAATTAGGGGAAATTAAACTTTGCCCACCTATGGTTTGCTCGAAAAACACTTTGCCTACCTGTGATTTAAAAATTAACACTTTACCCACCTGAGGTTAGTTCCGTTTGTCTCCTGTTACCCACCTCAGTTAAAAACAAGGGTAAATTTTTATTTTTGTTACCCTTTTATTTCTCTCTCTTCTCAAAACATTGAAAAACTAAAAAATCAAGGGAAAATGTGATCTAAAAGCTAGGTTTTGTACAAATTAAAATCTAAATTTTACATCTTTTTTTCATGTATCAACTTTTAAATTTTCTATTTTAACAAAAATGTATTGTATTACTTAATTTTATTGAATACTAAAAAAAATGTCTTGGAGAGGGAGAGTGTATTTTATAGTATTAATGGTGATAGAAAATTAGAAATAGGACTTTTATTTAATTTATTAAGCTGGGAAAAATAAGGGGAGTGAAAGATAGAGAAGGCACTCAAGGCAGCAAAGAATGAAACAGTAGCACTTGGTATAAAATTGTTCAATTCAAAGTGCATTAGAGTATTGACCTTTGAGAGATGTAAAATTGGAAGTAGCTCCATAGCTCCACATGTTACCAACTCACAGTCACGCTGACAAGGACAAGAAGCTGGTCATTGGACGAATTTAGACATGAGAAGGAATTGTCCACTCAGTTGAGGCTATTTGGAGGGGATGGTGGTCAGGAATTTTCTGAAGACATTGAGCTCTTGGGCTTTGGGAATGCAGATTCTGAAGAAAGATTAAGTGGTATTTTTGATGGTGTCTTTCAATGGGAATAGAAACTGATGGCTCAACATCCAGTGTTGTGGAGTACACTCTTTTCCAAAAATTGTTCAATTCAATTTTTAATGTGTTAAAATAGAAATCTAAAAGTTGATACATGAAAAGAAGATGTAAAAGTTAAGTTTTAATTTTTACAAAACCTAGCTTTTAGATTTCTTTTCCCTTGATTTTTTAGTTTTTTTTTTTTTTTTTTTTTTTTTTTTTTTTAATGTTTTGAGAGGAGAGAGACATATTTATCCTTATTTTTAATTGAGGTGGGTAACGGGAACAAACGGAGCTAACTTCAGGTGGGTAAAGTGTCAATTTTTAAACCACAGATAAGCAAAGTGTTTTTCGGGCAAACTACAGGTGGGCAAAGTGTAATTTCCCCTAAAAATTATGTTTCAAATGTAACTAGTGGCTTAAATTCTTTTAGAATGATTTGGTCAACATGTACTAAACTTTGGTGTTTGTTTTTCATCCATTTTCTCTCTTTCTATTTTCATGGCAGATAGTGGCTAAACAAACTCAGAGTTTAACCCTAAATCTCAATAACAAAAATGGGCATACGAGCTTAAGGAACTTAGGGGCACTCACTATCCATGCAGAGGAAACAGTTTCTTCGAGGAGTTGTGTTGAGATGGTAGTCCATTGTTCCCACTTGGATAACAAGGACCTATTCTCTAAAAGTGTATGTATTCACAAAGCAGATACCTTAAAATTTCTTGTTTAAGCATACATATTCTTGATTGTGTTTGTTTCTTAAGTTTCTTCATTTATTTTAGGATCCTTTCTTAAGAATATCTAGAATTGTTGAGAGTGGAGGCTCTGTTCCAATATGCAAAACTGAAGTGGTGAAGGACAATTTGAATCCAATTTGGAAACCCCTATGCCTGAGCATACAGCAGTTTGGAAGTAAGGTATGCTTGTCGATTTTTGATTCTTGGTTTCCTATTAGATTATGGTTATAGGATGTTTTGTAATTTTGATAATTAATGAAGACTCACATGGCATATGCAATTTCACTTGCTACAGGATAACCCATTAATTATCGAGTGCTTTGATTTCAATAGTAGTGGCAATCATGTGCTTATTGGGTAAGCTAAAATTTATTGTTGTCCGGATTAGTTTTAGTTTTTGTTTATTTTCACTTTTCAGTTTTCACAATTTAGTCTCTGGTACTAAAAAAAGGTATTTATTTTAAAATTACCTCATCAGTAAGCTCCAGAAGTCTATGGCAGACTTGGAAAAACTTCATATAGAAAGAAGTGGTGCAAATCTCACCTTGCCATCTTCTCATCATGGTCATGAGAAGGTACTTATTCATACTTGCATTTATATTTTTTTAAATACTTCATGTTAATTTTTTTGTTTAAATTTTTACATTACTTACTAATTTATCAATATAGGTTTTGAAGGGACAACTGTTTGTGGATCAATTTTGTGAAAAGCAACAGTACAGTTTTCTGGATTACATTTCCAGTGGATTTGAGCTTAACTTTATGGTTGCTGTTGACTTTACAGGTAAAATATATCCCATTCTAGGGGAGTTATATAGTTTTTTATTTTATTTTTTGGGTTCTCTTTTTCCTAGTTCAAAATGTTTTGGTTGATGACTGATTTATGCTTTGAATGTTCAATATCTCTTTCTTTAGCCTCAAATGGAAATCCTTGGAATCCAGATTCTTTACACTACATTGATCCTTCTGGCCGGTTGAATTCTTATCAACGGGTAAGACTGTGCATCCTCTAGTGCTCTCAATAGGGTTGTTGCTTTTCTTTGTCTTGTGTGTGTGTGTGTATTTTTTTTTTTTTTTTTTTTCTAAACATTAGATACAACAGATCCTTCCCCCGCACACCCCCCCATACAGTTTTAATCCTATATGGGTTCATGAGTTATATTTTCCTAACACACGCCAAAAGAAGAAGAAAAGACACAAAATAACCTGTAAATTGCTTGTAGAACAAGGAAAAATAGCTTTTACATTGAATTGGTCCAAAAAGAGGTGCACAAAAACAACCTGGGAAAGAAAAAATAACTTTTACATTGAATTTGTTGATAGCAATGTCTATATGATCAAGCAGCTATCTTTTGTTTGTCATGACTCAATATGATCAAGCAACTTGTTTTTCATATCAAGGTTGCAGGTTCTTTTACTCTCAACTAAACACAGAACATGTTAGAGAAATTAAAAAAAAAAAAAAACCATACATGGAACATGTTTGAGATTGTGGATTGTGTAAAAAAAGTTTCTTTGTTTTGAAATTTTTGTTAGGGTTCTTCTGTTTGCATATACTTAAAATAAATCTTCATTGATTGATGAAGTCATTGTATGCTAAATTAAGAAAACTTGCAGGCTATAATGGAGGTTGGGGAGGTCATTCAGTTTTATGATTCCAATAGGCGCTTTCCTGCTTGGGGCTTTGGAGGAAGAACAATTGATGGTACCACATCACATTGTTTTAACTTGAATGGAAGTACAGGTGCCTTTGAGGTGAGAGGAGCTGACTTTGTAATGCTTTGTTTGTTTAATCTTTGAAGAATCCGACTTGGCTGGCATATTGCCTAACTGTTTTCACACAACTCTCTCTCTTTCTCTGTAATCCTCTTGCAATTTTTATTGGAAACCCCTAAATTTTTATAAAAGTGAAATCTATGCTTATCCATGTCTTCTTATTCTTACTGTTATTATCTCATATTTCCTTTCTTTTTCTCAAATATAATTAATTATTTATTTATAATTTTGTTGAATAGCATTTGAAACCTAGGTCTGTCACCATTGATGTTTTACCTTCTTCTATTACCTCTAAATCACAAACATTTTCAACCAAACATGAAAGGTTCTGAACCCTATTTACAACAAACAAAAATACATTCAAAATCCCCAAATACATTAATTTTATCATCAAAAGGTTTGAGAAAGTCTCAGATGCCCTTAAAAAGAAGTCCATGAGAACGGTGCAAATTAAATAGATTTGAGTTATCTCACCTAATAAAATTTGGAACATTATATGGTTTGCATCATAAGATTAAATGTCTGTTGTAAAGGATTACAAGTAAATGGTACCATAGGATTCATATCATTCTTTGTAAGTTAATAACTATTGAGTATAAGTTGTTCATATATTTCTAAACACTGCATTTCATACTCTTATGTAACATCCAGTTTCTTTCTTTGTTTCTTTCTTTTTAATAGATGAATTAATCAAATTATTTTATTTATTAATAGGTTGAAGGAGTTGAAGGCATCATGGCTGCTTATGCAAGGGCTATCCATAATGTTGCCTTGGCAGGACCTACTTTATTTGGCCCAGTGATTAACACAGCTGCACAAATTGCTGGCCAATCCATCTCATACAACAGCAGCAAATACTTTGTCTTGCTCATTATAACGGTAAAGAGAATGTTGAATCAAATTTATTTTGTTTGTGATAAATTACTATTTTTATTGAAGCAGATGAGACACTTTATGTACACATGATTTATACACAAAGCTCTCCTAAAGAGAATTTTGCCTTTATTTGATGCCTCTTTAAATTAATTTTTCAATAAAAATTGTCATCTTTCTAGGATGGAGTCGTTACAGACCTGCAAGAAACAAAAGATGCTCTGGTCAGGGCATCCGATTTGCCTCTATCTATCCTTATTGTTGGAGTGGGAGGTGCAGATTTTAGAGAAATGGAGGTATAATGTTTTCCTAAGTTGATGTCTTTTATACCCTTTTATGCATTATTTTAATTATCCAGTAAAAATGGTGGAATTTTAGCTTTTAGAATTTTCGCTTGAATGACTGTAATGTATCTTAATTTTTGGGCAGGTTCTTGATGCTGACAATGGAAGACGGTTAGAGAGCTCTACGGGTCGTGTGGCTACACGTGACATCGTGCAGTTTGTTCCAATGCGAGATGTGCATAGTGAGTACATAATGGCACTTGTCTGTACAAAATTTTTGTGGTTATATCTAAAAGAATCCACTAACTGTAATTTTGTATTCAAAACTATCCCAGTTAGATAATTATTCTAGAAAAAATGGAATGAACATTTGGTTAGTTCTGCCAGTCAAATAACTATTGATCGGTGGGGTGATGGAAGGACAAAAGGGTGTGTGTGAACTTCGAAACTGTGTTTAACAAAAACGTTGCACGGATTGCCGTTGCCATTGTTGTTTTGATCCACAATTTTTGGCTAGATTGTCTGTACTCATTAGACATGTTATAGTTAGAAAATGAGATCATGGTTTTAATCTAGTGCAAATGTGCGCTCCGCAAGCTGATTTGCTAAGCCTGACCGGACCAAGCTTGACCAAGCCCTACAAATTCTAAAACTGCTTGGCTCCCTTGCAACCTTTAAACCATTTCTATGATCTTCCCTCTTGACTTTTTTTATCATCTGTTTGATTCTATTATCTGTTTTATCAATTGGAATTGATCATATCCTTATTTTTTCAACTTCTTGTACTTGTTCTTTATTTGGCCTGAGCTTCTTCATTGTGTTTCATCTAACAAATTAGTTGTGGTTTGTACAGGTGGGCAGATTTCTGTGGTTCAGGCTCTATTGGAAGAGCTACCTGGACAGTTTTTGACATACATGCGGAGTAGAGATATCAAGCCAAGCCCTCTCCATGCAGCCTCAACTTCTACTTGACTAACATTTACCAAGTACACAAGATTTATAAATATGCTGATTTTGCTCACATCAATTGAAAAAAATTTAGGTCTGAACCAATCACAAGTTAACTTACCTTAGAGGAGCTCTCTATAAACAAATTTTTTAGGTATGAACCACTAACAAGTTGAATTTCCTGAAAGAATTTCTTTATATCATCCTAAAAGAAAATGTACAGATTTTTTAACCCAAAAAAAAAAAAAAAAAATCTTTATCTTGTATAGGTAGAATTTAAACTTTATTCAAGTTCAACCTATGTTTTAAGTAAACAAAGCAATGAAAAAGAAGTTAGTTTTGCAAGGAGAAAGTGTCTTTTGGTCTACATGCTAGTCCCATGGAGTAGAACTCTCACAAGGATTTGTAGCACCCATCCGTAAGGAAGGTGTTGTCACGTTGTGGGCTCACGTGTATGTGATCTGGCGATAATTTTTGGTGTAGCAGTTTTTGGCCCTAAATAAGGATCTAGGTTCACTACATTATGAGGAGTACAAAAATTTTACATTAAATCAATATCAAATTGGGAAGCTGTTAACAAAAGGAATAATGTACTGCTGTTGAAGTATTTCACTATTTGTGTTGTGTGAGCGTTGTATAGTGACATTCCTCCAAAAAGCCTTGTTACATTGTATTATTATGTTTTTAGAAATGCTTCAATTTTTATATTACAAAGAATTTAAAGGATTCTTTTTTGAATGATTTCAAATGTTTTGTGAATTCCAGAATGTCTACCATGGGATGACTCTCTTGAGTGCCACTTGATGTGAATACTCTTACACGTAAATATGATAATATGTCACTGGATCATGGTTTGGGCAAAGTAGGGATGGCCATACCCATTGGGTAATGGATATCCAACCCTACCCAATCCAATTATTCTAGGTAATACCTAGTTCATAATGGGTAGAAGGTAATTGGGTAGGGTTTGGATATTATCCAAATATTTTGGGTAGGGTTTGAAAATTTGGAATTCTTGAGTGACTTTTGAGTTGGGTGTAAGGAGTTTTAGAGCTGTTAAAGTGTTAAATTTTGTGATGTATATAGTTGATTATGGATTTTGGTTGGTAATGGATTATGTTAGAACCTTGATGTATATTTTAATTTCTTGTTTGAATCGATATGCTTATATAATAAGAAAATTAGTACAATTAACATTCCATAATATATATCAAATTTTCAGAATCAAGGAAAATTACAAATAAATTGTACGATTCCTTCTAGACAGCTAGTTAAAAGCACCATGCTTTGAGCACCACCCTTTTAACTTATATCCTTTTCATGGTTTCTTCTTCGTTATTCAAAGATGATCCATGCAATAATTTATCTCCTTGCCAATGTTAAAATTATCTGACTTCTTTGATTACAATCTTAAAAAGATTCGGATAGGCAATTTATGTATATTATTTCTTAAAATTTTCATTTACTGCATCTTTTCTAGTATTTATCTGGGTGCAGAGGTCCTATTTTTGAAGTCCTATAATAATCCTCCTGTTCGTGTAAATGTGTAGCCTGTGCTTTCCATCTCTGTCTAAATATAAATTACATCTTGAAACAATACAGAAGAGGTCCTAATTGCATGAAATTAGGTGATCTTCAGCAAAAATAGGACACTGCTATAAGTAGGAAGAGCTTTTTAACTGATTCTTTCATGTGCTTAGCACAAGTGATTAATGACCATATTATCAAGCTGTTTATGCAAATAAGCAGTACCAAGTTACAAGCCTAGATAACTTTCCTAGAGAAAGATTCTAGATCTGATTATGATTAAAATGCGGTTTATATTTAAGAAGAAAATTGTTGCACCCATAGCTGAAGTCCACTGTTTCACTAGAAACCTGACTATGACTGAAGACCTTTGCAGAATAAGATAAGATAGAGGTTTCAGACTAATCCTAGTGGGGTAAGTGACAAAATCCCAATGTGCAAACAACTGTAATTCACTAGTTCTAGAGCTAGGCGTATTTAGATCCTATGCCTGGGTTTCAGGTATTTTCTTGATTTTAATGTAGCATTGTTATCTAAGCTGGCCTGGTGGAGTTTGAATAACAAAGATAACCAGTGAACTCAAGTTCTAAAAGCAAAATACAGAGTAAGAGAAAATTGGCTTTGGGCTGAACCTGTGAAAAATGCGTCTTGGTCATGGAAGAGCTTAGGGACTGCTAAAGCTATACTCATAGCTTGAGCTTGCAAGATGATACATTGTTGGGAGAATACCTGGCCCTAATATGGGAGGATGAGTGGGTCCCGGACCTACCAAATTTTAAACCAGTGTCTAAGTCACATGATAACAGAAACTCTTGTCTTGTAGTATCTCAATTACTTAGGCAAGATCAATTTGGTTGGGATGAAGAGAAGCTAAATTCCTTATTTGATGAGCTATCAGCTAAGGCCATCCAAAGGCTTCCAGTAAGACCAAGAGAGCTACTAGGTATTGGGCCAACACTCCAAATGGTAAACATTCAGTCAAAGCAGTGTACTGGAACAGAATTGAGCATATAGGAAGAAATTGGACAAGTGATTCAAAAGCTTCCAAAATACATGACAGGTTCAAGATGTTACTATGGAGAGTTGCCGTAAATATATTGCCAACAAAGGATAAAATTCAAAGTTTCAAGCCTGATATTGACACAACATGTCCTGTCTGTGGAGTTACAAATGAAACTCCATTGCACTTGTTTGTCCAGTGCCAATTTGCAAAAGCCATCTGGTTTAGTAACAACTGAAGCATAAGACCAGATTAGTGGAATTTAAGCTCCACTGCTCATCTATTATCCAAATATTTTACCCATTATTACCCATTTAACTAATTAGATCTAACTCAAACCCAACTCAACCAAATTATTATGGGTAAACCTCAACTCACCTAATTACCCAATAATCAAAATTACCAAATTGCCCCTAAAACTTGAAAGTGACCAAAGTATTCCTAAAATCCTCTAAAATTGCTGAAATCCACTCCAAACCTAAAAAATAACCGAAATACCCTCGAAACCTAAAAATTATCAAAATATCTCCAAAACATAGAAAATGACCAAAACACCCCCAAAACATAAAGATAGACCAAAATACCTTTGAAACCTGAAAAATGACCAAAATACCCCTGAAAATAAAAAATTACCAAAATATCCCCTAAACCTAAAAAATAACAAAAAGGCCCCTATAATCTAAAAAATGACTGAAATACCCTTAGAATCTAAAAAAATGATCAAAATAACCCCAAAACCTAAAAAATTACCAAAATTCATTCAAAACCTACAAAATGACTGAAATATTCTTAGAACTTTTAATTTGACGAACATACCCTCGAAATATCCAAAATACTTCAAACCTCTATTTTGGTAATTTAAGAGGTCAAAGATGTATTTTGGTCATCTTAAAGGTTTAGGGGTATTTTGGTCACTTCAAAGGTTTCAAGGGTATTTTGGTCATTTTAGATATTTTCTGGGGGTATTTGGTCATTTTAGACGTTTAGAGCTATTTTGGTCAATATATAGGTTTTGGGATATTTTTGGTAATTTTAGAGGTTTGGGGTTATTTTTGGTCATTTTAAAGGTTTTAGGCGTATTTGGTCACTTTAAAAGTTTAGGGCTATTTTGGTCATTTTTTAGGTTTAGGGTGCATTTTTCCCATCATATAGGTTTTAGGGGAATTTTTGTCATTTTATAGATTTCGGGAGTATTTTGGTCATTTTATAGGTTTTGGGAGTATTTTTGTCATTTTTTAGTTTTACGGGATATTTCGGTCAATTTTTAGGTTTCTAGGGTATTTTGGTAATTTTTAAGTTTCAGGGGTATTCAGTAAGTTTTTAGGTTTTAGGGATATTTCATTCATTTTTTAGGTTTAAGGGTTATTTCGGTCATTTTTAGGTTTTGGGGGTATTTTGGTAATTTTTAAGTTTTAGGGGTATTTTAGTTAGTTTTTAGGTTTTGGAGGTATTTTTGTCATTTTTTAGGTTTAGGGGGTATTTTGATAATTTTTTGTTTTAGGAAGGGTATTTTAGTCAAATTTTAGGTTTTAGGGGGTATTTCAGTCATTTTTTTAGGTTTAAGGGGTATTTTGGTAATTTTTGGGTTTCGGGGGTATTTTGGACATTTTTAGGTTTCGTGAGTACTTTGGTCATTTTTTAGGTTTCAGGGGTATTTTGGTATTTTTAAGTGGTTTTTGAGCATATTTGGTGATTTTGGGGGTATTTTGGTCAGTTTAGATATTTCTTGGGTATTTTGATCATTTTAGAGATTTTGAGATATTTTGGTCATTTTAGTGGTTTTTGAGCATAATTGGTGATTTTAGAGATATCAGGGGTATTTTGGCGATTTTAGAGGTTTCATGGGTATTTTGCTCATTTTAAAGATTTTGAGGATATTTTGGTCTTTTTAGTGGTTTTTGAGCATATTTGGTGATTTTATAACAATTGGGTTTGGGTAAGGTATGGATATCCATGGATAAACAAACCGGGTAACAATTGAGTATGGATGCTAATAGGGTAAAGTAATCGGGTATCCATGGATAAATTAATTGGGTGGATATGGGTATACCCTACCCATACCCTACCTATGGCCATCCCTAATAAGCAAAGTTGGGAGCTAGTCATCGGTCGTCACTTGAATTGGGTCTAATAGCCATTATTTTGACACCTATGTAGAGGTTAAATCACCAAACTTAAGTCTTTTGAAGTTAGAATACGAACTTGGGAATGTGTTAAGCAACTATGCACACCTAACTTAAAGGACTAGCCTCCACTTGTACTGCTTAGCCATTTTCTAGCGAGGTCCCACTAAGTTGGTTCCCTTCTAAGCATGTAAAATTTTCACACACACATATATATGGGATTCAATACATAAACCACAGGTCAAAGATCAATCACTTAGAGGTGGGTGTCCTAATTTTAGGGCTTCATTTATAAAACCCTAATTGGAAATTTTCAATTTCAAAGTTGCTCAGACATCACCTTGACCAGCACCACATGTGAATCACTTTTATTTAAAGAAAACCAATGAAAAAAAGCAGAAATTTGGGGTTTCTCTGAGGCATATGCTTAGGTAGGGACTAGAGTAGTATACACACGACACAATGCTTCAAGATGCACACACAATGGAGGGCTACGTGCATGCATTTGTAACTCTAATTTCTATATCTCCACTATCTTAACATGCAATTACTTCTAAACTAGGAGCGAAAAGAAAGCAGAGAAATAAAAATAAATTAAACCTAAGATTTCAAAGTGAAGAAAGAAAACAAAGTACATGATTTTTTTTAATTAAAAAAGAAAAGAAAAAAAGGAACTTATATTAACTGCTTGAAGATCCTCTTGAATCTTGATCATTTGAGCAAAGCCAACTAGCCAAGGCATAGAATGTACAAAATGCGGTTACATGTGAATATCAGATAACAACATTCTTGTTTTGAAAGCTTCACTTTTTGCATTGAGCTCCAACCCTAGTACTTCCATTAGTTGAACTTTGACTTTGACCCTTTTAAGATTTCTTTTCTAAATAAAAGTGCTTTGACTTTTCAGATTGCTATAATACTCATAAAATCATGGATGTAGAACAAAGCCCAAGGGACAAGGAGACCTTAATTAGTTAATTATATATATTAATTAAAAGCTTAGTTGGTTCTGTCTATTGTTTATATGGCTTGCTTTTAGGTAAACAAAACGAAAAGTAATAAGCATCCCGTGCAAATTACTCATGCCTAACCATGCTATATAGTTTGAATTGATATGAGTATAACCTTTTTTTTTTTTTTTGTTGTTGTTTTTTTGGCTGAGTGATTGATACGCGCATTTTGCTGGTGCCTAAGCTCTCTTGTATACATATGCGGAGAAAAGTCATTGTTTGATTTGCATTGACTATGAATATTTGTAAGCCCACTCAACTCACGACTGACGGCTCAAACCCCAAACTAAAGCTTGGGTAATGTTTATTGAAGATGCACCTAAAATGCCGCCTACAAACTTTATAAAAAAATGCGGAAACATACTACAAATTTTATTACATATAAAACTATAAATTGATTTGGCACTTAAATTGACTTTTTATGATTGGTAACATATGAGTTTGTAAGTCAATTTAGTAAAATTTGTAGTACATTTAACACTATACTTAATTACATTTAGCACTTTATTGTTGCCATACAAGATGTGATCCAAGTGCATTTTTTTTTTCTTTTTTGAAAATTGTGAATTCACACAATTTCATGATTTCACATTTTAATTCATGTGACAGTACATGTATGGTGAGTGTGTACTAAGGAGTGCGTGACTATCATTACTCTTTATTTCTTTATGGATACTATATGACTTGAGCTTATGCATTAGTTTTATAATAATTAATATTTATTACCAAGCCAAAATTTTAATATTGTTTTTTAGTGTATTATTTAAGGGTAAAAGAATTTGTCAATATGTATATATATATTTTGGATAATTCAATAGTTATAATAGAAAAGGGAAGATTTTGGACCCTAGAGATATCATGAACATAAATGAGCCAACTAGTCGAATTACAAGAATCTTAACAAAAATTCATTAATTGAATGAGTTGGAACCCAAACTTCAAAAAGAACTTATTATTATATACGTGGTGACAAAACCAATTGGAGGGAATCGTTTTTCAAAAACGTAATTCTATTATATTTTCAATTCAAAGAAAACTAGAGAAGTGGAGACAAAGCCAACTTCAGAAATTATCCAGCACTTGCAAAATATTAATATAGCTTTGACAAAATAGCTGCCTGTATTGGACTTGTATTACAATTATTATTTAAAAAAAAAAATTATATCTTAAGTTGTATTTTTTTAATAGAAAAATTCTCTTTTAAAACTAGTAGAAAATAATTTGTTATTTGGGATCGTAGATGTCATCATAAATTCATATTATGTTGTTATATCTTTCATGTCACTTAATAATTATGGACATTTTATAATAAAAAATTATAGATATAAAACCACTTAATTGTAACATTATTTTTTTTTTATATAACATTATAGTTATAATGTTATAATGTTATGACATTATAACTTAATTATAACATTATAGTTACAACTTACAAACATTTGAACATTGTATTTACAGATATATCTCTTTCTTTCTCACATACATATATATATATATATATATTAAGAATACAAATCTCAACAAACATGAGATTGAGATTTCTTCATAATTCGTGAAAGAAATATTATGGAAATAGTATTGATATTTTATGTAATTTGATGGTGGATCACTATAAGTGAGCTATGTATAAATTAAACTAATATTTATTAATTTTACATTTATACAATTCTTTATGAAAAAAGTGTCAATCAAGAAACATGGTAGAATCTTATATAAATGATACACATGGATAGAATCTTATAAATCGTCACGTAATGAGTTAAAAAAAGATAGCTTTAAATTAGTTTGAAACCAAACTTTATTCATGCAATAATTGGTCATTTTGCTTATTTTGGTGCTTTTATAGATTCTTTTATCGATAATGGTACTTGTTTATTTTGTGGATGATCCTTATATCAAACATATGAGATTTGGACACACTTATAATAATAAAATGATTTTTTATTAAAGACAATGAGATAATACGTCAACTTACTACATGTAATAGGGGTTTAAGTTATAACTAAATAGTATTGGCATTATTATGGTTCCCCCATATATGCGGATCGAACCCTACATATCTTTCCTCCACTTTCTACCTACTATAATGATAATAATAATAATAATAATTTACTAAAAAGTACGCTTCACAACAAAATGAGTAGTTGAAAAATCCATTGCTATCCAAATGCTATTTATTTTTATTCCCTATCTGTCCCCTTTATCTAATTATAAATATTTGTTATCTTTTTTTTCTTTTCTTTTTTCCTGGTAAATATATGATATTTTATTTTTGAAGAGGACAGTAATTTTTGCTTCACCTTCACATACCTCCCTGAATGCGTTCCACAATTCTTTCTCTGTATTTATTTAAGTGCTAATGTCTTAGTTGCCTCGATCAACAAAATTAGTCACAACTTTCTTTGCCGTTGCCTCTACTTCTACGTTGCTCGCTGAAATTCCTTGCTAAATAGCCATGCATTTCTTATGAATTTAACAAAGCCTGCATCATAGCAAGTTTTTTTTATACCTCACACGTACGTAAGCTTCATGGCTATGCCAAATTTTTTCATAAAAATTTTTTGTTCTAACTTTACGATGAAACCCTCAAATTAAACCCAACTATAAGAAGAATTGACACTTTTCTCTCCTTGCTTCTTCTCAGCTATTAGAATTTATGAACGATCAATAAACTTAGCAATCAACCTCAGATTTTAAAACTTAATTATAATGTTGGTTGTTATTTTTTTTAGAAAAATGCTAACGAGTGCCTTTAAGGCACTGGTTAAGAATCCAGTTAAAGAAAGTTTTTATAGGAAAAAAAAAAAAACAATTAATGTTTTGACAGCTTTTTTCATTTCCTATAAAAGTGATATCAAAACTTTCCTGAAATAGATTATTAACAAGTGCCTAAGGGCTCTCGTTAGCAAGGCCCTTTTTTTTATTAAAGACTTTGGAATGTGTAATATAACACACTATTATATTGAAATATGGATCTCGACTCGTCATACGTAGTTGCTAGAGTAAATGATATAGAATGACTTCAGAGAAGAGAAAAGGGAAAAATATGTTAACTTTAATTGTTGTATTACTTGTCCACTCAACTGACTTGGCTTAAACCTTCTCGAAAAAAAAAAAAAAAAAAAAAAAAAAAAAAAAAAAAAAAAAGAAAAAAGACTTGGCTTAAAAAGAAAAAAAAACAACAAAAATAAAAAGAAGAAGAAGGCTGACTTAGCTCTGTTTCCCTTAAAAAAAATTAAAAAAAAAAGAAAAAGAAAAGAATAAAAAGACCTGGCCTTTCTGGTCCAAATTCCTCTAATGCTATCTTGCTAAGACTTTTCTTTTGGAATAATTAAATAGTTACAAGACCACTGGGAGAAATTTTTTTTTTTGGTGGAAAAGCGGGAGGTTTTATTAAAACATTGAGTTCATACAACACCTACAACTGTACTGGGGTTACAAAGCCGAATTTACCCCAGACCAAATAAGTCCCTCACATATGGTACATATACAAAAGTGGGACATTCATTATAGACGGTCATCCTATTACGGAGATGGGTCCCCCGCTTTGCTAGCACATCTGCACATCCATTTGCCTCACGGAACACGTGATGCATGTGCACTTCCCATTCTTGCTCCAAAAGGTTCCTGCAATCACAGATCAAGGGCAAAATATTAGTGGGATAATTTAAATTTGAACTTGTTAGCTAGTTTAGGACCACTTTGGAGTCTAGTTCCAGATGAAGGCTCTTTACTCCCATATTCCATGCCATTGCCAGTCCTTGTCTCACTGCCTCCAACTCAGCTATATTGTTTGTTGCAATGCCCACATGTATAGAGAATCCTGCAATCCATTGGCCCTGGTGATCTCGAAGAACACCCCCTGCTCTAGCCAGTCTTGGGTTGTCGAGTGCACTGCCATTAGTGTTGAGTTTAAGAAAGGGGTGGGGGGGGGGGGTTTGCCAATTGATAATCTGAGGTATCAGATCCAAGGGTCGCTTGGTGGTACCGGCAAGGAAATGAAATTCAATCGCCGCTTGAACAGAGGAATAGATTAGGCTATGCTGGGATCAGGATTTGTTTGAAAATATTCTTTCATTCCTTGCTAACCAAAAGTTTCCAACAGGTGAAGGGAAAATAGACCTACCAAGGGGGGTGGTGGGGTAAGGAGGTTCTATCCACCGTAGCATTATATCTCAACCAGTCTTGAAGCGACCACTGGAAAAAAAACAAGGGCAGGATACCTGGGGATTGGTGCCATACCTCTTTTGCCCAAGGGCAGTCCCGGAGAATGTGAATAGTCGTTTCAAGAGAGTGGCATCTGGGACAGCGAGTATCCGTATTTGAACAACCAAATGAGAGGTATGTTTTGGTGGGGAGGTGGTCCCGCATAGCCTTCCAAAGATAGATTTGGATCTTTTTGGGACAAGGGGATACCCATATCCATTGCCAAAAGGCTTTGTTCCAAGGAACCTGATGGCGCTGAAAAAGGAATTTAGGCACGGATTTGACTGAACACGTGCCTTTGTTGTAGGGCCATAGAAAAGAGTCAGTAAGGCTAGCAAAGCGGGCTACCAAAATGCCTTGAATAAGGTCCTGGAGTTGGGTGGGGAGGGGAAGATTTAGAAAGTCGAAAAACCACTCCTGGTTTGACCAAAGAGAGTTGACACCGCGGTCGTCCTCCTAGGGGAGGAGAGGACCCTCAATGTAGTTCCTTAGGGATCCGTTAGGAAGTCAATGGTCTTGCCAAACTCGTATGGACCTTCCATCCCCTATAATCCATCTCATGCCTTCAAGAAGAAGCTTGGCCCCAAGAGAGATAGCGGTCCAAATGTGAGAGCCTCTTGAAGTTCAGGGGGTGTTAAACATAGTAGCATGGGGGAAATATTTTGCTTTTAGGACCCTGGCCCAGAGCGCCATGGAATTGGAATAGAGGCGCCAGGCCTGGTTCATGAGAATAGCTTTGTTTCTATGCCGGGTAGATGACATATCCAATCCTCCAGCCTCTTTGGGGAGCGTGACAGTTTCCCAGTTGACGGTGTGGCAACTCCGGTGTTGATCAGTGTCTCCCCAAAGGAAGTGACAGCTCATTTTGTCTATTTGGTGGCAAACTTTTTTTGGGAGAAGCGTGGTTTGCATGGCATAAAGCGAGACAGAGGCTACTGAAGCTTTGATGAGGGTGGCTTTTCCGGCCATCGAAAGATACCTAGCTTGCCATCCTTCAATTCTCTTACGGATATTATCCACCAGATATTGATAGGAGCTAGCTGTTCGACGGGTGGTAAAAATGGGTGTTCCAAGCTAGGTTCCTATGCGGTCCGTGGTAGGGAGGCCAAGGATACCTGCCACTTGATCTTTTATTCGCCTAGAGGTTCGGGGAGAGAACCAAGTTTTAGATTTGGTAGCACTTATGAGCTGACCTGACATCGTACAAAAATCCATCATGAGTCTACTAAGGTTTTTACAATCCCTAGCTGTGGCTCTTGTAAACAAGAAAATGTCATCAGCAAAAAATAGGTGCGATAGGCGGACCCCAGTTCAAAAGTTTATTGGGTGGATAAGTTTATCTCGAACAGCCTCATTAAGCTTGATGGACAGTCTCTCCAAACAAAGAATAAACATGTAGGGGGAGAGAGAGTCACCCTGTCGGATGCCTCGGCTGGGCACCACTTCCGGGAGAGGGTATTCGTTCCAAAGAATGTGGAATCTCGTAGAAGAAATCATATTCATGATGAGAGTAATAAGATTAAGAGGCACCTGAAAGTATTCAAGGGTGTCCCGGATAAAAGGCCACTCAAGACAATCATAAGCTTGTTCAAGATCCAGTTTAAGAGCAACGTATCCTATCCGACCCCGTCGGGATATAAAAGTTTGAATAACCACCTGGACAATGATGATATTATCGCTCATGCGACGGCCAGGCATAAAACCCGCTTGACAAGGATTGATGACTTCTCCTATAAAGGGTTTGAGTCGATGGACAATGATACGAGAAAGTAATTTGTAGAGAGTATTATAGAGACTGATAGGACGAAATTGCGTGATCGCCTCAGGATGAGCCACTTTCGGAATCAGGACCAAGTTTGTGTTCCCCTAGCTAGGAGGGATAGTGAGATGCTCAAAAATTTCTTGAATAACTTGAATGATGCTCGGACCCAAACTAGACCAAGTTGATTGGAAAAAGAGAACATGAAAGCCATCTGGTCTAGGGGCCTTTAAGGGGGGGGGAGAGCCTGTAGGGTCTGGAGAATTTCATCCGGTTGGGGAATCCTGGTAAGAAGCTGAGCGTGAGTATGAAAGGGACTATTAGGACAATATCTTCTCTCATTACCAGGGATGGTGCGGTAATATGATGATGAGGCCTGGAACAAAATTTTGAAGGCATTGTGAATGTGCTGGGTTAGAGTCTCTCCAATGACCCATAATCCTGTGCCATCCTTTAACGTTATCACTCGTAAGTGACTGCGATGTTGGATGGTTTTGATGTGAAAATATTTGGTATTGACATCTCCATAGTTTAACCACATGATGCGAGATTTGAGGCGCCAATATAAATATTCTTGGTGGAGAACATTATTGTACTCCTAGGTGAGCTAACTTTCGAGGGAGTGCAAATATGCAGAGGGTTTCCTAGCTAAGGCCATTTGGATACCTCTAAGTCTGGCTACCAAGTGGTTTTTCTGATGAAATACATTTCCAAAATGAGTTTTATTCTAGGATCGAATGGTTTCCGTTGACGCTTCTAGGCGCCTAGGGAACCTAGACAAGGAGGAGGAAGCAGTAGGGATAAGTTCCAATGCTTGCCAGTTGTCCTCTACCAGGGATGGGAATGAGGGATCAATTAACCACATTTGCTCGAATCTGAAGGGTTTGGGGAGTTTAGGCTCAGCTGGGTCAGTATTCAGCAATATAGTGTAATGTCAGACTTAACCCTAGGGAGATGGTGAATTTCAACGGTAGGAAAGAGCAAAGTCCAATCGACATTGCCCAGACCTCTATCTAACTGCTCCTTTATGATGGTCTGCCAAATCAGGCTCTTGTTGGTCCACGTGAATCGGGGGCCATGAAAACCTAGGTCTATGAGCCCACATTTATCTAAGCAGTTTCTAAAAGCCGCAATGCGGGTTTTATTTACAGGAAGACCTCCACTTTTTTCATCCTCTGAAATCATATCATTAAAATCTCCTAGAAGGATCCATAGAAGAGATATACTTCCAGCAAGATTTTCTAAGTAATCCCAAAACGGTTTCTGCTTATTAAAATGAAGAGAAGCGTACATAGCAGTAAGTAAAAAAGAAATGGGTGGCGAAGGTACTTTCACAAGAGCGTGAATATTATGATCACTACAAGTGATAATTTCAACACTGAAGGAAGGGCCTTCATTCCAAAGCAGCTAGATTCCGCCAGAGAAACCAGTCGGGTCCACATGACAAAAGTGAGAGTACGGGAGCGTGTCTATTACCCCTTAAGCCCTAGCTTCAGCAATGCGGGGCTCAATGATAATCAGGATATTAGGGCGGTGCCTATGGTGGAGCTTATAGGCATGGGCACGAAACATCTCATTTCCGGCGCCTTGACAATTCCATGTAATCATCTTCATGGTTGTGGCTGAGTGGATCAGGGGCTCATTCGGGGCTTCCCATGTCAAGGGAGTCCTCGCTGTCGTCAGAGAGAGAACTTGCTTCCTCGCTGTGGTGGTTATGATGTGATACAGTGCTTCCACATCACGGAGCCTGGCCCAGTGCATGTCGGACACGACGAATGGTAGGCTGCAGTTTGAGAACATGACTATGTAAAGGTTGGGTTCATCTTCCCGCATAGCGATGTTTATTTTGCCTTGATCCAGGAAGTGAAAAATGGCTGTGGGCAGTATGTCCGGTGAGTCTACATTGGAGGAGCTCACCTGAATGTTCCTCTACCTGACCGGTGAAGCTTGTGTCCTCCTTGCTTGGGTGTGGTAAGGATGGTTGGACCTGTTGACTCGGACATGGGAACGATGGCTGCGGTGGGGGTTGGAGTGGGGAGATGGGTCGAGTCTTAGAGGCAGGCTCGGAGTTTGAGTTGCTTGGTTCCAGTTCATGGCTGTCCGCGGATGAATCGGTATCCGGACATAGCTCACTGTCCCTTTGAGAGTTTGTTCTAGTGATAAGCCGCTCCACAGCTTTCCTAGGTTCTCCATCTCTTGCTCGTAGGCTTGGAGAGGAGGGGAGTGGTTGTGCATGAGTGGTATGTTTGAGAAGGGTGGGGTGTCTTGAGGTGTTGGTGTGAGTCGAAGGTCAGGATCCATTGGCGTGGGAGAGGTTGAAGCTTGGTCCGATGTGGGAGCCATCGTTTTGATTTGTGTCTTGAGAGATTAGGTCGGATAGTGGAGTAGGAATTATATCATTCCCGTGTTGCACGGTGTGGTCTATGGGGGCTTATTGATGTTCATTCCGGTTGGCCATGCATGAGGATTGCATGGTGTTCACAGCCACATCATTCGCATGGAATGGTAGTCGTGGACAGCCGGCAAGTTCATGTTCTTGCATGGCCTGCTTCTTCAACTCACGTGGTTGCCTATTTGGTTCATTTATTCTTTTTAATGCCACCTCTTCACGGTTAAAACCAGGTGTCTTGTGTGCGTTATTTGGCTCAAGTCTTTTCACTGTCTCGGTGAAATGAGTGCTTTGCTTCGGTGCGTGATCCGTTGATGGTGGACCACATGGAAGAAAGCCTGGGTAATTTTCGGTCAAGTTGTTTTTGTGTTGTTGCATGACTTCATTCGAGCGTCCACGTGCTCTGGAACGGTGATTCTGGATCGTTTTCCAAGGGGTAGCCACATAGGTGGGTTCAGACGAAGGAACAGTTAGAGTGTGGGGTGCATTTTCGTGAGGAAGCATAGTAGTTAGGCATGTCAATCTTTCTGTGCATTGTGTTTCCCTGAGGCCGATTCGACCGCAGTTGTAACAAAGCATGGGGAGGTTCTCGTAGACAATGTCCTGCCAAAATGATCCTATTTTCACACGTTTGGGTAGCGGGTTGGCTATATTTATTTGGACACACACTCTTGCGAATCTTCCTCGAATGGCTGCACTAGTGATGGCATCCACTTTGAATAGCTTTCCTAATTTTTTGCCCGCGTGTTTGAGAAATTCTAGGTGGTAATATTCAATGGGTAATTGTTCTAGACGAATCCAAACTGCCGTAGTTGATATTTTGGCAGTTTGCGGATGAAAATCCGCTTCCTAGGCTTGCACATGCAGGTAGTTGTCTCCCACAAACCATGGTCCATCCATGAGAGCATGTTGGTAATCTTTAAGCACATCAAAACGCATAATGAAATACCCATAACCAAGATCAATTAAATGCGTCTTACCTGTGGGGCGCCAAATACCGGCTAACCTGGTTTAGAGTGCCCGATATCCCAGTGGTCTGCCCATAACTTTGAGGATAACGCTCGTTTTCAACGGTCCCGCTAGCTGGTTCTTCAATTCTGGAGTGAGTTGGATTTCCCAGGTATCTTCAGTGTGTTCCTCTTCATTTCCGGGTTGGTTGTCTTCAGTTTGTACCTGCTGCTCCACGGTCCCTTCCTGGTTGGGGTGCTTGTCATTGTCTTCTTCGCCCACTTCATGTCGTACTTCTTGCATATTGGCATCTTGGATCACCTCTGCATATGTCTTTTTGTGTGAGTTGTCGCATAGGTAAATATTTTCAGGATCATCAGGGTCATGAGGTAGAGCCAGGGAAGATGAGTTTTCTCTAGACATGTTTCCCATCCGCTTACCGTTTAACAATTGGTTTTTTCCACTGGGAGAAATTCAAATTAGGGTTCTTCTAATAAAAGAGACCATGTTATGTTGTTAAATTATAAGACTTTTGACACTAAAATATGACTATTAAATTTATTAGAAAATGAATAATAAGAAAAGATTTTTGAAAACTTTTATTTGAAGCATCAAACAAAATTAAAATTATTGATTCTAAAATGCATTAGAAAATATATATACTTTTAATAAAAGAAAAAGAAAAAGAAAAAGAATTGGGGTGGCATCCATCCGTCTACGCTTGGGTCCTGGCACCTTGATCCCTATCTCCATTATCATCCCTATACTGCTATACTAGACAGCCCTTTACTTATCCAAAAAAGAAAAAGAAAAAGGAAAAATAATAAATAGTATAGGACATTAACAGTACAATAAATACATTTTAAATAAACAAATTTTTTAAAGTATCTTAACATTAATTTTTTTCTATAAAAATAAAATGTTCCATTAATGGGTATCCTTAGAGCATTCACATTATCTTTCCAAAATTTTAGTTAAACTAACCCCAAAAGCTCTACTTTTACTATTTTAATAAATAGACACATTCATCAGCCTCAATATTTATTTTTCTACTTCTTTTTTAGACCCACCAACTACACATCAAATCAAGGGAGTCAATCTCGTACCTGAAACTGTATCAGTTTGATCAGTGGAACAGTATATTTTAGTACCGGTCAATACCGGTGTACCGTTTTAATTTTACCGTTATTTATTATTTTTATAAATATATATTTATATATTACAATAAATATAAAAGTTTACCGTAAAACAATACATTAATTTAGAACAAATTATTCATAATTTTAGACTTTAGCATCAATTAAAAGAAAAAATATATATAAAAAATAGAAAGCTTAATTGTTCATTGCATACTAAGAAAACAAATAATATTAATAAGTTACAATATTTACCACAAGCAAAAAGTGAAGAAATGAAAAAAAAGAAAAAAAGAAAAGAAAGAAAGATGGACATGTGATGACCAAGGTTGTCAATTCCGTACCGTACCGTACCGGCTGATATGATCAGAATTTTTCATACTGAAACCATCATCTGTATAGAAACTGCTGTGATTCGTACCACCTTAGATACTGGGTCGTACTAGTCTGCTCCGTCATTTCGGGATATTCCAGGCATTTCAACCGGTAAACAGGTTTCAAATCGATACAAACAAGAAGAAAAATGAAAAAGAAAAGGAAGAAGAAGATGAGAAAAATGGGTCTATGACTCACTAACTTGGTGCTTAATGACTGAGATATGTGCTCCAAATCTTTCTAATTTTTTACCTTCTATACCCTTTTCTAATCTAGATCCCATTCCTCTCCATTGTAGCTGCCACTACAACTTCTTTATTCTCCTCCTCCTCCTTCTTCTTCTTCTTTTTTCCTGTGTCTTTGGTTTATTCATTGCTAATGCACTACAACTGTGTGCTTTTAGATTTGTGTCTTTCAAATTTTCTTATCTAACTATGTAGTCAATGATGTTAGATGGTTAGGTGGAAGTGGTGTGGCAATTTAATGCACTTACCATATATCTTTTGCTATTTTAGAGCAAGGAAGTCAATACCGTATAAGAGGTTGCACTGGTTTGGCCAGCGGTACGATAAATTTCGGGTATCGGTTAATACCGGTATACCGTTTTGGGTTTATCGCAATTTCATATATTTAATATATATATATATATATATACACACACATACAAAATCTCTATTTACCATAAAACATTACTTCAAAAATCTCTGTTTACTATAAAACATTATTTCAATTGTTCATTACATATAAAGAAAAAAAAGACTTTGTTAACAGATGCTGGCTAGCACTTGTTAATGAACCAACTGTGGTTCATTTATGATCTATCACAAATCCCACTGCATAGAAAATTGATAAAATTTTACTTTTCAGTTGTGGTTTATTACAAAATGATTTGATTTTTACCATCTAAACTGACACACATTTAATACATATTCAGTTTTTTCCACATCCTTAAAAATCGTGAATAATTTATTTTAAATTTTATAACATTAGGAAAAAAAAATTTACAATATAAAAATAGAAAACTTAATTATTTAATGCATACAAATAAAACTAAAAAGTTGCTACTTTAAAAAAAAAAAAAGGTTTTATTGATGTGATGCAATTAATGCATCACATAACGTGGGGCTCAAAACTGAAAAAGAAGTAAAGGCTGAACCATTCAGCCCATCTTTTATTAAAAAAACATAAGTTTTCAACATTTCCAAGGCTAGTAACCTGTAAAAGGGCTTAGGAAATTTCAAATACGATACAAAACAAAGAAAGAGAAACCACATAGCAGTGGAGAAGAAATCAGCAAAAAAGAGAAGAAATCAGAGCAGTGGAGAAGGACAACAGACGAGAAGAAGGAAAAAAAAAAGAAAAAAAAAAAAAGAAAGGAAGACGAAGATCTAATCGGCAATGTCAATTTGGTGGCAGCTTGCTGCACTGGGGTTTGTTCAAATCATGCATTTCTTCTATTTTTCCTTTTAGTTTTTGTACCAGCCGAATTTCTCTTTTCCGGCCGAAACGTCCGGTATAATTTGTGCATGAGAGAGAGATGAGAGAGAAGGAAATAGAACAAAACCCAACAACTACTTCCCAACATCCACCCTGCAAAAACCCAAAACCTCATGCAACCACCCATCAACGTTGATGAAAATCCAGCCAACCACCACATCCACCATAACCAACCACCGATTGATGTTGATCAATCCATGAGAGAGAGAATAAATGGTAGTTTGTTGAAACTGATGCGTGGGTTTTTTGTGGGGGGTTTTAGTATATTTTTAATCATAGACTAGTCTGTTGAGACTATTGCAAATGCTTTTCAAAACAATTATTAACAAATTATTTTAAAAAAATTTTAACACCACTTTATGTGAAATATAAAAAACCATCAACACACTTAATTATATTTAACAAAATATTTCCCAAACCAATTCTGTCATCATACTACGAAGTAAAAAAAGGGTATTCAAACTTATATTCCGTTCACGATTGAAACTGCTCAATATTTTTACCAATCAAAATGGTGCAAGAGGTGAGTGATGAGATTGATACTCTATATCATCAGCATATGCCACGCACACACACGTACGTAATATGCCTTTTGGTCTTTCAAGAATACTTTAATGGATTTTACCAAAGTTCTTTCTTAGCAATTTCTCTTCATTTTCTATTCCTTTTATATTTAAAAAAAAAAAAAAAAATCTTCTCCCTTCCGTTTATATTAGTATTTATATCTCTGGCCTTTCTCGTGAATTCTTGTTTTTTTTTTGAGAAAAACTCTTTCGCAATTTCAAATTCCAACAGCATACGCTTCTCCCATAAATAGAAATCAAGGAAAAAGAGTCAACTTCATAATTTCTATTTGAAAAACACGCGTTGTTGATTTCAGCGTGCGAAATAAGACCCTGCCAATAAATTGAATACTCTACAACTATTACTAGTATATATTCAACTAAAAGACTACTACTACACAAAACCAAAACACCTTTTCCTGGAATTCCCTTTAAATTTCCAAATTTCCAATCAAACAGTAAAGACAATTACTCTCTCCCCTATATATATATATATATATATATATTGATATACACATAACAAGCATAAATCAGAATCTGTAACCTCCAAACGCGTAAAATATTTCACCTATGGCTGCGTGACATAAAATTGTTTTTGAATTTTTATAGACTCAGAGAGAGAAAAAAAGAAAAAAAAAAGAAAAGAAAAAGAGAATTAGAATAGTTTCAGTTTTTACTTTTTAGGGTTTCACAGAAGAGAGAGAGAGAGAATGGGAAATTGCTTTTCAGATTTGGAGGGAGGAAAGCAGGCCGTGGGTGGGGCCCAACAGAGGCCCACTAGCGCCAACGATGGTGGTCACAACGACGCCGTTGACTTCTTCTACAGGTCCCGCGGCCTTCAACCTCTATTCACTCAAATTGAGGTATTATATCAATATTTGATGTGTATGTGTACCAATTGTGTTATTCTTTATTCTATATCCCACAATGGGTCAGAGTCTAATTTAGTTAATTCCCTGAATTATTTATTTTACTTGCTCTTTTCTTTTTTTTCTTTTTTCTTTTTTAATTTTAGTTAGATTTACTAGTGCTTATTGTGTTTGTAATAATTGTGTCAATTTTAATGTTTAGTGTAATGCTTAGTAGAACACACTTTGCCACATGAACTGTAATCGTGTTTTTGATTTTAACCTGGGTTAAAATCATGAAAAAATGTGTACCAAGTGTGCAATAGCAATAGCAAGTGTGTAATAAGATTTTCAGATAAGAAGGAGAATAGTTTTTAATGTGTATTTTGGTCTAGCTTGCTTTTAAGGGGAAAAAAAACCTAAAAGAGAAGGTACACTTTTTTAAAGCCTCACTTTTTTATTTAGGTAGGAATAGGATCATGCTTTTTTTTTTTTTAAAGCAAAATAAACCAATAGAACAAGTTAGTATAGTATGTTATTAGATTATTATCTATGGTAATTGCTATTCGAATTTCGATACTGAAGGGACAAGATTTACCGGGCTTGAGATTGTTTTCAATTTCCTACAAATTATAGGTGGACTGAAATTTTAATATACAATACTTTTGACTCGAATATCTTGAATGATGGTTTATTTAATTCCACAGTGAATTAGAACATGAGACACTGCTTTGACATGTAGTGGAGGTTGCATCCTGGGGATTTCTTTGGCTGAGAGTTTCATACTTAAGGGGATGACAAATCTTTGGGAGAGAACTACACTGTATTCTTGTTGTAGAACTCAGTATCTGATTTTGTCATGAGAATTTTTTGACTCATGAATTATATACATGTTACCTGATTTTTGACGAGAACAGTATGATTCACGAATTAGATACATGTTACCTGATTATTAATTTATTACATTGGATGTTGCTTTGAAAACAATAGTATTGAGAAAAAGAATAACATAAATATGGTTATTCTTATAAGTGAAATATTTCTTGTTCTGGAAAAGTTCTCTAATGATACTAATTTATTGCTATCATTGTTACTCAAATAAATGTGTGGCATGTAACTCAGTCATAAAATATTTTTGGAATGTTCACTATTGGACCTAACAAAGAAATAATAATAATAATTTTGTATTCATTTGTGTGTTTTGTGTTGTACAAAGACAAATCTAATTAATTATCATCGCATAGTGGAGGGAATTTTTCTTATTTCAATGGTGTTTTACCTTAGGACACGTTTGGTACACTATAATAGATCCTGTAATAGAATAGCTATTCATTATGAATAATCATTCAATTGCTTGGGTGTGTTTTTATTACAAGGAATGGTTCATTTGGAATGACTATTCTTTAAAACAAAGAATAATTATTCCTTACCAAAATAAGTGTAATTGCTAGTCCTTAACCTACTTAATAATTATGAAATATAAATTTCCCAAAAAGCTCCAAGTCACTGTGCTCTTCCTCACCAATAGCCATGTATCCTTTCCCCATTTCCTCTTTCTCTCTACCATTGTTTTGCATGGTTTCCTTCTTGAGTCTTGATCGATAAGCATTTTTCCCCCCTTTTCCCATTGTTCTACCAAAATCGCACTTCATGAGGTTTTATTGTTTTCAATTTCTAGAAAATTCATTGTTTTAAATTTCTTTTAATTCTCCATTTCAACTAGGAAGAATGCTAGCACCAATCAACTATTCCCAGAAAAGCAACACACTCTCCCCCTCTTTCTTTGGTGCGAACATGTAACATGGAGATATTATCTTTCTTTTTTTTTTTTTGTTTAATTTTATATTTATAAAAATATTAAGTTTGACAATAAACAACAATATTAATTCTATATTCTTTTTACAGTCATAGATAATAGAATGTTGAGCAAGATTCAGAAATTACTTAAAAAAAAAAAAAAAGAAGAAGAAGGAAAGCAAGATTCACAAAAAGTGTAAATATATAATTCATTTTAAAAAGGGTACTTTAGGAAAATTTTCTAATATGATGCCATCCCACAGTTCTATGCCTATGTTATCACCAAACTGATGAATATGAATAATCATTAAATTTCATCTACTTTTATTCCTTGTAATGGTTATTCCTATTACAATGTAATCACTGTTATAGTATACCAAACGTGTGTTCTTGTCAAGCTTGGAGTTTATGTATTGCACTATGGCCAGGGCATGCAAGCTAGAGAAGTGCTATTAACATGGTGATCCATTATGTACTGCACTTTGGCATGTCATCTATGAACAGTTTCTAATAATTTGAGAATAGATAGTGTAGTTAGGTTTCCATTGTGTTCCGTTGCTTCACAGCAACAGATCTTTTTCATGCATGTTAATTTTTTTGAAGATGTTGGTGTCTGCAAGTTCTTTATATGGTTGAGTTACCATGTTTCTACCTTAGGTCCACATCAATGAGCCCACCTGAATTCTTTTTAAAGTTGCACTACAAAATGCTCCCCCAAGGGGAACATTATCAAGATTCGCATTTTGTGGTGCCAGTTCAAAGATGGAGCATCAGAAAAAAGCATTGATTCCAAAAGTTTGTTTGTTGTGTGTAATATTGTATATCTATATTCATTTGCTTGTATTGAAGTACCTTTATTCTATCTCCAACTAATGGATATCACATAGTGTGTTGGTTCACCCCTTCACCATATATGAGTGACATTTTATAAAGCTCCTAAGCAATCATGCATCTTGATATAATTTAACTCAAGATAGGATCATTAGTATTGTGTATCTTGACATTGGAATTGATATTCAATTTACGTCAATGGCTCTTTTGTTTTGTCTTTTCGTTTCATATTATTCTATATGTTAGCCCTTTGTGATTTTTCATTATGTATTTATGCATTTTTATGTTTCAATTCTATGCTGCAGTTATCTCTATCAGCATCTAATTTGCTTGATCGTGATATCACTTCAAAGGTATTCATCTCTATAGATAACATTATTTGATAATGAGATAATTACAGGGTTATGCAATAATTTCCCAATGTGCTAAATATTTTGGTAATTTACTAGGGCCTTTTTGTTTTTACTTTATAATGCCAGCATATTATTACCATCAGTTTATGTACAACTTTTTAAAACTTCACTCTTTTTTGGATTCAATTTTACTTTTACATAACCTATTTATTTATTTTTTTAAAATTTGCCAACCAAAATAAGCTCATCCAAACATTGTGCACCCTCCTTTTGTTTTAGTGTGATATTTGAGTCAATTTGTCTTCATGTGCCCATCATATTTCCTATACTCGACTAGGTTTGAGAAGTAATGATTTGAATCACACTTTGTTGAGATTTTTCATAGTGGAAGTTTTTTAGAATAATAAATTTTGCAATTAGGAATAATGTATCTTATCAAATATTATGTAATAAGTCTTCATTTGCTACACGCACCATACCACTGTTCACTTCCTCTTTTGTTTCTTATTTCACTTGCATTTTTGTACCCTTGCAAATGATGGGAGTCCTTATATAGAATGAAATACCAACCAATACTAGTATTCAAAACTAAGGAAACAAGAAATAGAAACCTATCACCTATAAGTAAAAGAAAGACACATTACATACACCTTTCAAGCCAACTTGTTTCATCTTTTGATAATCAAAGACAACAACTCACCTACCAAAGCGAGAAATGGTTTTATCTTATTTGTAGTCTACCATTCATCCTAAGCTAGTAAGGATATGCCATACTAAATAACACATGCAAAATGCTTTAAAACAAATGGCTATTGCTAGATTGGGAGTTTTTAGCAGTGGGTAGAGTTCCTATTACTAAATAACACATGGAAGTTAACTATAATTTGTGGGCTCAAGTTTGGAATTTGGCCTCTCCAAAAAAAAAAAAATTGGCTGCCTAGCAACCACCTCTCTCAAATGACATTTTCTTATGGGGATGATCCCATACTTAAGGAGGTTTGCTGTTTCTAATAAATGTTCTCATATATCTAAAGGTCTTAAGTTTGACAATCCTTAGCAGTTTTTTTATGTGCTTGTATGACATGCATGCATGCCATGGTCTTACTATGGTTTTTGCTAATATATACTTTATTTCATTCAGAGTGATCCCATGGCTTTGGTGTATGCAAAGAAAATAGATGGTAAACTAGAGGAGTTAGGTCGCACTGAGGTTGTACTGAATAGTTTGAATCCTGCATGGATAGAAAAAGTTACAGTTGCATTCCAGTTCGAGATCGTGCAACCATTGGTGTAAGCTTTACAAATTGCTTTAAGTACTTATCTTTGTTTAGTTATATCTTGATTTGCTATAGGTGATGTTTTAAATTGACTAGTTGGCTCATGTTTGCCTTTTTTTTTTTTTTTTTGGCTCCAGATTTCATGTGTATGATGTGGATACAAAATATCATAATATACCTGTGAAGGTCTATATATCAGTTTCTGCACTTTAATATCCATTACTGTAATTCATGTTATTTAGGTTGTGTTTGTTCAATTATTTTTCTTTGTTAATAAATTACATACATAAAAGTGTACATGCTAAGTTTTCTTGCAGCATCTCTGCCAATCTTCAAGTTCTGAATAATGCAATTTGCAAGATAAAACTTTTAACCACATTTTTGAGATTTAATGTAAGAAATGTGTATTCACAAGATCACACTATATTTTTGCGGGTATGCTAAACACTAAATTTGTCAATCCATGTTAAAAAACATTGAAGTGGAAACAAAAGTTATTAGTGAACAATTATAAACGAATATTTGATACCAAATGTGTTATATATCTTAGACAATCTCAGCGAAAGTCAATTTGACAATAGGCATAGATGCGATTGTGCATGGTATAATTGTATGGGAAAGCACTTGCTCAAAATTATTATGAAATGAATTTTGTGTGTGTGTGTGTGTGTGTGTGTGTGTTGCATTTACTACTTTCAAAATAATTAAATTGGATTTGTTGCCGGTGCCAATTTGTCTTTGATACAGTAAAGAGGTTATATAACAAATAAGAAATGAAAGTAATTCATCAAAAAAAAAAAAAAAATGAAAGTAGGGGACAATTTAGTTGAAACTCAATTTGAAGCCCTCCAAGTAATATTTGTGATGTTTATATTTTTTTTAATAGTTGTTAAATCCATGGTTGTAATTATGGTAATTTGTACCAAGCATGGAATGCATATTTTATCACGCTAGAAATACTATTTACTAGGAGCAATTACACAAAAAGAGCCAAATTTGGTTGGTTAACCATATCCATTATGAATTGATAGATACTTTTAAAGATTGTTACAATTTAATCATATACAGATATGAGAAAATAAGGCAACAACTTAAAAAGGATTATATAAATTTTAATTTGTTATCACCTCATCCAAAATAATCTAACAGATTTAGTTGATGATGAAGTTTTTTGTTTGAAAATTTATTTTGGTTGCCTTGTAGATGCTAAAATTGAAGGATCAAGAATTTCTTGGAGAGGCCACTTGTGTTCTATCGGAGGTATATCCCTTTGTCTTCAATTGGGCTCATTGAAATTATATAATGTATATGCCTCAAGCTGGTGAAATTTGAGTATAAAGTTGTTTTAATTTTCAGTATATTCTTAAAAATTTCAAAGGCAGAATGAAAATTTGGAGAGCTACTTCACTATGTTAATGTTATTTTAAGATTTTGAGCATCGTATTTTAGACCACCACTAATGCAATTAAAAAATACATTTCAAATGTAATTAGTGGCTTAATTCTTTCAGAGTAATTTGGTTTCCATATACTATAACTTTGGTATTTGTTTTTCCTCCTATTCTTTATGTCTATTCTCATGGCAGGTAGTGACTAACCAAACTCGGAGTTTAACCCTAAATCTCCATATCAAAAATGGGCATACGGGCTTGAGGAACTTTGGGGCACTCACTATCCATGCAGAGGAAACAGTTGCTTCGAGGAGTTGTGTTGAGATGATAGTCCATTGTTCCCACTTGGATAACAAGGACCTATTCTCTAAAAGTGTATGTATTTGCAAAGCAGATACCTTAATGTTTAATGTTACTTAAGCATACATATTCTTAATTGTGTTTATTTTATAAATTTCTTCATTTATTTTAGGATCCTTTTTTAAGAATATCTAGAATCGTTGAGACCGGAGGTTCTGTTCCAATATTCAAGACTGAAGTGGTGAACAACAATTTGAATCCAATTTGGAAACCCCTATGCCTGAGTGTACAACAGTTTGGAAGTAAGGTAAGCTTGTCGATTTATAATTCTTGGTTTATAATTATAGGATGTTTTGTTATTTTGATAATTATTGAAGATTCACTTGGCATATGCAATTTGACTTGCTACAGGATAACCCATTAATTATTGAGTGCTTTGATTTCAATAGCAGTGGCAATCATGTGCTTATTGGGTAAGTTAAATTTATCGATGTCCATATTTGTTATGTATTATTTTCACTTTTCACATTTTGTTTGTTTTCAGTTTTCACGATTTAGTCTCTGTTACTAAAAGATGATATTGATCTTAAAATAATCAGTAAGCTCCAAAAGTCAGTGGCAGACTTGGAAAAACTTCATAAAGAAAGAAGTGGTGCAAATCTCACCTTACCATCTTCTCATCGTGGTCATGATAAGGTACTTATTCATACTTGTAATTATTATTATTTTTTTTAAATAAAATATTTTTAGTCTTTGTGTTTAAATTTGGATTTTCTTTCTAATTGATCAATATAGCTTTTGAAGGGACAGCTGTTTGTGAATCAATTTTATGAAAAGCAACAGTATAGCTTTCTGGATTACATTTCTAGTGGATTTGAGCTTAACTTTATGGTTGCTGTTGACTTTACAGGTAAAATATTTAACATTCTAGAGGAGTTATATGGTTTTATTTTATATGTGTGGATTTTTTTGGTTCTCTTTTCCTCGGTTTAAATGTTTTGGCTAATGACTTATTTATACTTTGAATATTCATTATATTTTTTAGCCTCAAATGGAAATCCTCGAAATCCAGATTCTTTACACTACATTGATCCATCTGGTCGGTTGAATTCTTATCAACGGGTAAGGCTGTGTCCTTTGGTACTCCCAAGAGGGTGGTTGCTTTTCTCTGGCACTTGTATGTTTGTATTTTTCTAAACATTAGGTGCAAGAGATCCTTGGACTGAATGGCATATCTTTCCCTATGCAGTTTTAATCTTGTATGGGTTCTTGAGGCACAAAACAACTTGGAAAATTGCTTTTAGAATAAGAAAACTTAGCTTTTAAATTGAATTGGTCAATGCAAATGTTTGTAAATTGTTGTCTTTTATGTCTGCCATGACTTAATATTATTAAAGCTAATTGTTTTACATATCAAACTTCGCTTGCTGGTGCGTTTACTCCTAGTCCTAACTAAAGCAGAACATAAGCATTTAGGTAATTGCTTAGTGGTAATGGCTCCCTTTATGGTGCCTCATATCTATGGTTCAAAGCTCACCCTCATCCTCACCCTCTCACTATCTACTTTTCCAAAAAAAAAAAAAAAAAAAAATCCTTAATGCAGAACATGTAAGAGCTATATAATAGAGAAAAAACCATATGTTGAACATGTCTTAGAAAGTGACATTTGTATAAAGTAAGTTTTGTATTTCTGAAATTTTTGTTAGGGGGTCTTCTGTTAGCATATACTTCAAAGAAATCGTCATTGATTGATGAAGCAATTGTCTACTTAATATATTAAACTTGCAGGCTATATTGGAGGTTGGGGAGGTCATTCAGTTTTATGATTCTGATAGGCATTTTCCTGCTTGGGGCTTTGGAGGAAGAACATGTGATGGGACCACATCGCATTGTTTTAACTTGAATGGAAGTGCAGGTGCCTTTGAGGTGAGAGGAACTGACTTTATAATGCTTTGATTTGCTTAATCTTTGAAGAATCTGGCTGTCATATTGTTTGAAAATATTTATATTTATCTTCTTTATACTGCACACACGCCTCTCTCTCTCTCTCTCTCTCTCTCTCTCTCTCTCTCTCTCTCTCTCTCTCTCTCCTTTTACTACTTTTAATAGATTGTTTGCTTAGGATTTCCCGTTTTCTACATCACCATCGTTTTCAACCAATCCTTTTTTTTAATTTATTTTATTTTATTTTATTTTTAAAAGTTCAAAACCCCACTTACAACTAACAACACATTCAAAAACCCCAAATACTGAGTTTTGTCCTCAAAAGATTTGAGGAAGTTCAGAGGCCCTTGATGTAAATTAAATGGATTGAGTTATCACCTAATACACTTTGGAACATCATATGTTTTGCATCATAACCAGAGGATTAGATATCTTAGAAAATGATTGATGGTACCATAAGATGCATCTCTCATGTGTTGTAACTAAACGACTATCGAGTAAAAGTTGATAAGATTCTGATCACTACATTAAATTATTTAAGTAACCGCAAGTTTTTTTTTTGGGATGAATTATTTAATTTCTTTTATTTATCAATAGGTTGAAGGAGTTGAGGGCATTATGGCTGCTTATTCAAGTGCTCTACATAATGTTGCTCTGGCAGGACCCACTTTATTTGGCCAAGTGATCAACAAAGCTGCACAAATTGCTGGCCAGTCCATCTCCTACAACAGCAACAAGTACTTTGTTTTGCTCATTATTACGGTAAAGAGAATGTCTACTTTTTTTTTTCTTTTTTTTTTTCCAAAGGAAATGATAGTAGACTTTATTTATTGAAATTCACATTGTATAATGGGAAAGAGAAAAAGGGGCATGTTCTAACCAAATAGAGGCCGACTCATTCTCTTTTGCAACACTAGCAAGAGATAGAGCAGCACAATTACATTCTAGAGGAACACTAACAAAAAGATGTAGTACGAAAGCTTTAATAAATAATGGAAATATCCTCTAAAATCCAAGCAATTCTAGAGGACAGCTTAGCCTAAGAACTTTCAAGGAGGGTAGTAAGGTTGAAGAACAGCCTTAATAGTGGAAATTTGAGCTTTTCTATTACATACCTTCACAAATCTCTTTTTTGAAGTCATTGGATCATCTTTGTCAATACCAATTTGAGTTTGGAACGTTATCAACAACATACATCTCACAATTTTCATCTTCTATATTAGTTACTTTTGATGAGGCAATCCAATTCCCATCAGCTAGTTCCAAATTTTGTAAAGTTATGGACCGACCCCAATCCACTACAAAAGTCTTATCATTATCTCTACCCGTATCACAACTCTCTTGTAAAGTTAACTTATCCAAAAATTCCCCTCTTATCTTTATTGATACACTTCTCTGAGTCAGTTACAAGGTTTGAATTTGAATTAGGTGGTCTTACTTTCAAATCAGATGAGCTGTTATCCCCTTGAGTGTAGGGATCAACCTCCGAAGCCATTGTACCCTTGTCATCCTGAAAAACCTGGTGGACCATTGCCTGTGCTGCTAGGACCTTAGCTTTGTGTGTATCCAGCGGGTTCAACTTAGTCATTGGCAAAACCAGTTCCAAATCATCCCCAGAAAAAATTGCATCTTTGTCTACCTCCCGATTGTTTGGCATTGTGGTTTCACATCGGGAATGAAGATTATGTCGTGCAAAGCCTTGGACTTTTTGCCTCAGTGCCATTGCTTGCAGCCAATATCTGGTTTGAATATTAAAAACACGAATTTAAAACTAAGCATTGTGGAATTTCACATCACTGGGATGTATCAGGATGTAGAAGAAGATGTCATAGTTTCTGGAACCTTTTCAGAAAGGATGAGACGTTTATTAAAAGACTAGGGGCCTTTGGCTATAATCTCCTCCATATCATTCTCCTTCTCAAAAATGGCCACAAACGTCTGACAGTAGCTTTAAAAGCTTCCTTAGTGTAATCCTTATTGATCTGAAGTTTTGCTAGCACATCAAATTGAGCTTGCTTCTAGGAGTAAACCACTTCCTTTGATCTAACCACCATTTCACCCCCCCTCCTGTTGCAATAACGGAACATCTTCCACATTTCCTCCAATTCTGATTCCATCAAATAACACCAGAAGAAAACTATCCACTAGAATAAATTACCCCAGTCGCAGAGAAGGACTCAAAAGAAATCAATAATAAAAAAAAAAAACAAAAAAAAAACCCATACCACAGTGGCTGACCAGACCCGGAAAGGTTAGAATCTTGTAGGCAAACAACAAGCTTGAGGCTTCTACGTGCTCTAGGCTATAGAGAGACGCAGAGGGAACAAGAAGTTTTAATAACATGGTTAATAAAAGGAAAAGAAAAATTAGAGAATGTCTACTTCAGCTGATTTTATTTATTATAAATTACAACTTTCATTGAAAAGGAGAGGTTTTATGTACAAGGATGTATACACGAAGCTCTCCAATAAAAATATTACTTTATTTAATCTCTCTTTCCATCAATTTTTCATTTTTTAATTAAATAAAATGTCATTTTTCTAGGATGGAGTCCTTACAGACCTACAAGAAACAAAAGACGCTCTGGTCAGGGCATCTGATCTTCCACTATCAATTCTCATAGTAGGAGTGGGAGGTGCTGATTTTACGCAAATGGAGGTATACTCTTGTTTTCCTAATATAATGGCCTTTTAGCTGTTACTCTTTTGATTGCTTTATTTCAATTATTTTGTACAATGAATGGTGGATATTTAGCTTTTAGAATTTCCACTTGAATGACTGTAATATTTCTTAATTTTTGGCAGGTGCTTGATGCTGACAATGGAAGACGATTAGAAAGCTCTACAAGTCGTGTGGCAACACGTGACATTGTACAATTTGTTCCAATGCGAGAAGTACATAGTGAGTGCACAATGACACTTGTTTGTCTCAACAAAACTTTTGTTATTACATCTAAAAGCATCCACTAACAGTAATTGTGCATTCACAAGTTTCTCCCTGTTGGTAGTATGTCCTAAAAGCATGCTAAATTTGTGGGTCAAAGTTTTAGAAGATTTGTTGTAGCCAATAAATTTTGGACCAAATGACACTTTCTCTCTCTGTATGCATGGGATAGTGGGTAAGTATGGGTTTGAATTTCCCTAGCAAAAAAGCCTTAGATGACTGCTTACTCATATGTGAACTTTGAAAATGTATTAAACAAAGACGTTCCATGGATTGTCGTTGCCACTGCTGTCTTGATCCTGTATTTGTCTATATTGTTGTTAACAGTCTAATACACTTTGCAACCACCTTTTTCCAATACCCATTGGACATGTTATAGGTAGAAAATGGGGTCATGGTTTCAATCTAGTGTGAATGCATACTCAGCAAGCTGATTTCTATGTATCTTACTTCTTGATGTTTTTTATCATCTATTTGAGCCTCTTATCTGTTTTATCAATTGGAATTTGATGATTTCCTTATTTGTTCTATTATCTGTTTTATCAATTGGAATTGTTGATTTCCTTATTTGTTCATTTTGTTGTACTTCTTGTATTTTTTTTTTTTTTTTTTAAATGAGCTACTCTGTTTCATCTAATAAATTAGTTATGGTCTATACAGTTGGAGAGATTTCTATGGTTCAGGCTCTATTGGAAGAGCTACCTGGACAGTTTTTGACATACATGCGGGGTAGAGATATCAAGCCACGCCCTCTCCATGTAGCCCCAACGTCTGCTTGAGAACATTTTCCAGGTCCACAAGATGTACAAACATGCTGATTTTGCTCACAACAACTAAAAGTTTTAAAAGGTCTGAACCACTAATAGGTCTACTTACCTAAAAGGAGCTTGTTATTTTTTTTTTTAGGCTTGAAGATTGAACCACTAACGGGTTGACTTGCTCGTAAAGATCTCTTTATTTCATCCTAATAGAAAAAAGTACAGTTGTTTTTTTCTTAGAACTTTATCTTGTCTAAGGATAATTATACTTTTATTTAGCCTTTTATTTTTAAGTAAAATAAACCATTGAAAAATTTTTATAATAAACAATTTAGTCTTGTAAAGGTAAAAGTATCCCTTGGACTATACCTCGTTTCATAGAGTAGGTCTCACACAAGGATGTGGGATCTGTACTTGTGAAGTTCACATATCTGTGATTGTGAGATGCCTATTTTATTTGGAGATACTTTTGGTCTTGCAAGGGCTGTAAATGGGGATTTGGGTTCACTCATCCTTAAGGAAGGTGTCAATGCCATGGTGTGGGCCTTCATGTTTGTGAGAGGCCCACTATTAAGAGTTAAGTTTTAGTGTGAGAGAGCTTAAATAGGGATTTGGGTTTCACTATTCTTATGGAAGGGGTTATTTCATTATGGAGGTACAAACGTAAAACATTAAATTGATATATGGTTGGGTTGTTGTTGGCAGAAGGGAAAGTGTGTTGTAGATATACAAGGAAAAGAGAAAGTGTGTTTGTACCTCCATAATGAAATAAAACCTTCCATAAGAATAGCCAAACCCAAATCCCTATTTAGGGTCTCTCACACTAAAAACATTAAATTGATATATGGTTGGGTTGTTGTTGGTAGAAGGGAAAGTGTGTTGTAGATAAACAAGGAAAAGAGAAAGCAGTGCTCGTGCCCCTCGCGCGCGCCTGGGGGGGGGGGGGGGGGGGGGGGGGTGGGAATGCGAAGACTAATCGTTTAAGTAAGAAGATTGGGTAAAAACTTGGGATATTGTTAGGCATCTAATCCCAATTAATTTGATGGGTTGGCCTCTACTTGTACTACTTAGCCATTTTTTAATATGAGTCTCATTGAGTTGGTTTCCTCTTAAGCATGTTTAATTAAAATTTGAAATTTGAAAATAAATACATTCAACATGGCTTAAAGAGTTGTTATTTACAGGGTGAATGTCCTAATTTTATTTCTGAATCTTAGGTCCTACATATAAAGTTATCAAACTCAAGATCTCCTATTTTGATACTATTGGTATGAGTTAGAGATCCTACCATATGTTTTTCACTCCTTCAAGATAAGCAAGGATGAGTACAAAATGCATTAAGTTGTCTATGAAATTACAAGATTCACATGATTTCTTGGACTGCATAAAAGTGATTATCCAAAAACAGTAGTACATAAAAGAAGACATTTTACATAATGTTATGATGGATAATAAAACAAGATCGATTCATGCATTATTGCCTTTGTGACAATGAGAATGCGACTACGAATATCACAAGGGATAAGAGAAGGATCCCACAAGGTGGACCTTTGCAATAAGCTGCCAGCTTTGCCGTATAACAGCAAAAGTAAAATGTTACTTGTGGGGACACTAATGTTCCCAGTCATATCAATCTTCATTTATAGTCCATCTACGAAAAATATCTTCTTCTATTTTTATCTTTTTCATATTGTCCATCAACTATGCTATAGTTTCTTCTCAAAAAAAAAAAAAAAAAAAAAAAAACTATGCTATAGTTTGTAAATTTGACCTACCAAGTACATAATCAATCGTGAAGATTTTTGTAAATCTATTGATATATTTCCATATTATAAGTACTCGGTGTTCAAGGTGGAAGGGTTCAAGTTGTAAGAGTTAACACGTTTCCTCAAAACAAGATATTCAAATCAATTAAAAATATAATGTCTGCTGCTTCATCTCAAATAAACTGAATACTGGGAAATAGATAGAAACTTTTGTCAAGAGTACATACAACTAGTAAAATTCCAAAATACAAATTTCAAAGTCATATAAAAATATCATTGTTCACAGTAAACAAATTTCGTAAGTTTGGAAACAAGAATTAAGTTCATTTCAAACTAATAAATACATGGATGAAAGTAATTACCAATCATATAATAATTTTTTCATTGGACCTTGAAAATAATACCAATGTTTAAAAAAATTTCATATACTAAAAAGTTATGACTACAGTCATATTATATCCCTATGACTAGATTCGAATCACATAGGCTAGAGATCTCTGAAGGAACTTGTTCTATACCAATGTATATCTCCATTAGCGGGGTCCAAAGCAGTGGTGGAGCTAGGATTTTATTTTAGGAGGGAAGATTAAAAAGAACAGCAATAATTGCATACTATGTGTACAAAACACATAACTGAAATCGTGCTCATGATTTTGAATTATAATTGAAAAAATATCAAAATGAACTTTGGCTATAGATGACTTTGGTTAGAACTAACAAAAGTTATAAATCACCTTTGGAAATGATGCGACTTTAAGCACATCTTAAAAACTAGTAAGGATTTCCTCTAGAAACTTCAAATTCAAAACTTCAGAGAGCTAAGGGAGCTAGCGTGAAACTCCCCTGTTTCATGACTTTAAAACAGAGTGTATTTCCCAACTATTGAAACTTTGCAGCAATAGTAACTTGTTGACCCATAAAACCCATGGATTAGCTAACTGAGATTCCCTCAAAAAATTAGTTTTCAATTATTGTAAAACACCAAAAGTGCCGTAAGACTTCTAATAATTAAAAAAAAAAAAAAAAACTATCGTGAGTCCATAATTAAGTTATCAGTTTTTTTTTTTTTTTTCAAATAATATGTAAAACTTATCTTTTCTTAGCAAAATAAATTGTAATACTTATCTCTTGACTCTTGGTTAAAAAGAGCAAACTAATCAAAAAATCTGGCAAGGGGGGGCCAAAATAAGCGTTAGACTATTATATTAAAGGAGTTTGAGGGAAGGTCATCCGGGTGGGCGTTTACCACAAAAGGGTTCTAACAACCAACAATGAAATGAAGAGCAAGAGCGGAGTAAATAACATTATAACAACTCAAAAACCATAAGAAGGAAGAGTATACCTGAAACCCATCTTCCATTTCTTTCTCTGTGGTATTTACACTTCCATTCTTGTACACAAAACACACACCATCACAGAGAGTCGCAGCACATACATTCTATTTCTAAGCTGTGCCATAGATTGCTCCTTTGTCATGTCTATACTAGTTTTGCATGCCTAAATGACCTCTCTGTTACAAGCTCACAAACACAAAACATAAAAGACCAAGTGGCTTACCCTCTGTCAAACGCATGTTCATCCACCGCTACGGCTTTGTCCCCGCTTTCACAAATCTTCAGCCCACGCGCTGTGTAGGTCCTTCCTAGGCACTAGATCGTAGAGTGGCGGAGATGGGAGTTCTTTTGTTTCGCTTTTGAGAGCGAGATGAGACCAATTCAGTCTTGGGAGTAAGGACTGAGGCGGTGGAGAGTGGTGATTGTTGTGTGGAGTGTAAACATCTCATTTTATACCCTTTACGACTTGAGCTCCTATTCTCCAATGACGACATCGCTCGTAGGCCCAAGGTTGATTTAAAATATCTCACCTTATGTAATGTAAAATGCATTATGTATCCTTAATTTTTTTTTTTTTTAATTTACTAAATTTAAAACACTTTCAAATAACAAATATAGATAGTTGTGGTAGGCCTTTTTTTGCGGCTTGAGTTGGATTGCTCCTGCCATACTACGGCCCTATAATTCTAGGGTAGGAAAGTTGGGATTGACCTAATTGAAACACACCTTAAGCCAACTTGTGCGCAAGTTAGAGCCTCGACAAGAATCTTGAGTGTGTCATGTGCCCACGGCAAGAAATACTATTACAAAACGTTATTGCAGGAAAAACATAAAGCAACAAGATAACTAAAACACTTCAACTAAAATATTTTCTACTAACAATGATAATGCATGAACAATTCACAAAGGAGAAATATGATAACATGATTACAGTAGGAATAGATTAATAGTAGAAAAAAGTTACGCTAGTCCTTGACTAACCATGGCAAAAGAAAAGAAGATTAGTCTACTAAAAGTATGGACTTGACTCTTTGGCAGATTCAAGTCCAAGAAGGGAACCATTCTCCAATGTAGGTAACCTTAGAGGAGAATCCTGTTGTAGAAGTTACTCACTTTGGAAAATGGACCTAAGTGGTTTGATCTCAGATTCTTAACTTGTTAAAGAGTGGGCTATTGAGAGGGAGAGAAGTGGGTAGCCTATTGGTGCATGCTTTTACTCCTATCACTCATATTTTTCTTCCTCACTCTTGGTTTCCTTGTTTTTTTTCTTTTCCATTGTAGTTCCCTTTTCCTCCCTGTTTCTCATTGTTCTTTAAAGTGCACATCCATGGCCTTTTATACTGTTTGTCGTGATAAGATTTACCATTTTTACCCCTTAACTACTTTTGGCCTGTTGTGGGTGTCCTTTCAGGACTACCCACTGGTTTGCCAATTGCCCAACCACCACCACTACACTGTGTTGACCGTGCCATGCCTCATTCCAGACAAAAGTGATTTTGTTTTGTTTTTTTCCTTCCCTTGGCACTCCCATCTGGATAAGGGCTGGGCTTTTCTCTTACCAACCGCTGTAGCATGCATCTAGTGATTTTAGCTCATGTTTGCCTCTTTTGGGTGGGATGTCATCTCAATAGGACATTTACCCCAAAAAAGCTTAAGCAGGAACCCCAAAATAGGCTCCCCCATCTCCCCAATGCCAGACCACACCCTCTCTTCCCTCTAACCCGTGACTCACCTCCCTTGTATTGGCTAGGTACAAGTAGGTGGTGTCTGAGCCTTGTGTGCGTGCTCTACTTCCATATGAGTCCATTGCTTTTCTGGCGTTCATGCGTTTGCCATTGCCTACAGGTTTGTTTGACTCTGCTGCATGCTTTGGTGCTTGTTTAATTCTTGTGGCGTGGATGAGTTCTTGGGTCTTCATTCTTTGCATCTCATTTCTTCTTTGGTTTGAGCATTGCATGAGTGTGGGCTTTCTCTTCTTTAATTCGGCCCATGTCTCCTTTCATCCTTTGTTCGTGGGCTGACTGGTGCTCCTCCATTAACACAAATTGCAAATGTGAGTATAAGATAGTGTCAAAGATAGAGTGAGAGTGAGAATGAGAGTGATTACAGTGAGAGACGAGAAAAAGAGTAAGAGAAGAAGAGGAGTCATGGAGCTGAGTTTTTTCTAGTGCATTATTAGTGTTGGCGAGTTTGTTGGGTTATAGTACGTGGATATTTATAGGAAAATCGTATAAGAATACTAGAGCTATAAAGAAATCAAGTAGTACATAAAAGTGACTATCAAAAAACAGTATTACATAAAGAAGATATTTTACGTAATGTTATGGTGATGCGCGGCTTTAATTTTTTTTGTTCAGGAAGTTTTTTTTTTTTTTGAGAAAACCTTAAGATCTGCAGACAAAACTGTTTTTTTAGCTAAACTATGAGCTAATCTATTCTCATCCCACCTAACATGTTGGAACATACAGCATCTTAAAACGATTCCAAGTCTTTTAGTCTCATCAATAATATGGCCAAACAACAGAGGACAAGGACCATTTTGCTTCAAGGCTTGAATAATAGAAAGACAGTCGCCTTTTACAATAATATTGAATAAACTCATCTCCCTTGCAAAGACCACAGCCCTACGAGCCGCCAAAGCTTCAGCCATCTCAGCTGACTACACCTTACCCAGATTTTGACATAGTGCCGCAATAGCTTGCCCAGCATGATCTCGACAAACCACACCAATACCTACTAAACCCAATTCCTCACAAAAAGTGGCATCAAAATTTACTTTGAAACAATCATCAGGCGGAGGAGACCAGCGGACCATAGGTCGAGGAATAGACACACCATGCTCCTGAGGATTCACGTTCCAAAATTCATCAGCCAACCTTCGAGCATGATCACCCAGTTCATGAAGCTGCCAAGAAGGCTGATGCTCCCGCATTCGATTACAACGCTGCCATAAAAACCATGCCACAATAGCAAACATAGCTACCCTCCTAGTTGACCCAACATTGAAAACTTCCTCCAATAATTCATAGAAGGTTCAGCACTTCTTCTGAACCAATGAACGAAAATCTAGGAGTGACACCTATACCGACCTCGCCTGATCACAGATCCGTAAACAATGTATAAGCGACTCCATGTGCTCTCCACAACCATCACATTCCTTGCCAACAAGGATATGCTGAGCTTTTAAGTTTTGTTTCATGGGCAAAGCATCCTTAGTAGCACGCCAAATAAAGTTCCAAATCTTATTAGGCACCCTCATTTTCCAAATTTTCTTCCAAATCAACCCATTGCTACCCAAAATTGATGAGCTTGGCAGAAGACTAGGATCGGCAGAGACAAGCATACGATAAGCACTCTTAACATTGTAATCCCCATCACTGGTCAAAGGCCAGATCAGAGTGTCTTCTCCCCCATCTCCACATAATTGAATCCTCCTTACCAAATCTGCCTCCCATGGAATCAAACAACTCTCAAGATGACCTGAATCCCAAACTCGTGTATCAGGGAAGTACAAATCACAAACCCGATGAAATGAAGAATCAGCTCTTGGAGAGATAATCTTGCTGTGATTAAGGTCAGGCAACCACCTATGTCACCACACATCAATTGAATTTCCATCACCAACCCTCCAAATAGCCCCTTTCTCAATGACTCCTCGTGCTTGAAGAATACTCCGCCATGCATAAGAACATTTAGGGTGAACAGCGGCCTTAAGTATATTACCATGCGGAAAATACTTAGCGCTAAAAACTTTAAAAAGAAGGGAGTCTCTATTATGAAAAGCCACACCTGTTTTGCTAACAAAGCATTATTAAACTTTTGGAAATCCCGAAACCCCTTGCCACCAATTGATTTTGAAGAACAAAGAGAACTCCATTTAACCAAAAGAATTTTCTTTGCATCACCATGACCCCACCAAAATTTTTGAACCATGGCTTCATTATCTTTACAAAGACAAACCGAAACCTTGAACACACTCATCGAATAAACAGGGATAGATTGGACTTAATCATAATCTCTCGGCCAACTTGGGATAACAACTTTTCCCTCCACCCTTGCATATGACTCCATATTCTTTCCCTGATTTGAGTAAAGCACGCCATCCTATTCCTTCCAACAAACGAAGGCAAACCTAAATACTTCTCATAAACATCTAGGGCCACTTTGATGGCTTCTTGAGTTGCTTCATCTGTATTCCTACTAAAATAGAGAGTGGTCTTCTCCTTATTAATCACTTGGCCTGACGCAATCTCATAATAAGCTAAAAGCTCTTGAATTTTATTGCACTCATCTAAAGTAGACCTGCAAAAGATTAACCAATCATCTGCAAAAAATAGATGAGTTAGTTTAGGCCCATTTATGCAAAGTGAGAAACCCTGTATTTCGCCATTCATAGCAGCACCTCGTAAGAGGGCATTCAACCCCTCAGCATAGAAAAGGAACAATTAAGGGGAAAGAGGATCTCCTTGTCTTAACCCCCGAGATGAAACTATCATACCCTTTGGCTCCCCATTCACAAGGATAGAATATGAGACAGTGGTAATACATTCCATAATCAAAGCTACCCAAGTACACAAAAAGCCCATCTTAAGAAGAATTTTTTCTAGAAAAACCCATTCCACCCTGTCATATGCCTTGCTCATATCTAATTTCATAGCCATAAAACCTTTCTTTCCTGTACAACTAGTCTTCATATGATGCAAAGATTCAAAGGCAATTAAAATATTATCAGTGATCAATCTATCAACAATAAAAGTGCTCTGGTCTCAGATATAATGGAATTAAGAATGGGCTTGAGGTGATTAGCAATTGTCTTACTGATAATCTTGTAAATCACATTGCACAAACTTATAGGCCAAAAATCTAAGATCCTCTCAGGATTAGGAACTTTGGGAATCAAAGTAATAAAGGTATGGTTAATAGATTTAAGGATAGACCTTGAATTTAAACAAGATAAAACAGCCTGAGCAACATCCATACCGATATCAATCTAATAAGTCTAGTAAAATAGAGGCAGCATACCATCTGGGCTAAGGGCTTTTAGCAGGGCCATTTTCTTGATTGCTACTCCCACCTCCTCACTAGTAAAAAGGCCTTACCAGATCTGCTCTCATAGGCTCAGTGACCACAGCATCGACCCCATCCAAAACCCTATCAAGCTCTTGTGGATTTGAGGAAGTAAACAGATGAGTATAAAAATCAGTAATGATAGCCGAAAAAACCTCCTCATCCTCCTACAAAGCTCCATTCCCATCACACAACCCCTTAATAAAATTCTTCCTCTTCTTTTGAGTAGCAATCCCATGAAAAAACTTGGTGTTTTGATCACCATTCTTCAACCATTGAACCCTGGACCCTTGTTGCCACATCTTCTCCTCTTTATCATAAAGTGCATTCAAATCCTTCTTAATCTTAATAACCTCCTCATGCTCCCCAGTCCTAACCGAAACCTCTTCAGCCTGCCACAGTTGATCCTTTGCTTGCTTTATCTGCTGCTTCACATTGCCAAAATGGACTTGACTCCAGGTCTTAACCTTTTCTTACACTGTTTAAGTTTAGTGGCTACCACGAACATGGGAGTACCAGTAGGAGCACAATCCTAAGCCCTTGCCACCACCTCCTTGCACTCAGGATCTGAAATCGACATTGCTTCAAATTGGAGAGGCTTTCTGAGCCACTTTTCTTGGCCAAGTTCAGAGTGATTGCTCGTAACCACGAGCCAAATTGTTGATCACTACCCTGCCATGAACCCTTCCTATTGAACAGTCCCTATCTCCGTGAGTAAGACGGCCACACCAATAACAGAGGTTTGGCAACCACTTATACTTGAAACTTACCCAACCTTCCACTCCACTACTCAGCCCGATCTTTCTACCTCTACCTAATAGCTTTGTGATATCAATCCGCACTCAAACTCTCACAAAGTGACTGCTTTCATAGTCTTCCTTCGCCGCCCCCATGTTTAGGACTTCCCCTGCTACCGAAACAATGTCTGCCACTCGCAACTTCAAGCTTCTGATAGAGAGATCATGTACCTGAGTCCAAAAACATGCACTATCAAAATTCAGTCCCTTTTGTTAGGACATATATGATTTGATGTTAGGAACATATGTCAATATTTTATATAATTGGCTAATCCTTTAACAAAACACACTTTACTTGTAATTTGTAGATCTAGGATGTGTTTAATGTTTCAAAAAATAAGGTTTCAAGTTCAAGTGTTAAAGCCATGCAAGTCTGTCCAAGAATCAAGTGAAAAAGTGCAGGATTTTAAAGCTCGACAGTTAGCATCTATCAAGTTTTAAAAAGCTGTGAAGCCCGAAACTCGACAACTAGCTCGATAGATACCCTATCTGCTGAGGTTTATGAAGTTCAATTTTTCAAGCTATTTTTCATCCAATCCGTGAGTGCGTGTTTAGACTTTCTTTTCTCACAATCCTAAACATATATAAGGATTGTTTAAGGGCCGTCACAGCTGATGCAACTAAATGCAAAACTTTTTCACAAGCATATTGCGAACCGGAGACATATGCCCTAGTTCATCTTTTTCTTGAAGAAATTGTTGTGTTTGTACACCGTAGGGTTTTGTGACCAAGGGAATTCTTGATCTTCATCGTGTGATGAACTAAAGAACTTTGCAACCAACATTTTTCTCAAGTTGGTGATTAAGTCGCGTACTGAGATTCGCGCAATTAGTTAATCATGTACTGGGAGCCGTGTATGGAAAAGGAGAGATTGTCACTATAGAATAAGTCTAATTAGGTATTGGGGCAAAGGTTCAACTGTAGATTAGTATAAGGTACTGAGATTTCATTACTTATAACCACTTGTTTTGATAATAGTGGATTCTCAGGAGTGGTGACTTTAAAATCATTTGGTGGGGTTTTTGCCATGTAAGTTTTCCCCATTCGTAAACAAATCACTATGTCAATTTAATTTCTGCTGCATACTTAGTTTAATTGGTGATTTGTTTGTGCTGCTGTGTACATTGCATGTTAATTTGTTTAATTGATAATTTTGGCTAATCAATCAATTAATTTATCACAAGTGGTCAATACATTCTTGGCCTATCACCTTCAGCTCTATTTGATGTTCAATTCTCTTCAAAGCAACCAAATTCTTGTCAAATGACCACGGCTCTCCCGCAAGCACTCTGTCAACATCGCTTTGCTCCAAGAAGATAAACATTAATACATGATGATCACCCATATCACGTGCTTTGAAGCCCTTCTTAGTGTGCCACAATATTTTGAACGTGCGAATGATGGCCTCAATATTCAACACTCTACCTGTAAAAAACCTTGTTGCTAGGAGAAACTTCCCTTCAAGAATAGTGTTGGAGTTAGGAATAGTTCGGAGAGCAAGTTTATTTATTTATTTTACTTAATGAAGTAGAAATTTTTACAGTAATGCTATTGATGCAGCATTTTCATAATAAAATCTAAGTAACGAGTTGTTAAAAGAATGTAAAAAAGTGACATTAGTTGTAAGTCTAGATAAAAACCAATTACAGCATATCACTTAACTTTTATTGTAAAATTATTATAGAAATATTGTAAGAGTAGCACTAAGATAATTATATTTAAGCTTATTTCAGCTGGATTCAAACAAAATTTTGGTGTAGGGAGTTCAAATTTTTTATTTAGAAGTCAAAAAAAACTTATATATAAAAATATATATTTATTTATTGTTTTTTTTCCCCCTTTTTGGCCAGGCTCAAATCACCTGGCTGTAGCGCTTCCCATTTGATGATCAATAATAAAGCAAGATCGATTCATGCACTATTGCCTAGTGGTGACAACGAGACAGACAGTGATTAAGAATATCACATGGGGATAAGAGAAGGTGGGCCTTTGCAAAAAGCTATGTTCTCTAATTGTCGATCAAAACACTACGTAAAATATCTTCTTTTCTTTTTATCTTTTTCTTATTGTTCACAGTAAACAAATTTCGTAAGTTAATTTGGAAACAATAATTAAGTTCATTTCAAACTAATAATAAATACATGGTTGAAAGTAATTGACAATCATATAATAATTTTTTCACAGGACCTTGGAAATAATACCAATGTTTTAAAAAATTAGCGGGGTTCAAAGTATAGTCAAACTGTAATCATTTATATTCAAAACAAATTAATTTTCATTGTAGTTATATTCAAAATCATATTTGATACTTTAGTTCAAAAATGAAAACAATCTTAATTATTTTCATTCAAAGCATTAAGTATTTTCACTAAACTTGTCACAAGTTTGATCCTCGTTTTAAGAACGTAAACACTTCTAAATAAAAATAATTTAATAAAATTTCAATCATTCAAAGTTTAGGAAATAATGATTTTTATCTTTAAAGAAACTTCTTTTGAATAAATATCAATAATTTCATAATGAGAAACATTCGACTATTTCATTAAAAAATATTAATACATGTTTTAAGTAAAATATCACTAATTGAGAGAAGGGTCACTGACCTCCAATAGGCTCACCAAAATAACCAAATTTCAAGTTTATGACACCTTAAATTCAACCAAATTAATTCACTAACCACTAAACTTGAAAAAAGTTTACTTTCATACCAATTTGAAGGAAACTTCCTTCAACGTTGGAGGAAGTTTTTCCCCTAAAAATCCTCAACAAAGAAAGTACCAAAATTATTTTGCTTCTAGAAACTAAGGAAATACTACCCTAAAAAATTGATTAAAAAAATTCTGAATACTTACATCCGCCTATAAAAAGTTTATAATATTTTAAACTCAAGTTACTTTTCTTAATTCTTGTTTAAATAAACATCAGCTAAAAATCTTGTCACCTTTTGGTATTTCATACAAAAAAGTCTATGGTAAAAAAAAAACCCTCCATTTCCTTTTATAAAATTATCAAAAAAAAAAAAAAAAAATCGCCCAATACCCACATCACGACAAAGGTCAGGTCTTAAAAGCAATGATGATATAAAGTGAGAAAAAATTGAAAAATAGAGGAAAAAAGTGAAGTTTTAAAATACTGTACATAAAATTTAAAAATTAATGCTAATAATTGATGCCAAACACATATTAAATTTCTACTCGAATGAGGGACATTCCCTAATTTCATTTTTTGAAGTTCATAAAAAAAACAAAAAGGTATCCATCAAACAAACATGGTGAACTCAATCAACCAGATGTCATGTCATTGCCAATTCAATTTATATAGGCATGTATGGGTATGATGTTTGTATATCGTGATACCATTTCATCATCTTTTTTGTTTGATCTATTTTGAAAGGTACAAGGTGCATTATATATCTTGTTCCCTTTCTTTATATTGTTTTTTAGTGCTTTGTTCTTTTTATTATCAGCCATCGATGTTGATAATTTTTTTAAAGCAGAAAATATCCTACAATTGATGTTACATATAAACTCTTTCGTTATAGAAAAATCATGTATCAATATTTGTAAATGGAAGAATATATAGTTTCTTATACAAACACAATTGTGGGGACCAGTTAATTAGGAAGTATTGTTAAAGCAGTATTAATTGGGTCTATGGCCCAATCCGAGGATGTTAGACCATCCGAGGAGGCCCATATAAGGTCATAAGGGGACTGAAATGGAGGGAGGAGTAGAGACAATGTGAGATAGGGCCCAATAACCGTCCGAGGATAAAAACCTTCTCGACAACATGTGTCCGAGGTGAATTTGAGTGCATTATCATCGCAGACTTACTTCGAGGTTACATCATAACTAAGGGTAGGATATTGGACCAGGGATAAGAATAAAAAGGTAAACAAATATCTTCTAAGGCTCCTATCTCTGCATTAATTGCCTCTCAACCAACTCTCTGGTCGCATTAATGTGGAAGTGATGCCTGAACAGTGATCAAGCAGCCTTACAGCTACTGGATGATAGTTCTAGGAAGAGTTGGATGGGATAGGAAGGAATCCCCTGAATCTAACCTACACGTGTGTGGTAAGGATGACACCAAGACTGCAGTATATAACGTAGAAAAATACATTAGGGAGGGGCTGGTACAATTTTATTTAGAAGAAGACCATATGAAACAAACTACTTAAGCTATGGCAAAAATAGATTTCTAATGATACTTGTGTTAAACTGTCTTGGAATGTTAAATCTAATCACTTTTCTTCTAGGATAGATCTAGTTCTTTTGCCCACGCTCTACAAATTTATTGTTTGGGTCGTTAGCGTTTGAGCCCAATTTGATTGTGGGGCCAATACAATTTCAGTCCTTACAATTGGCGCCATCTGTGGGAAGAGCTTGATCTAGGCCAAAGGAAATTCAATTACAACGTTTACGATGGAGGAAGCAGGTCCACACCAGGCAGCAGCAGGGCCGCACCAGATAGACGCTGACCAACACCAAGCAGAGTCAAGGGGTTCTCAGTGTGGCAATCCGCACCAGAGCCTCGAAGAGAGAGAGGGCCGTGAAGGAAGTGTGCGTACAACTCATACCAGCAAAAGTCAGTCTCGAGGGAAGAGTCATGTCTCCCATGTAAAGAATGACAGAGACATGCAACGTGAAATTGACGAGTTGAAAAAAGAGTTGTGTCATGCTCGGCGAAGATGTTCCTTGCCTAGCTTCGAACCGTCCTCTGAGGAGACAGATGGTGCTAGTTATAGACGGAGATCCAAAACTCCACCTAGCGAGACTTTTTCCTATGAAGAGGAGCATCACCACTGACGTTGGTACCAAAGTCCGCCTAGCGGAGGTTTAGGGAACAACGCCATAAACAAAGCGCTAAGCCAAGTCTCCAAATCACCCTTCACTAGGAATATAAAGGATGCGAGTCTTCTTCGACGATTTCATCAGCCTACATTCACCCTATAATATGGTCGAACAGACCCGGTTGAACACGTAAGCCATTTCAGCCAAAGGATGGCTATCTACTCCAAAGATGAGGCCTTGATGTATAAGGTCTTTCCCTCAAGCTTGGGCTCGGTGGTGATGAGATAGTTCAACGGTTTGAGGGCTAATTCTATCAATTCCTTTAAAAAACTCACCCGGGCTTTTGGCCCTCGCTTTATTACTTACAGTAGGGTTCCTCGGCCTTTGGGGTCTTTGTTGTCTATGTCCATGCAAGAGGGTGAGACTCTTAAAACTTATTCGGATAGATACTGGGAAATGTTTAACGAGATAGAGGGAGAGCATGATGATGTGGCTATAAGTACTTTTAAGGCCGGTCTTCCAACCGAGCATGATTTGAGAAAATCTCTAATTGGTAAACCTGTTACTAGTGTACACCAATTGATTGATCGGATTGATAAGTACAGGAGAGTAGAAGAAGACCAACTGCAGGGAAAAGGAAAGGCTAAAGTAATCCCTCAGGAGAAGAGGGATTTCAGGTCGGACTGGTACAACAACAACCGACCTTGGAAAGACTTTGTTGGGCAGTCAGGTTTTGCCAACACCCAGGCAGTTAATGCTGTGTTTCGGGAGCCGGTGCAACAGGTACTATGGAAGATCAAGAATGAACCATTTTTTAAATGGCCAAACAAGATGGCAGAAGAGTCTACGAGATGCAACTAGAATCTTTATTGCCACTATCATCAAGACCATGAACACACAACTGAGGATTGCAGGAATTTATGGGACCATTTGGAACAACTAGTCCGAGAAGGGAAGTTGAAGCAACTCTTGCACCATTCCAGTGGTCGAGTAAGCCAAGTAGGCTCGGAGATGCGGGGAGATGCTTCTTCATATGCCGCATGTCCTCTTCCTCTTTGCTCACATTGGTAAGGTATTGCATTGATTTGGTTCTTGGAGTGCCTTCAAAACTTGGGTTTTGGATTTATTTTGTCAAAAAGGTATGTAAGTTTTTTATCAGGTTTAATGTTAACAGAATTAAAGAACTCACAATCTAGAAAAAAATTAAAAAAAAAAAATAGAAAAGTGATTGTATTAGGTTTATGTGGAACCAATAATATGAAAGAAAAAGAATTTTCTAAACCTTTATTTTGAATAAAATTACTTATTTTCATTCAATTTCAATCGTTTTCAAGTCATACCTCTTTTAAGCCAAGACATAAACCTTTAAGCAAAATAAATATTTTTAATTTTTGCTCCAAAAAAATAATAACTATTTTTAATTTTTATTTACTTACCCCGTGCATCGTACGGGTTAGCGACTAGTAGTAAATATAGACAAAGTCCATATATTACAAGCTTTATACATAATTATACTAGCCTAGGAGTAGCTAGACCTTAGACTTTCCGTAAATACACAAAACACATAGATGAACGGCAAGTACAAATTACACATAAACCATCAACACATTTATCAGCTGTACATTAATATGTGTTGGATTGAGGTCTGCAAAGCTCTACACAAAATACATAGATGAAAGGCAGATTCAAAACACACATAATTAAACTATTAGCACATTTATTTGCTTTACATCATACATGCTGGATCAAAGCTTGCAAAGCTCTAGTGATCTGCTCCTGCAGTAAAAAAATAATAATAATGCATTAATATCTCAACTTGTTTTTCTAGTCATTTCTTTAACATTTTAATCTTTATAATTTAAACAAAATTAATTAAAAAAATAGTAAAAAGCAGTGTTTTTCATTGGCCATCCAATTATTTAAGTAACCTTGAAAAGGTCATCAAAACTCAAATTATATAGTATAATAAGCATCTTCCAGACGTAAAATAAATCCATAACTATTTTTCCTATTAGTAGCAAAATACATATGGTAAATTAGAGTATTTTTGTACAAGCTATTGCAAAACTATGTTTTGAGTTGAAAATGAGCATTTATAAAAACGTTATGAATAGTACTATTACGAAATGGAGTTTTGGGGTTTTAAAAACTCTTTTTTAAGCTTCCAAAGTGCCTAACGAAACGACCCTTAATCAACTTGATGTCTTGTCGACCAAGGTCTGTAAGGGCTAGTTAGAAACTGTCCAGATTAGATCATTCTCGAAAACCCAGTGGCAAGCCCTGATCTGACCAGGACCTGATGCTATAGTCAATTCAGCATGATTCGGGTTTGAATTCGACGTGTGCATGTGACAGCTGGCAACACCATGATTGATCTTAGCCTTCGAATTCGGATCCAGTATATCCACTTCGTAGACTCGAACCTTTGGGACCGAATGGCAGGAATAGAGTAGATACGGGAACAAGGTTTGATGACAAGAGACTATTTGCGTGACTTTGCCACCGTTGATCCCTTTGATTGATCCAATCATTATATTCTTCTTTGACCCTTTAACATTCTCAGTTGATCGAACAGCAATGTTTCGACCCAAGATCGAGATTGCAAAGTCAATCATATCCTCAGCTGAGCCCACGCACCGCTTGGTCTCGCCTAGGCTCGGAGCCTTCTCGCACTCACTCAACGACTTCACTATCGTAGTTTCCATAGTAGAATTATCATCCGCATGAAAAATCTTCTTTATTTCAGAAATCTTAGAGGTCGAAAATGGTAATTTTGACGAAATGGACCGAGGCAAAAACGACCTTTCAGGCATTTTGTCCTCAATATCCGGCATTGGCATCACCTTCCCTTTCTTTAACATCGATTCTTGAAAGAAAATACAGCACCATGATCTAATGTTGGGACCGCTGGCACGGGATATGAGTTCTTGACGAGTAGGGGATGAATCGGCGAAGCACAAAAGGTTGGCGATGGGGCAGATGGCGGGGAACTGAGAGGAGAGAGCATTCTGGGCTGCAAGTTTGGACAATCTTTCTGCGTCGACCGCGCTCAATGGGGACGCTTTGGATAGGAGAAAGGTTGGGTTGGCGTGATTGTTTTTGACCTCTTTGTTCCAATACCGAATCAGATTGGCTTTTGGGGTGTACAAGTTTTCACCAGCGGAAGCAGAGGCGGACCCAACCTGCATTGACACAAAAGGAAAACATTGAGAATGTGAGAATAGGAGAATGTCAAAGATAGAGCAAGAGTGAGAGTGAGAGTGCTTACAGTGAGAGACGAGAAAAAAAGTAAGAGAAGGAGAGGAGTCATGGGGCTGATCAGTTTTTTTGTGTGCATTATTATGTTTTTGTAGAGGGAAAGGGGAAAGTGAGTTTAGTGTTAGCGAGTTTGTTGGTTTATAGTAGGTCGATATTTATAGGAAAATCATACAAGAATACCAGAACTATAAAAAATCAAGTAGTACATAAATGTGATTATCAAAAAACAGTAGTACGTAAAAGAAGATATATATATATATATATATGTTATGATAGAAAAATAAAACAAAATCGATTCGTGCATTATTGCCTAGTGGTGACAACGAGATTGTGATTAAGAACATCACAAGGGATAAGAGAAGGATGTCACAAGGTGGACCTTTGCAAAAAGCTGCCAGTACTAGGTATGCCGTACAACAGCAAAGGTAGATGTTACTTGTCGGGACACTACGCAAAATATCGTCTTTTATTTTTATCTTCTTCTTATTGTCCATTAACTATGCCATTGCTTCTTCTAAAAAGAAAAAAACAATGCCATTGTTAGTAAAATTTGAGCTGCTATGTACATAATCAAGAGTTTTGTAATTTAATTAATTAGCATCTTTCCATGCAATAAATGCTTGTATGTCTAAGAGAGAAAGGTTAAAGCTACCGGAATTACAGCATGTAATACTTTCTAACTAGGATAATAACCATAAACATGAAAAAAATAAATAAATAAATTAATTAATGTATATATAAACTTTACCCTTCAATGAGCAGGGCCCTATTAAAAACTATAAATATCCTCAAAACATGATTACAGAAATTATTCAAATCTATTAAAATTATAATGTTTGCTTCATCTCAAATAAACTAAATACTAGGAAATACATATAAACTTTTGTCAAGAATACTTACAACTAGTGAAAAGGTATACAAATACAAATTTCAAAGTCACTGAACAACAAATAATAAAAGTAAAGCACAAGAGTAAGGGAAGAGAGATGCAAATACAAGATAACACGTCGATATGTTGACGAAGAGGAAACCGAAGAACTCGGCGAAAAACCTCTGCGCCGCCCTCCAAGCGGTAAATCGATCCACTAGATAATAAGTTGGAATATACGAATAGCAAGAGACTCTCCAAGCCTAACCTATACAATGTACCTAAGCCCTTCAAGCTCCTACTCCAATAAGGTTTCTCGGAACCGTGTCTTGTCTAGCTTTCCGGATCCCGTAATATGCTCGATTGCATCTGCCAAGCCTCATCGGCTTCTTTTGGCTAAACCCCTAAACTTCCTAAGCTCCAAAACACTCACTACACTTTGAAACGGTGTGGTTTGTGTTTGGATACAAATCTCCTCTCAAGGTATGTCAATGGGAGAGGGAAAGAGAAGAGGCTGCAATGATTTCTCACTAAGGATGAGTAGCTCTTTCTCAAAAAGATGGGTGTGTGTGTTATAGAAAACCTATCTAGGGTTTTTCTCTCTGAAATGACCTTATTTATATTTGTGGGTAATGAGGGTATATATAGTATGGGTGAAGGGTACGAAAAGCACACTTAAAAACCTCCAGGCAGAGAGTCTCGCGAGTATCTCGCAGGAAGGCCTTACCCGCGAAATACTTGCGAAATTGACAGCCTCGCACGACTCTTTAGCTTCCAGTCATGTGCTTCTCACATGCTATTTTCGCGGGAACCTTTCTCGCGAACTTCTCGCGAGCTAGTCGCGAAATGCACTGATCTTCATTTAAGCTTGAGTCTTCACCAACTTAATATTAAACCCAATACAATAAAATCCCACAAAATACAAAGAATACAATTAAAGCAATTACAACACTTTTTGTCATGGAATAAAGCCAACATAAAACATAGTTGTAAATCACAACTTTACACATTTATTCTACGATCTTTGGTTTTTGTACTTAATAACTCAAATGGATGAATATTTATGATGTGGTCCCACATTTGATTCTAAAATCAAGAAATAAAACTCTTTAAGAATAAATAATTTAGGACACATGGCGTAAAATTAGAACTCTAATTTGGAATTCTAATTTGAGTTTCTCTCAGCTTCACCTATTATTATATATATAGATATATAGATTATATATGAAAATAGATTAAAAGGGACACTTGGCATCAAATTAGACTAAAATTAGAAATTAATTTGAATTAGATTTAAATTCTTTTGGTCTTAAAAAAAATAAAGTTGTAATAATGCCTTGGACCTCTTGGTTTTCACAGTGGTGTAAAATTCCAGTACCAAAATTCAAACAATCAAAATTGGATATTTTACATAAAATTAGAATTAAATATATGATTGGGTTTCTTATGGTTTTTTTATTATTGGATTTCTTGTATTTTGTACTAAATAACACACTTGATAGTTGGCACAAAAATAAAAAAAGTTTGAATGGGATATGTGACACAAGGGTCAAGCGGCTTAGGTCCAGTGTCCAGTAGTACTGGACCTGTTGAGATGATGACATGTGTCCACTTTTGAACACGTGTCACCATCTGACCAAGTCCAGTGCACTGGATGCATTAAACCTAAACCAAGTCTGTGACACAAAATTAGACAATAATTAAAACCCAATTTGAAATCTCTGAGACTTGGACCTAGTCATAGCGGGATATAGCATATAGTCATAACTTTTTAGTAAATATATGTAATTTTTTAAAACATTGGTATTATTTACAAGGTCCAATGAAAAAATTATTATACGATTGTCAATTGCTTTCAAACATGTAATTATTATTCTGAAATGAACTTAATTATTGTTTCCAAACCTATGAAATTCGTTTTTTTTTTTTTTTTTTGGTTGCTGTTGTTGTTGTTGTTAACAATGATGTTTCTATAAGGCCTATACAAAGTTGGACTTACTTCTACCCCAGAAGAATCAAGACTAAGCTTGGTAGATGAACTTACTTGTTTAATTTGAAGATCCAAGAAAAATGTAAGTTCTCCCACCATACTCCTTTCGAATTCCTTCTTCACTTCTTCAAAAAACTCTATAGAACATGTGTCTATAGTGGCTCTAAACACTATATCATCAACATACACTTGAGCTACAAAGAGACAGTTCTCATATTTCTTCACAAACAATGTCCGGTCGGCATACCCTCTTTGAAATCCTCTATCCAAGAGATAATTTGTAAGCCAATTATACCATGCTCTAGGTGCTTGTTTCAATCCATATAGTGCCTTCTTCAATCTCAAAACATGATCCAGGAAGTGAGGATCTTGGAAACCTTTGGGTTGTTCAACAAAGACTTCTTCATTAAGAAACCCATTGAGAAAGGCACATTTCACATCCATTTGGTAGAGTTTGAAGTCCATAATACATGCAATGGATGACTCAAGTCTAGCCACTGGGGCAAAGGATTCATCAAAATCTACTTCTTCCACTTGAGTGTAACCTTGAGCCACTACCCAAGACTTATTTCTTATTATCTCATCATCCTCATCGGTCTTATTTATGAAAATCCACTTAGTGCCAATGACATGAGTGTCTTTGGGCCTTAGAACAAGTCCCATACGTCATTCCTCACAAAATTGATTCAGTTCTTCATGCATTAAATCCATCCAATTCTCATCTTAAAGAGCTTCTTCTACCTGTTTTGGCTCAAATTTAGTAAGGTAGCAATGATAAGTCACATGGTTTGCAACAAGTGTGCTTCCTTTTCTAATATGAAGATCTTCATCTAGAGAATCGATAATGTTACTTTCTTGATGATTTTTAACCACTGTAGATGATGGCTTCTTTAAGGTGGACACTTCATCATTCCAGGAGATAGAAGGATGAATTTTCGGAGGGGTGAGAGGGCTTGGGGATCTAGACAATGATCTTGTCTCCATTCTAGAGTTCACGGGAGTAGATTCTCTTTTTGGTGAATGTTCTTCCACTTCAACACCTTGGGCTTTAATCTCAATGATAGCTTCTTTGGAGCTTGTTCCTTCCTTGCTATCATCATTTGCTACGTTTTTTACAGCATCATCAATAACCACATTGATGGACTCCATCACCATTTTTGTTCTCTTGTTGAAGACTCTATATGCTCAGCTATTGGTTGAGTACCCGAGAAAGACACCTTCATCACTCTTTGCATCAAATTTTCCAAGTTTCTCCCGATCATTTAGTATGTAACACTTACTCCCAAAGACTCGAAAGTATTTCACTTTTGGCTTCTTCCTATTCCAAAATTCATATGTAGTCTTCTTTGTTCCCGCTTGGAAGAATATTTTATTGCCAGCGTGTCATGAGGTGTTCACGATTTCCCCCCAAAATTTTTGAGGAATTTGTTTGTTGAGTAGCATAACTCTTGCCATTTCTTGAATCACCCGGTTCTTCCTTTCAACCACCCCATTTTGTTGAGAAGTTTTGGGAGCTGAAAACTCTTTCTTGATCCCATTCTTCTCACAATGAGACTCAAATTTTGCATTCTCAAACTCCTTGCCATGGTCACTTCTTATCTTGACAATTGGTACACCTTTCTCATTTTGAAGGTTCTTACAAAGAGTCTCCATCTTCTCACATGCTTCCAATTTCTCTCTAAGAAATTCCACCCATGTGTATCTTGAGAAATCATCGACAATGACCATAATATACCATTTTCCTCCTAAGCTTTCCATTCTTGTGGGTCCCATTAAATCAACATGGAGAAGCTTTAAGCAACGTGATGTAAAGATCACATTCACCTTTGTTTGTTTTCCCATTTGAAAAGTGCCACAAATGGTCTTCTCCACCTTCCCAAATTTTGGGAGTCCCACAACAACTTCAAGTTTGGACACTTTTGCCGCTTGTTTGAAGTGATGCTCAAGAGATTTGCCTTAAACCCTAAGCATATTTAAGTAATTTTTTAGTTTACGAGGTCATTTCGGTCATTTTTTAGGTTTCAGTGTCATTAAGTTATATTTTAGGTTCTAAGGGTCTTCTAGTAATTTTAAAGGGTTTCAAAAGTATTTTGGTCATTTTCAAGTGTTATGGGGTATTTTTGGTCATTGTTTTAGGTTTTTGGGTTATTTTGATCTTTTTTTTTTTTAATGTTTTAGAGTAATTTTGGACATTTTTTTAGGTTTTAGGATCATTCGGTCTTTTTTAGGTTCTAAAGGTATTTTGATCATTTTTTAGGTTCTAAGGGTATTCCGGTAATTGTTGAAATTTTTAGGTGTATTTTTGCCATTCTCAAGTTTAATGAGGTATTTTGATCATTTTATAGGTTTCAAGAGAATTTCAAAAAATTTCAAGGTTTTAGGGTCATTTCGGTAATTTTTTAGGTTTAAGGTGCATTACGGTCATTTTTTAGGTTTACGGGAATCGCTTTTGCTTTATTTTCCTCTGGCTACTAAGATGTTTCAGTTCGCCAGGTTGTCTCTTGCCTGCCCATGGATTCAGCAGCAGTTCGAAAGGTTGACCTATTCGGGAATCTCCGGATCTACGCTTATTTTCAACTCCCTGAAGCATTTTGTCGCTTACTACGCCCTTCCTCATCTCTGGGTGCCTAGGTATCCACCGTAAGCCTTTCCTCGTTTGAACCTCGCCCTTAACTTTAAGGCTATGCCATCCTAAGGTGCTACTAAATGGAAGGATCTTATCAACGTCCATGAATGAGAAATCATAGATCGAACTGCCGAATCGGAAAAATTGGGTGCTATCATATAGCTTTGTATCGGCTAAGTTCACGAGTTGGAGATAAGCGGACTCGAACCACTGACATCCGCCACAGGGTAAACTGCCGCCTCTATGGTAAAATCAGTCGAGGGTCATTTAGGCAATTTTCTTTGTATCTAAGGGTATTTTGATTATTTTTTAGGTTTAGAGGATATTTCAGTCATTTTTTAGATTTTAGGGTCATTGCGGTCATTTTTTAGGTTTTAAGGATATCCCAATAATTTTTGAGAGTTTCGTTGTTACTTTAGGTAATTTTTTAATTGTTAGAATGCGTTTTGGTAATTTTTGTATATTTAAGGGTATGTCGGAATTTTAGAGACTTTAGGAGTATTTTTGTTATATATATTCTTCAATTATTAGGTAACTTGGTGGGGTTGGTTTGGGTTGGCTACGCCCATATGTAATGTTGGTACGACTTAATGTGATGATGGAACTGTCAAATGTGACAAAAGAACTGTCACATTGTGTAGTTCCAAAAGAATAATGTGAGGATGAAACCATCAAATGTGAGAAAAAAGTAAGGGAACCACTGAATGTGACAAAAGAATTGTCACATGTGATATTGGAACCGTCAAATGTGATTAAAAAGTAAGGGAACCACCAAATGTGATAAAGAACTGTCACATGTGATGTTGGAATTGCACAATATGAGGATGAAATCGTTAAATATGAGAAAAAAGTAAGGGAACCACCAAATGTGACAAAAGAACTGTCACATGTCAGGTTGGAACTACATAATATGAGGATGAAACCGTCAAATATGAGAAAAAAGTAAGGAAACCACCCAATGTGAGAAAAGAATTGTCACATGTGATGTTAGAACTGTACAATATGAGGATGGAACTAGCACATGTGAGAAAAAAGTAAGAGAACCACCCAATGTGACAAAAGAACTGTCACGTGTTGTTGGAATCACACAATGTGAGGATGGAACTGTCAAATGTGAGAAAAAAAAAAGAAAGGGAACCACGAAGTGAGAAAAAAACTGTCACATGTGATGTTGGAACTGTACAATGTGAGGATGAAACCATAAAATTTGAGAAAAAAGTAAGAGAACCACCAAATGTGAGAAAAGAACTCTCACGTTTGATGTTGAAACTGCATAATGTGAAGATAGAACCGTCAAGTGTGAGAAACAAATAAGGGAATCACCTAATGTGACAAAAGAACTATCACATGTGATGTTGGAACCACACATTGTGAGGATGAAATCGTCAAATGTGAGAAAAAAAGTAAGAGAACTACCAAATGTAAGAAAAAATTGTCACATGTGATGTTGGAGCTGCACAATGTGAAGATGGAACCGTCAAATGTGAGAAAAGAACTGTCACATGTGATGTTGGAGTTGCACAATGTGAGAATGGAACCGTCAAATGTGAGAAAAAAGTAAGGGAACTACCAAATGTGAGAAAAGAACTGTCACATGTGATGTTAGAACTACAAAATGTGAAGATGGAATCGTCAAGTGTGAGAAAAAAAATAAGGGAACCATCCAATGTGACAAAAGAACTGTCACATATGAAGTTGGAACTGCATAATGTGAGGATGGAACCGTAAAATGTGAAAAAAAAAAAGTAAGGGAACCACTAAATGTGACAAAAGAACTGCCACATGTGATATTAAAACTGCACAATGTGAGGATGAAACCGTCAAATGTGAGAAAAAAGTAAGGGAACCACCAAATGTGAGAAAAGAATTGTCACATGTGATGTTAGAACTGCACAATGTGAGGATAGAACTGTCAAGTGTGAGAAAAAAGTAAAGGAACCACCCAATGTGACAAAAGAACTGACACATGTGATGTTGGAATTGCACAATGTGAGGATGAAACCATCAAATGTGAGAAAAAAAATAAGGGAACCGCACAATGTGAGAAAAGAACTGTCGCATGTGATGTTGGAACTGCAAAATGTGAGGATGAAACCATCAAATGTGAGAAAAAAGTAAGGGAACCACCAAATATGAGAAAATAACTATCACATGTGATGTTGGAACTGTATAATGTGAGGATGGAACCTTCAAATATGAGAAAAAAGTAACCTAGTATAGCAGGTTACCTACTAGTGGGTACCTTATCCCTTTTTTTGGGGTACCATAGAATTACCCAAATTAGAGATTTTTTTTACGAGCAAAAAATGTAGAATTTTAAACATTCATAATAAAAATTAAAAACTGTTGCCTGGTGGTAATCTATATATATTATATATAAAACCGAAACTTTTGAAACTTCTACAATTTTCCACGTCAGCATACTATTAAAATAATAATAATAATAATAAAACTTTTCTAAACCCTAAACCCAATGCTCTGCTTATCTATATTAAATAAAAAACGACTAGAGAGAGAGAGAGAGAGATAAAGAATAGAGAGCATTTGTGACTTGATAGAAATTTGATAAGATGCAGAGAGTGTTGGAGAGAGAAACCTGAGGGAGGCCTCTTCACTACTATTAGACCAATCTCCCTTCATCTTCCGGTTCCACACAGTTGTTTGTAAGTTTCAGTTTCATGTTTTGTTCTATTCTATTTTGTTTTTTATTTTTATTTATTTGGCTTGATATCTGGGTTATTAGACAAGAAGGTAATGGAGCAAACATAGGCCACGAAGGGAAAAGAAATTTCAAATCCACAATGTTTCTACTCTCTCTCTCTGTGAATCTTTTTATTATTTACCTTTTTTTTTTTTGGTTTTTGATCTTAGTTTCATATTCTAGGGTTTTTAGGTTTATTGTGTTTATGCGATCAAAATTTGGGTAGTCTTGATTGATTTATAATCTGGGTTTGCTTTCATTTGAATAAAAAATGGGAAATTTCGTTGTTTTTGTTGGGCACTTTGGGTTTTAATCTATGACTTATTATCTAATTTTTGTTTTCCTCCTTCCTGTTTTGATTTTTTTAGTCAAAGATATATCTACTAATTTCAATTTTTGCTTAATTTCAGATTGTTACTAAGGGGTTTTGTGTTTTCTTTTTAGGCTAACTTTATAATCTACTTGATAATTTAATGTGCTTTTGATTTTAATCCTATCAAGGAGTTTCTCTACTTGAAAAAAGGGTCAAAATTAATGAAGATTTGATTGGCTGGTTTACAATCTGGGCGATTTGGGTTTTATATCTATGAATCATTATCTGATTTTTTATTTTACTCCTCCCTGATTGGATTGTTTTAGTCAAAGTTGAATTACTTAATTTGATTATAGCTTAATTTTTTATTGTTATTCAAGAGTTTTCAGGTTTTGTTTAGGCCACAAAGGGAATGAGTTGCCCACAACTCATTCCCCAACAGGTATTTCTCTTGAAAAAAACAATTGTGGTATTTTCACGCTATGTGAAGTCCTTGCTTTTTATGAATACAGGTATATGATATTTAGTGCTTCCTCTAACTTTATAGAGCCTACATATAAACCATTCACCAACTGAACACTTCTCCTAACTTGTGTGAAATCCACCTGTTAGGGGATTGAGTGAGTTTGGATGATACCATGGTGTTATATTAATTAACAACAAATTTGAAACAATAACCTTTGTTTTGACGCTAAGAAGAAATGTAAGCCTTTTGTTGTAAAATTAGTCTTTGTCACATTCTAGAGTTGGTCATGATAAATACCTATAAGCCAATACTTTTAGTTGTAGAGAAATTATGAATCTATTGACTATCGAACTATTTGACTAAGGAAAATAACATTAAACCTGATAATGGATTCTTCTTTGCATGTTTCCCTCATTAGGCACATCTCTTAGGCTTGCTTAGTTGCCCATGAATCAAAACGATTCATATTTTGTATAATACTGCATTCACAAATTGTCACTATAGTGGATATAATGACTTGTTTGTGTTTTTTGATATGGATTTTAGCAAAAATATTTTTAATTTTGTTAGAGAAAATTGGAACATGTTTGAATTCAAAAATGGCTTGAGAGTGAGGCTATGATTAGCTATTGTCTTGCCCTATATGTATATAAGCATGCAAGGCTGTGTGTGTATTTTTCTCATTGGGAAGAATTAATTCCATTAAATGTCTTTCTTATATATGGAGGTTATTTTTTTTTTTTTAAATTGTAGGTTTGGAGATGTGTCATAGTAAGCATTCTTTGGCAATGATGTTGTTGAGTTGGGGGGTTGCCATTTTTCGTCATTTGGAGTTTTTAAAATGGTTAGTGATGTTTTTAATATAATTTTAGGATTTTCCCTCTTACATTTTTTCTTTATTTGGCCATTGGGTTTACTAATCTATTTAAATTGTGTTCTTTTAATTTAGGGTTTTCTGAGCCAAGTTTGATCTTATCGAAATAAAAAAAAAAAAAAAAAAATTTGAGCAAGGTATGCTTCTTTAGTTTTAGATATTAATTTCTACGTGTCAGTGTCTTTTAATTACTATTTTATTTGTATATTTAGCTACTATAGTTTCTTTTCTTTTCTTTTTTTCTTTTTTGGGTTTCTTTGTTGCATGTTATATAATTTATTTGGAGTTTGATATTAGAATTCATGTTTGTTTTATAAAATTTTAACTTTATATTAAAATCTATATATTTATTTCTGGAGCCTAATTGATTTAGTTTTGCATATAATTCTAAACATAAAAGCTAATTAGGATTAGATGTAGTTTATAATTGAACATAAGGGTAGGATTTAGAGGTCAGGCTTGGTGCAATAATAAGTACCTTCCACAAAACAAGTCACTATGGTAGTTGGAAATACTATAGTATGGCTCATATTGTTTTAGTTTCAAGCAGTCACAAATCACATAAACCCCAAAAATATTTTGGATTCCATTTTTTTTTTTGGCAAAATATTTTTTGTTGCGAACAATATACTCCTATGAAACTGAAGCTCCAGTTGCTTCCAATTTTTTCTTCATTGGGATAAGTATTCATTTCTCTTTTGAAAATTGAGACTGCTAAGTTTTTGTTAGAAATGTTGTTTTAGATGGAGGCAAATAAACCTAAGTTTGAAAGAATTCACACTGGAAGTCTAATTCGGATTTGTTATTGGCTTCTCACAAGAGTTTGATAGAATTCCTAAATAGTGTTCATATGGCATGATTTGTTTTCCCACATAAATTAGTTCCTAAATCATCAACAACTGAATATAGAGAAGAAACAAAAGAAAGTATGAATGAAGTGGGGAAATGTTATTGATTCATCTCTGTTTCTTTCTCTTTTCTTTTCTTTGCCTTGCTTTTTGTTCATATCTCCTTTTTTACTTTTGCTCCCATGCCTTGCTGCTTGCATTGTTGTATATGTTCTTGCTGTTTTGTTCTATTGGTTTTTGAGAGTGAATGGGAAAAGGAACTGCCTTTGCTGGGTTTTTTGGTTCAATAAGAAAAAGGAGGAAGCTTTATATGTTTTTGGTCATGCTTTCTTCGGGTTTCTTTGAGAGGTTTGTCTGACTGCTGTGGGGAATCATTGGTGGTCTCAGCCCTCTTGGATTTGTGAGAGAGGAGGGAACTTTTTGTATTTTTGGGTTAGGAAAGGGTTTTGTTTATGGAGTTTTGGAGGGCTGGAACAGTGGTACATTTTGTATTTGTTATGTTACATTTTCTTTTCTTTTCTATCTCATTTGTCTGTATTGAATTGTGCTTAAAAACAACCAATGCTATTGCCCATTGTACCTAGATAGATAAATCACTTTGTTGTATACTGCAGAATATAAGTAGCAAGATAGAGTTACAAAGAATTGCCTCTTTTTGTAAAATATGTTACTATCTAATTTTATAAAGAACATTTTTCTACCATTGAGTTGGCTTATCAAACTTGGAATATATATAGTTTGTTTTAAATCTAACCCACATATGTAAAGGGTTTGTGATGTTTCCTTCCTTAGAGGTATAGAGTATGTGTATGTACACTTTACATGAAACTGTAATTTGTGTATAAATTTTTTTTACTATTAATAGAAATTTTTCTGTTGCGATTGTTTAAATCTGAGCCATGAAAACAAGTTAGAGTAAAAAGTGAAGAAGAGGGTTAATTGTTTTTAATAATTTGATAATTCAAGAAGAGGGTGTTTGAACCTAACCAATATAGCTATAATGTTATATAGATTTTGTAGATATTCTTAGTTCACTATGAGATTTTAGTAGCATAATAGTGTTCAATACAAAAAATTATATCATTAAAAAAAGTTTAAAATATTATAAAACTATAGATTTACAACTAAAAATGATGTTATATCTCTTTTCTTCTTTTTATTTTTTTAATTTTTTTTTAATTTCAGTATAATGTTAATTTATGGAGTATGCTACACAATGATTGCACTCTATCAATAGACCTAAAAACACTTATATATATGACATATAATAGAATAAAAGAAAGATTAAATCTATTTTTCAATATCTTTCGCCTGCATCGCACGGTTTAACCACTAGTGGTGATAAAACCTATGAATAAAAAAGGTAAAACACTTACCAACCTATATTTCACGTCTCCCAAGAGTCCCTACTAGACTTTTGCTATTGTCACACGCCTTTTCAACTTTACAGCTCACATATTATATCAATTTACTTCCACACAATCTTATTCTTATCTTCCTCTTTCTTTTTTAGAGTTTCAAATTTTTAGATCCAGCGATTCCAGCCTCCTCCATATCTCAGTTCGAACTCTTTATTTTAGTTCGAACTTTCAGGCTCTCAACCTCGTTTTGGAGCACCAAAGAATCTCTATTTTCAGTGACGGTGGAGATGTGGCTTTTTTTTTTTTTTTTCTCTCTCTCTCGAATTTTTTAAATTCAAAACATTTATAGGCTGATATCAATTTTCCGGTCAAAAGAAGGAATCGGGTGAACCTCAAAACCGGAAACGGTTCTCAAAACCGTGCGGTCTGATCTCGGCTAGGATGGTTTCATGCTTTTCTCTCGTATAGAGGTTCTCGAGGTTAAAAGAACTAGAATTGGGAGGGGTTCACGGTTAACAGGGTCGGACAGTACGGTCTGGCATGGGTTTGAAAACTATGCACATGATATTTTACTCAATCCTAACTTCCACACAAGTCTCCACAACATGAATCTCTGGCCTTACATGAAAATTACGCCCTACTGTCGAAAATATTGCATAATGAATTAATGGTCAACAAGTCACCCAAAAAAAAAAAAAAACAGTTATTAACAAGTCAAATTTTTGATGATTTTGACATTGATGAAAAATCTCTACTCGGTTATATGAAAGATGATCGCTAAATGAATCCAACACTACATCTTATCACCTGTGTGTGGTGAGCATGGATCTTTGCTCTTTGGGGGTTTGGCTTAAAGTCTATGTCATCACTAACTCAATTATGTCATTAAGAGCACAAACACATGATATTTTATTCAATCATGACTTCCACACAAATGTCCAAAACATGAATCTCTAGCCTTACATGAAAATTATACCCCACAGCGGAAAATATTGCATAATGGATTAATGGTCAACAATTCACCAAAAAAAAAAAAACAAAAGTTATTGACAAGTCAAATTTTTGATGATTTTGATATTGATGAAAAATCTCTACACAGTTACATAAAAGATGGTCATTAAATGAATCCAACACTACATCTTATCACTTTTGTGTGGTGAGCATGGATCTTTGCTTATTGGGGGTTCGGCTTAAAGTCTTTGTTAACACTAAGACAATCATGTCATTAAGAGCACAAACACATGATAATTTATTCAATCATGACTTCCACACAAATGTCCAAAACATGAATCTCTAGCCTTACATGAAAATTATGCCTCATAGCGGAAAATATTGCATGATGGATTAATGGTCAACAATTCACCTAACAAAAAATCAAAAGTTATTAACAAGTCAAATTTTTGATGATTTTGATATTGACGAAAAATCTCTACACAGTTACATAAAAAATGGTCGTTAAATGAATCCAACACTACATCATATCACTTTTGTGTGGTGAGCATGGATCTTTGCTTATTGGGGGTTCGGCTTAAAGTCTTTGTTGACACTAAGACAATCATTTCATTAAGAGCAAAACACATGATATTTTATTCAATCATGACTTCCACACAAATGTCCAAAACATGAATCTCTAGCCTTACATGAAAATTATGCCCCACAGTGGAAAATATTGCATGATGGATTAATGGTCAGCAATTCACCCAACAAAAAAACAAAAGTTATCGACAAGTCAAATTTTTGATGATTTTTATAATGAAGAAAAATCTCTACACAGTTACATGAAAGATGGTCGTTAAATGAATCCAACACTACATCTTATGACTCTTTTGTGGTGAGCATGGATCTTTGCTCATTCGGGGTTTGGCTTAAAGTCTTTGTCAACACTAAGACAATCATGTTAGTAAGAGCACAAACATATGATATTTTATTCAATCATGACTTCCACACAAATGTCCACAACGTGAATCTCTAGCCTTACATGAAAATTATGCCCCACGGCGGAAAATATTGCATAATGGATTAATGGTAAACAATTCACCCAACAAAAAAACAAAAATTATTGACAAGTCCAATTTTTGATGATTTTGATATTGATGAAAAATCTCTACACAGTTACATGAAAGATGGTCGTTAAATGAATCCAACACTACATCTTATCACTTTTGTGTGGTGATCATGGATCTTTGCTCATTGGGGGTTTGGCTTAAAGTCATTGTTAACACTAAGACAATCATATCATTAAGAGCACAAACACATGATATTTTATTCAATCATGACTTCCACACAAATATCCAAAACATTAATCTCAAGCCTTATAGGAAAATTATGCCCCACAGTGGAAAATATTGCATAATCGATTAATGGTCAACAATTCACCCAACAAAAAAAAAAGTTATTGACAAGTCAAGTTTTTGAAGATTTTTATATTGACGAAAAATCTCTACACAGTTACATGAAAGATGGTCGTTAAATGAATCCAACACTACATCTTATCACTTTTGTGTGGTGAGCATGGATCTTTGCTCATTGGGGATTTGGCTTAAAGTCTTTGTTAACACTAAGACAATCATGTCATTAAGAGGACCAACACATGATATTCTATTCAATCATGACTTCCACACAAATGTCCAAAACATGAATCTCTAGCCTTACATGAAAATTATGCCCCATAGCGGAAAATATTGCATAATGGATTAATGGTCAACAATTCACCCAACAAAAAAACAAAAAGTTATTGACAAGTCAATTTTTTGTTGATTTTGATATTGATGAAAAATATCTACACATTTACATGAAAGATGGTCGTTAAATGAATCCAACACTACATCTTATCACTTTTGTGTGGTGAGCATGGATCTTTGCTCATTGGGGGTTTGGCTTAAAGTCTTTGTTAACACTAAGACAATCATATCATTAAGAGCACAAACACATGATATTTTATTCAATCATGACTTCCACACAAATGTCCAAAACATTAATCTCTAGCCTAACATGAAAATTATGCCCTACAGCGGAAAATATTGCATAATGGATTAATGGTCAACAATTCACCCAACAAAAAAAAAAGTTATTGACAAGTCAAGTTTTTGAAGATTTTTATATTGACGAAAAATCTCTACACAGTTACATGAAAGATGGTCGTTAAATGAATCTAACACTACATCTTATCACTTTTGTGTGGTGAGCATGGATCTTTGCTCATTGGGGATTTGGCTTAAAGTCTTTGTTAACACTAAGACAATCATGTCATTAAGAGCACCAACACATGATATTCTATTCAATCATGACTTCCACACAAATGTCCAAAACATGAATCTCTAGCCTTATATGAAAATTATGCCCCACAGCGGAAAATATTGCATAATGGATTAATGGTCAACAATTCACCCAACAAAAAAACAAAAAGTTATTGACAAGTCAATTTTTTGTTGATTTTGATATTGATGAAAAATATCTACACATTTACATGAAAGATGGTCGTTAAATGAATCCAACACTACATCTTATCACTTTTGTGTGGTGAGCATGGATCTTTGCTCATTGGGGGTTTGGCTTAAAGTCTTTGTTAACACTAAGACAATCATATCATTAAGAGCACAAACACATGATATTTTATTCAATCATGACTTCCACACAAATGTCCAAAACATTAATCTCTAGCCTAACATGAAAATTATGCCCTACAGCGGAAAATATTGCATAATGGATTAATGGTCAACAATTCACCCAACAAAAAAAAAGTTATTGACAAGTCAAGTTTTTGAAGATTTTTATATTGACGAAAAATCTCTACACAGTTACATGAAAGATGGTCGTTAAATGAATCTAACACTACATCTTATCACTTTTGTGTGGTGAGCATGGATCTTTGCTCATTGGGGATTTGGCTTAAAGTCTTTGTTAACACTAAGACAATCATGTCATTAAGAGCACCAACACATGATATTCTATTCAATCATGACTTCCACACAAATGTCCAAAACATGAATCTCTAGCCTTACATGAAAATTATACCCCACAGCGGAAAATATTGCATAATGGATTAATGGTCAACAATTCACCCAACAAAAAAACAAAAAGTTATTGACAAGTCAATTTTTTGTTGATTTTGATATTGATGAAAAATATCTACACATTTACATGAAAGATGGTCGTTAAATGAATCCAACACTACATCTTATCACTTTTGTGTGGTGAGCATGGGTCTTTGCTCATTGGGGGTTTGGCTTAAAGTCTTTGTTAACACTAAGACAATCATATCATTAAGAGCACAAACACATGATATTTTATTCAATCATGACTTCCACACAAATGTCCAAAACATTAATCTCTAGTCTTACATGAAAATTATGCCCTACAGCGGAAAATATTGCTTAATGGATTAATGGTCAACAATTCACCCAACAAAAAAACAAAAGTTATTGACAAGTCAATTTTTTGTTGATTTTGATATTGATGAAAAATATCTACACATTTACATGAAAGATGGTCGTTAAATGAATCCAACACTACATCTTATCACTTTTGTGTGGTGAGCATGGATCTTTGCTCATTGGGAGTTTGGCTTAAAGTCTTTGTTAACACTAAGACAATCATATCATTAAGAGCACAAACACATGATATTTTATTCAATCATGACTTCCACACAAATTTCCAAAAGATTAATCTCTAGCCTTACATGAAAATTATGCCCCACAGTGGAAAATATTGCATAATGGATTAATGGTCAACAATTCCCCCAACAAAAAAACAAAAGTTATTGACAAGTCAAATTTTTGATGATTTTGATATTGATGAAAAATCTCTACACAGTTACATGAAAGATGGTCGTTAAATGAATCCAACACTACATCTTATCACTTGTGTGTGGTGAGCATGGATCTTTGCTCTTTGGTGGGTTTGGCTTAAAGTCTATGTTATCACTTAGTCGATCATGTCATTAAGAACACAACCACATGATATTTAATCAATCATGACTTCCACACAAATGTCCACAGCATGAATCTCTGGCCTCACATGCAAATTATGCCCCACAGCGGAAAACTTTGCGTAATGGATTAATGGTCAACAAGTCACCCAACAAAAAAACAAAAGTTATTAACAAGTCAAATTTTTTTCGATTTTGATATTGATTAAAAATCTCTATGCAATGACATGAAAGATTGTCGATAAATGAATCTAACAGAACATCTTATCACTAAGCCAATCATGTCATTAAGAGCACAAACACATGATATTTTACTCAGTCATGACTTCCACACAAATGTCCACAACATGAATCTCTGGCCATACATGAAAATCATGCCCTACAATGGAAAATATTGCATAATGGATTATTGGTCAACAAGTCACCCAACAAAAAAACAAAAGTTATTGACAAGTCAAATTTTTGATGATTTTTATATTGTTGAAAAATATCTACCCAGTTACATGAAAGATGGTCTTTAATTAAATCCAACACTACATCTTATCACTTGTGTGTGGTGAGCGTGGATCTTTCCTCTCTGGTGGGTTTGGCTTAAAGTCTATGTTATCACTAAATCAATCATGTCATTAAGAGCACAAGCACATGATATTTTACTCAATCATGACTTCCACACAAATGTCCACAATATAAATCTCTGGCTTTACATGAAAATTATGCCCCACAGCAGAAAATATTTAATAATGGATTAATGGTCAACAAGTCACCCAACAAAAAAATAAAAGTTATTAACAAGTCAAATATTTGATGATTTTGATATTGATGAAAAATCTCTATGCAGTTACATTAAAGATGGTCGTTAAATGAATCCAACACAACATCTTATCACTTGTGTGTAGTGAGCATGGATCTTTGCTCTTTGGGGGTTTGGCTTAAAGTCTATGTTATCACTAAGTCTATCATGTCAATAAGAGCACAAACACATGATATTTTACTCAATCATGACTTCCACACAAGTGTCCACAACAAGAATCTCTGGCCTTACATGAAAATTATGCTGCACATTGGAAAATATTGTATAATGTACTAATGCTCAACAAGTCACCCAACAAAAAAAAAAAAAAAAAAAAGTGATTAACAAGTCAGAATTTTGATGATTTTGATATTGTTGAAAAATATCCTTGTGGTTACGTCAAATATGGTCATTAAATGAATCCAACACTATATCTTATCACTTGTGTGTGGTAGGCATTGATCTTTGATCTTTGGGGGTTTGGCTTAAAGTCTATGTTATCACTTAGTCAGTCATGTCATTAAGAGCATAAACACATGATATTTTACTCAATCATGACTTCCACACAAGTGTCCACAACATGAATCTCTGGCCTTGCATGAAAATTATGCTACACGGTGGAAAATATTGTATAATGGACTAATGGTCAACAAGTCACCCAACAAAAAAAAAAAGAAAAACAAAATATGTTAGTGAGTCAAATTCTTGATAATTTTGATATTGTTGAAAAATATCTACGCGGTTACGTGAGAGATAGTCTCTAAATGAATCCAACACTACATTTCATCACTTGTGTGTGGTGAGCATTTATATTTAGGGGTTTGGCCTAAAGCATATATTATCACTAATTTAATCATCTCATTAAAAGCATATTCTTGGTTTTCTACTCAATCATGAGTCTTAAGTTCTTGACAAATTTCCTTAACTTGAATTTATGGCCTTAGATCAAAATTATGCCACATAGTGGATTATATTGCATAATGGATTAATGGTCAACAAGTTAGTCTACCAAAAAACAAAAGATATCAATAATTAAAATTATTATTGATTTTGATATTGATGAAAAAATCTCTACGATACATGAAAGACCATCACTACATCTCATTTCTTATGTGTGGTGAGCATTAACTGATGGGGGTTTGGCTTAAAACTTATATTATTACTAATTTAATCATTTCATTGAGAGCATATACACATCATATTTTACTCAATAATGAGCCTTAGGTTTCAAAAAAATTTCCTCAACATGAATTTTTGGCCCTACATGAATATTATGTCACATGGTGAAAAATATTGCATAATAGATTAATGGTCTGCAAGTCACCCAATAAAAAAAAGTCAATAATTCAAATTCAAGATGATTATGATATTGATGGAAAATCTCTACATTGTTATGAGAAAGACAGTTCTCAAATGAACCTAACACCTCATCTCATCACTTGTGTATGGTTAGTATTGATCCTTGTGGGTTTGGCTTAAAATACTATAAAACACTAGTCAACAAGTCAAGGTTTTTATTAAAATAATATAATTATAAGAAAAATGAGAAAGGGCTTGAAGAATCACTATATAATATGAAGAGCTAATTTCTATATACTCACTTCAACTTTTCTTCCTTCAAACTTTTCCTCCGTTACTATGGGTGCCTCTTTTGCAACTCTTCATGTGCTTTTCTTAATATGGTTCTTTCCCATTGCCTTCAGTTTAAGCCTCTTCTTCTTCAAAGCAGAGTCAAACTCAAATGTCTCTTGCAATGAAAAAGACAAGCAAGCCCTTCTAACTCTCAAACGTGCTTTCACTGATCATGAGCACGTCCTCTCATCCTGGTCTGACCATAAAGATTGCTGTCTATGGGACAGAGTTTTCTGTGACAAGAAAATTGGCCGAGTCTCTGAGCTCCACCTCAATCATTCGAGGTTAGGTGGTGAGATTAGTGGTTCGTTGCTTCAATTAGAGCATTTGAATTACTTGGATTTGAGTTACAATGACTTTAATTGTACTCGTATTCCAATTTTCCTTGGTTCAATGTTCAGTCTCACACATCTTGACCTCTCAAGAGCTAACTTCAGTGGACTCATTCCTCATCAGCTTGGGAACCTTTCAAGCCTTCGCTATCTGTCTCTTAGAAATAATTCTGACCTCTATGTAGATAACCTTCATTGGATGTCTGGTCTCTCTGCCATTCAATACCTTAACCTCGGCTACTCTGACCTTCATAGAGAAGTTGATTGGCTTCAAATAATGAGTAAGTTCCCATCTCTTTCGGAGCTAGACTTGTATAATTGTCAGCTTGATAGCCTGAATCCATCTCTTGGATTTGTCAATTTCACGTCTCTTCAAGTCCTTGATCTTTCTAAAAATCATTTCAATCATGAGATACCTAATTGGTTCTCTAATCTCAGTACAAGCCTCTTAAGGCTTGACCTGTACAACAGTTCTTTGAAAGGCAATATACTGCCTAGCATTTTCAATTTAGAGAAATTAGAATATCTTGATCTTGGACTTAATTCTTTAAATGGTCCTATACCTTCTTCCTTTGGGAATTTATCTCGTATGAGAGTATTATTACTAGACCACAATCAATTGAATGGCACCATTCCAAAGAGTCTTGGGCTTCTCTCTAGGTTAGAGAATTTGTATGTCGGAAAAAATTCTTTAACAGGTATAGTAGATGAAGGGCATTTCAGAAAACTCTCAAAATTAAAGGAACTTGATATGTCTGAAGCAGGTTTGTCCTTTAATGTCAATTCCAATTGGGTTCCCCCCTTCCAACTAGAATATGCCTACATCAGCTCAATTAAGATAGGTCCTAATTTTCCTTCATGGCTACAATCACAAAGATTCCTCAGTGTTTTAGAGATGTCCATGTCAGGAATTTCAGGCAAAGTTCCGGGTTGGTTCTGGAATTGGACTTCAAACATTACAGTTATCAATCTCTCTAACAACCGCATAGAATGTGATGTATCAGACATTTTTTTGAGTCATACTGTCAAAGAGCTCAATATAGCTAACAACTCATTTTATGGACCCATTTCTACTTTCTTATGCCAAAAGAAAATTAGAAAGAATAAATTAGAGGTTTTAGACACATCAAACAATCTCTTATCAGGAGAACTTTCTCACTGCTGGAAGTATTGGCAGTCTTTGATCCATCTTAACTTAGGTAGCAATAATCTAGTAGGTAGAATTCCCTACTCCATGGGGGCTTTAGTTAACCTCCAATCATTGTGTTTACAAAATAATAGCATCTATGGAGATATTCCTTCATCGTTGAAAAAGTGCTTAAATTTGAGGCTCATTGATATAGGTGATAATCATTTGTCCATCATACCACTATGGATTGGAGAAATGACAAATCTTTTAGTTCTCCGTCTAAGATCAAGTGAAATCAAGGGTTATATACCTCAACAAATATGCCAACTATCTTCTCTTAGAGTATTGGATCTTGCCAATAATAGCCTATCAGGATCCATACCAAACTGCTTGAAAAATATTAGCGCCATGGCATTACCAGATTCCTATGATAATTCATTTTCTTATTTTGTGTCCTTTATATATTGGAATATGCAAGCATCCTATGTTGAGAATGTTCAGTTAGGTCCCAAAGGGAAAGAAATGGAATACAAAGAGAACCTTAAATTAGTTAGGCTCATTGACCTTTCAAGTAACAACTTGTCTGGATCAATCCCTACAGAAATTTCAAATCTTTCCAAGTTACGTTTTTTGAATTTGTCTCGAAATCATTTGATGGGAGAGATACCAGAAAAAATTGGGAGTATGAAAGATTTAGAGTCAGTTGATCTCTCACGAAATCATTTATCAGGTAAAATTCCTCCAAGCATGTCTAATTTGACATTTCTTAGTCTCTTGGACTTGTCATACAACAACCTCTCGGGTAGAATTCCTTCAAGCACCCAGCTTCAATCATTTGATGCCCTTAGGTACATTGGAAATCCTCAGTTATGTGGTGATCCTCTTCCAAAAAGTTGCACAATTGAGGAACAATCATTGAATAGATCACCAATTGGCAGTGTTGAAGATGATTCTAAAAACTCCAGCTTCTACATTAGTATGGGAGTTGGATTCACAACTGGCTTTTGGGCAATTTGTGGAGCTCTCTTCTTTATTAGGACTTGGAGGGATGCTTATTTTAGATTTGTAGATGAAATAAAGGATTGGATTTATGAGACTACAATGAGGAAGATGAATTTATTGTAAAAGCTAAGAGTCTACCATAGTAAGTGAGGCATCGTCATCTAGCCAAAAGGTATTGATTCAAGTTATATGTCTTTAATATTTTTTCTTTTATGTTAATTTTGTAGTCAACTACTTTGGATATACAGTTTAATTCATAGATAAATGTGAAAGTCATTTGGTTTTTATTTCACAAATATGACATAACTTTAGTCTTGGTTTATGACATAATAGGTTTACTGAAAATTATGTTCCCTATTTCAAAAATGGGTTTCTCACTTCGGAACCAACAAACTCTACTTAACTGAGCCAAATCTATGATTGTTATTGAATTGAGTTGGGTTTTTGATAACAATATTAGTCATAGAGTTTAAAACTTTCTTTCATTTATGCTATGCTTTCTTATCTTCTTCTACTTCTTTTTTTTGTGCTTTTGTATGACCTTTTGCTCTTTTGCAAAAAATATTCACAGGCTGTGAAGACTCTTGCAATCCAAGATCAATTACAATTAGAAGCAGAATAAATAAATTGTTTCTATATACCAGGTCAGTGTAACTATGACTTTATTGTCTGAATTATCTTGTTTGTTACCTCTGAATTATCTTGTTTGTTATCGCGGCTATTGGTATTGGCCAGTTTCACTAAGGATGATGATGTTATGGTCAAATTAATTAAAGCAAATTTACCATAACAATGATATCTACCTCAAATGACTTCCTCTTCCATAATAATGCGATAGAGGGTAAGGTTTTGATTCAAAACTTAATGAATGCATAATATACCAATAATAATAATAATAATAATAATAATAATAAAAGACTATTCCCTAAGTTTCAACCCTATCAATTGTCATAAATTGTGTCAGATCTATTTGTAATAAGTGCATGCATTAGTTAAGGATTTTTATTTTTATTTATTTTTTATTTTAAATTTACTTGAAAGAAGTGGTAAATTATCATTGAGATTGTGTTTGGATGACCTTAAAAAGCTTTACATAAGTTGTTTGTTGAAATTAAATTTACATTTTAATCTAAAACAAACAGAACCTTAGTATATAAGGTTAGGCATCAACTATTTTCTAGTTCCTATCTCTATGGGATTTAAAGATAGAAGTGAATGTAGTATAATGATTAAGAATTTTAGGTTGGATCACCACTATTAAATATATATATATATATATATATATTGTGCCTATTTTGGCTTCAAAACTTCTTAAATCTTAATTACTGAAAAAGTTGTATTACTTGCAAGGTGATAAAAGCCAAATAATAGTAGATGTGACATAACTTGGCTTCATGTGAATTTATGCTACCTTTGTCATTCAGTGTACTACTTCATTGGTTGACCTTTAATCTCAATTTTTTTCTCATTAACTGTTTGGGAAGGGATGCTGATGAGGCAAAAGCAGAGGAGTTCAATGAAATGGCTTGTAAAGCCTCTCTTACTAATCAACAGATTCAGGTCCAAGAAAACATTCATGCTCAGATTAAAAGTTTCTCCATGTGTATAAATGAAATTCTTCTGCCTTATACTAGAAGGATAGGTTAGGCACAAGAACTACCTCCACAACCAATAGCTGCTCCTTGTCAGAGTGGCCTTGGTTTTGCTGTTGGCAGGAATGGCCAACCTATGGACTGTCCTGGTAAGATTCTATTTGTAACAAAAAACCCTTTCCAATGTTGCATTATGAGCTTGAAGTTGTGTGAGTGTAACTTGAGATGTTCGGGATCTTTGAATTTTCTTGTGGCTTAACCTTGAAGTAAGGGGATTATATTGATTCGAAGGAATGATCTTTTGATTTGTCCATTGATTACCCTAACTTCTTTAATTGTTTCCTTAAACGAATTTAATTATTTAAAATATTTAAATTTATTCAAGTAGAGTTGAAGTCAACATCCAATCACTTTTGAATTGATGTGTCAACAAAAGAAATCTACATTTGGATAGCGAAGTGGAGGGGAAGATGTCTTGGGGATACTTAAATTGATTTTATGGAAAGGCATCTTCAATGAGTTTTTAATTACTATTTCCAGAATACCTATTGGGAGTTTGTTATCTCTAGCTTCTATAAGGCCTTTCTTGAAATCATGTTTTTGTGTTTGTGATGTGATTCGTTCTATACTTTTTAACATTTTTTCTTCTAAATTAATATTCTTAGATGAACTGGTGATTTTATATATATATATATATATATATATTGGAAAGATAATATGCTCTATTTGTTAGATTTCTTGCAAACTTCAATGTTGCGAATGAGTATTTCCCCTTTCTTAAGAACAAGGTGGCAGATGAGATTGGGGTTCATGACCCACTCATACGTGTAACTTATCAATAAAACAAAAAGATTACTTGCAAGCTTTGATGCTGCTAATACCTTCTAGAATATCTCTTGGCTTCTTTTCATTGAAGTTAAAGCTCTAAATCTAAAATAGTATTTGTTCTTTTTTGAATGCCATTCTTATTGCAGCTAAACAAGGAATTCAACTAGTTTGTACCCTAAAACATGACATTATTTGGGTTGAAACTTTGGAAACCAAATTGATTATAAAGGTTATGGGAAGTTCTCAGTTTTGATTGATATTCGATAGGGCCTTGATTGGAAGTCGTTGTATTGGAGGTAACATATATAGAGGTTCAAATTATTTTACTGCAAGAAAGTGCTAGATTGTGATCAATTCTCATTTTACTACTTGGAAGGCACGTTGATGGCTAACAAATACATGGATATGTGGGAAAAAAAGGGGATCAATATCTCTAGAAGTACAAGGATGTCCTCGAAGCTAGACTTATGCCCTCCAGTTTAATCTCCTTATGTGGTAAGAGCTAATCGGTTTTCTTTTAATTATATGGTTAATGTTTCAAACTTTTTCCTAAATATATTTCTCAATAACATCAAATCAACCCTTGCCACATCAGAGGTTGGATGAGAAGGCTTTAACTGGGTGCCTGTTCTAATACACAGCTGTCAAATATGTTTGATTGTTACAAAATTCATTACAATTGCGCATACAAATTAGAATGTTTCTACACCCAGAATTGATTGCAAGACTATTAGTTTTTGCTTAATGTACTAGAGTATATGTACTTGTTCAGCTTGGATAAATTTTGTATTACAGGAAAACATCAAAATCCAGAAATCTGTATTGTTGTCCTTTGTTGAGTTGCTTGTCCAACAATTGTTAAATTCCTTAGGTTTCCTTTGGTGGCAATATTGCTTTGCGTTGTCTGCTACACTTAGTTTGATATACATGATCATGTATCACCACTCTCTTCTGAATTTTGTGGTGCAGAGGCTCTCGACATTTCCATCATCTGACAGTTTCATTTGATTTTTCTTGTTGACCTTGCTGTCTTCAATAATTATAGAAATTCTCCTCCTTGTATTTAATAAGTTGCTTTTTTTCATGGTTAGTTTTGTTTTTTTTTATCAAATTGTCAACAATGAACTGTTTTTACTTATGCCACAATTAACATAGCTAAGCAATGCCCTTTTCAGCCTACATGTAGAAAACACATGAAGTTAGAATGCAATTTATGGCATTTTAATTTTTATAATAAAACTTATGAATTTTTGAAGATAATAAAAGAGAAAGGTTTATATGTACAACACATATTCTTTTTGACCATAACTGCATTATTTGGGTTTTTAGTACCTATCTTCTGTTTAGGTACAGAAGAAGTCTCATATAATTATTACAAAATTTCCACATTTGGTTCTGATTACTTAAGAGCTTGTGGGTGTGCTCTAGTTTTCCCATTAAAGTAACAATTACTAATGATTTTTTTGCACATCATTCAATTGTGCTGCTCTAAAAGACTAAAGGATCTCATTGTTTACAAGCTTGATGGTGAAATACTTCAGTAGGAAGCCAGCCAAGGTATATGTTTAGATGGTGAAGCTGATGTTGGTACTGTCATACCCTTTTAGCCTAGTATAACTTTGAGGATAACCCATTTTAATAATCAAAATCCTAAGCTCCTTTTGTAATAAGTGAATAAATATGTTCACAAAGTAAAATTGAATAAATTTTTATGAGTGTGTTTGAATGAGCTTATTTTGACTGCCTTACTTTGTTAAAGAATAAGCTTAGAACAGTACAGCTATTCTTAGAAAAAGTGAGGCATTAAAAAGATTTACATAAGATGATGGTGAAAAGAAGCTAATATTTCTAAGCCAAAACAAACAAAACCTTAGCATATAACATTCATAGAGGCACCTACTAATTTTTAGTTCCTATCTTGGTGGTTTTTAAAGTTAGAAGTGAGTGCATTACTATAATAATTAGGTATTTTAGGTTTATATGACCACTAATTAATTTATATTTTGAGCCTATCTTTGGTTTTCAAGTTTCTAAATATCAACCCAAAAGTTGTACTATTTGCGAGTTGATAAAACTCAAATAATAGTTCAAAACTTGACATAACTTGATTTTAATTATTGCCTGACTTCCATCCAAGTTTTAGCTTCTTTGATCTTGTGTATCTACGTCAAGTACTTTAACAAAGCTAAAATTTCTTTTAACTTGTTGATAGATCAAGCCAAGAGTGAACTTTTAAATCATGTCTTGCATTTTGTGTAGATGCACAAGATCAAAGAAGCTAAAACTTGGATGGAAGTCAAGCAAACATTAAAATCAAGTTATGTCAAGTTTTGAACTTCTACTATTATTTGAATTTTATCACCAAGTAAATAATACAACCTTTGTTTGTTCCCTACTTTGCCACTTGGCTTCATGTGAATTTATATTACCTTTGTCGCTCATGGTACGGCTTCATTGGGTGTCCTCTAATCCCAAATTTTTTCTCATGACAGACTTGAACATCCAGCTACAACCGTTTGGGATGGAATGCTGATGAGGCAGATGCAGAGGAGATCCTAGAATGGCTAGTAAAGCCTCTTTTGCTGATCAACAGAGCCAACTCTAAGAAAATGTCCATGCTCAGATTAAAAGTTTCTCCATGACTATGGATGAAATTCTTATTCCTGATACTAAAAGGATAGGTGATGCACATGAATTGCCTCAACAACCAATAGCTGCTCCTCGTTGGAGTGGCCTGGGTTTTGCTGTTTGCAAGAATGGCCAACCTACTAACTGTCCTGGTAAGGGTTCTATTTGCAATCTGGAAACTTTTTCCAATGTTGTATTATGAGCTTGAAGTTGTGTGAGTGCATCTTGAGATGTTTAGGATCTTAGAATTTTATTATGACCCATCCTTTCTATGTTTGAAGTAGTGGGATGATCTTGATTTGAGGGAAAGATCTTTTGATTTGTTCCATTGATTACCTTAGCTTCTTTGCTAGTTTCCTTGAACAAATTTAGTTATTTAAAAAGTTTAAAGTTATTCAAGCAGAGTTAATGACTTAACTTTAACATCCAATCACTTTTGAATTGAAGTGTCGGCAAAAGAAATATGCAATTGGGCAACAAAATGTGGGAAATGGAATGGTGGCCGTCAGGGGTGGGGGAGGGGAGGGGAGGGGAGAGAAAGATTTCTTGGGGATACTTAAATTGATTTTATGGAAGGCATATTCAAGGAGTATTTAATTATTTTCTAGAATGCCTACTGTGAGTTTGTTGGGGTATCTAATGCTATATCCATTATCTTTAGCTTCTATAAGGTCTTTCTTGAAATCATGTTTGTGTTTGTGATGTGATTCATAGGTAGTTCTACACTTTTTAACTTTTTCCTTCTAAAATAATATTCTTAGATGAACTGTTGATTTTATATTTTTGTAATGATAATAGCTCCAGTTGGAATCAAATTAGAAGTTTTTCTGCACCTAGATTTTCTGCAAGACTATTAGTTTTGTTTATTGTACTAGATTATAGGTACAGGTTGAATTTGGATAAATTTCATATTACAGGAAAACATCAAAATCAAGAAATCTATGTTGTTGTCTTCTGCTGAGTTGCTTGCTTGTCCTACAATTGTGAAATGCCATAGATATCCTTTGGAAGCAACATTTTTGCGTCTTGTTTGCCGCACTTAGTTCGATATACATGACCATGTATCTTGTGGTGCAAAGGCTCTCTTGACATTTCCATCATCTAACACTTTCATTTGATTTTTCTTGTCGACCTTGCTGTCTTCAATAATACTTGAACTGCTCTTCCTTGTATTTGATATGTTCTTTTTATTATTATTATAATTATTTTTTTCATGGTTACTTTTTCTTCAAATTATCAACAATGGATTGTTTTTACTTATGTCACTATTAACATAGCTAAGCAATGCCATTTTTGGCCTAATTAAACATGAAAACACATGAAGTTAGAATGCAATTTATGGCATTTTAATTTTTATGATAACAACTTGTGAATAGAAAAAAGAGGAAAAACTATATGTACAACACATTGTTTTGGGTTTTCTGTACCCATCTTATGTTTTGGTATAGAAGAAGTTTCAATTAGTTATTCAAAATGTCCACTGTTTGGTTCTGATTATATATGAGATTGTGTGTGATGTGTGTTCGAGTTCTCCTGTTTTAAGTACTAACTATTAATGATTGTTCAACACAGTTGTACCTGGAACAAAGCCATTGAATTGTGCTAAACTCTCCGAAAGATTACAGGATCTCATTGTTACAAGCTTGATATCAAGCCATCTCAAATGCCACACAGGGAAGCCAGGCGCCAGCCAAGGATTAAATTTAGATGGTGCAAGTGAAATTGATGTTGGTGCTGTCATGGCCTTCTAGCCTGGTGTAGTATACTCTACCACTGTACTATACATTACATTCCTGGATACCCAAGAGTTGATGTGCAGAACACATATAAGATAACAAGGTATGATGGAACTGTGATCAATGCCCAACATTGGGGTTTTGGTGTTTACTAGGGTACTTCATAATGAAGAAGTGCTGTTAGACTACAGAATGAGCAACTTAAAGCGATGACGCATGATATACTCCAATGTATGAAGAGGACCAAAGGAGATGGAGCTTCGTGTATGTTGATTAGCCATAATTTTATTCAACACCTTCTCACCCAAGTGTACTTTTTCCATGTTTATTAGTTAGCAATCATATTTTTCATTTAACTGTTTTGAATCTACAATCGCCAACCTTTGTAAATTACATAGTTATGGCATCTAGATGAAGATTGTACTACTTTATGCTCAAGTTTTCTTTCAAGTTTACTTTATGCTAAGGGGTTGGTTTAGTATTTCTTAAGGCTTCATGATATAATTTTGCTAGGATCTTGGGGCCACTCCAAAGTGATTCCTCCCTGTAATTACCCGGTGTGTGTGGGGTGGAAGGACTGTACATACTCAATAGAATAGTCAGATCCTCAAAGAGGTCAGAACACTCTTGTTATATATATATATATATATATATATATATATATAAATATATATATATAAAAAAAAAAAAAAAACAAAAAAAAAACAAAACGTAGTTCTGTATGCTTGAGTTTTCTTCACACACAAAGTTTGGATTAGCAACTTTTTTGAGGGATTGGTTATGGTTGCTTTCCTTTTGCAATTAATTCTTTCGGATGTGTACTGTGAGATGTGATACTATCTTAGTTGCTATGTTGAGTTGGATGCTTGCTTTTGTAGTTTTTAGTATCATTGAGATCATGTAAACAATAATGCACCATTCAGATGCAACATATTTTAAACCATAGGACTGGATTTTTGTATTGTGGCGTGGACACCAAGTTAATGCCAATTGATTCCACTAGCCCATATTTTCGGACTCGAATTTGTTTTGAGGGTTTTAACTTTTAAGGGTTTAATTGCAGTCTTAATTATGATTTTTTTTTTTTTTTTTGCTATTATTATGAATTATGATTTGATTTCCCTTATTTCATGTACTTTGGTACCTTATTTATAGACCCTAGAGTAATCCCAAGCTCTCCAAGCAAGGCTGTTTTGCATAGTTCCAGACTATGCTCCCTCTCTCTCATAGAGGGGTGGGTCCCACCCACCCACCATGGGGCCCACCTCTCGGTGAGAGGTAGGGATCATAGTCCCAGATTATGCAATAATTTTCCCTCCACACAGCCACCACTAGATCCTACATTAACGTCCAAAGTGAAGTCTTGGTTCAGTTTTAACAACAAACTCCTTATAAACATTCAACATTAACATCAAATACACGCTCTTTTTTTCTATTATGTGAACCCTCTTATGACTAAAATGTAAATGAATTCACACATTGCACAGATCTAAACCAAAAATAAAAGTAAAAATTGTAAGAAACTTTAGATCCAATTGTGATAACACGGGAGAAATTTATTAAAATAGACTAATAGAAAAGTTATAATTTTCTTCATTTCTAGGGATTTATCATAATGAAAGTGTTGAGAAATGAGAATCGAGATACAGAGTACGTTTGCTTTCGCAACGAGCCACGTGAGTGGTGGAGATTTTTGTGATTTAGTCCTCTCGAGTTGTACAAGTCCACATTACAAGTGTTAGATATATATAGCAGTATCTAGCCCTTAAACGACAGTGATTTTTTTTTTTTTTTCTTTCAAAACAACAAATCTACCAATTCTTTTGTATTCTTGTCATACTATTTTCAATTCAATTTTAAATATTCTTGAGCAAAAAAAAAAAAAAAAAAAAAAAAAATTATGTAAGTATATATATTGACCAAAAATATCATTTTTATAATCATTTTATTGAATGTAAAGTTTTTTTTATTATCAAATAGTAGTCATTTGATTGAATCTCGCCTATATATATTAAAAAGAAAAATTATTATTATTATTTAATGATCACTATTAATTAAAATTCCATGTAGTGAATTGGGCAATGCACCAACTAATCTTTTGTAGTCTGCTAAAAACTAGCCATGATTTCTTTCCCTATCTTTTGGTACTTGCATATTGATAATTGCTTTAGCTTTTGCAGGTTGACTTGATTAGCTTACTCAACGAAGCCTTGAACCTCCTTCCAGCTTTATACGCTTTTGCACAAGATGGACACAAGATTTCAAGCTAGGGAGCCAGAGTTAAAGAAAATAATAATAATAATAATAATTGTAAGGACACGATTTGTAACAACCCGTAACAGTGTTGGGTTCGTACGTAAAAGGCCCAAACAATATCATTTGTAGAGCGTGGGTTTGAAAAGCTAGACCTTAGTCGCCAAACGGTGGGTTTTTCGTGGTGTTCATACATGACTAAGACGTTCTCGCCCTAGGAGTCTTTTTCCTGGAGGCGGGCTTGGAGGCTCTGGTTTTTGGCCATTTTTCCTAGCCCCCTCTCTGGTTTGCTTACTTTTCCTTTTATACTAGCCTGTGCTCCTTATCCTTCGTCCACGTGTAGGATCGGCATTCCAAGACTGATACTTGTCCTATCAACCCATACTCAGAGTGGTTGGGGGTGGTTGTAAAAGCTGTAAAGTATAGCTCTGTCAGGTGCAGAGTATTGAATGGCAGTAAGGACAGCTTTCCCTGGTCGTTACACTTTCCAGCGTACCCTTTTCTATTGACACAGATATTTTAGATTTTTTCTCAAGCTGTTTCTATACCACTTTTGCCCTTCCTTCCTGTGAGATCTCGAACATGCCGAGGACTGAATCGTCCTCGGCTGTGTCCCTAGGCTATCTTGTACTTGTATTACCGATCCTGAGCTATAACCCTTCTCAGCTCGGGCCTTAGGCCCCAATGAATAAATGGGCCAGGGCCACAAACTATTGGGCCCCACAATAATAATAATAATAATAATAATAATAATAATAATAATAATAGTAATTAAATAAGCATCTATATAATATTAACAAACTATGACAAATACACAAAATCATTGTTTTTTAATACATTTGGATGCAAGCATCTATTATCAAAAAAAAAAAAAAAAAAAAAAAAAATACAAAATACAAAATACCGTTTTTTTTTTTTTATATAGGACAGAATCTATAATTTAATTTTTGTAATTATTTAATTTTAATAGTAAAAAAAGTTATATATTTTAGATTTAGGTGATTTATTTCCTTATTTTTAGATGCTTTTAATGTTTTTTAGGTTAAATATGGTTCCTGTTATGATTAGTAGACAGGGCAAAACGGGTCAGGCCCATTTGACCCGCAACTCGATTGACCCAACCCGAACTAGACCTGACCCGCTCGTTTTGCCATTTCTACCAACGTTTAGTAGATTGAGATTGAGGTATAATTTTTATAAAATATTTACTTATTCTTCTTTACTTAATATCTTATGTACTCCATTATAGTTTGTCATTCTTTACTTGTCATCTTCATTTTCTCTTCTACTTTAAATAGATCCAAAATTATACCAAGATTAGTTTGTAGAAAACTAGAACAAGAGTTGCACCAAATTTGGGTATCAAGTCAAGTGTTTAGTAGTAATTAGTAACAATATCACCAGTGAGAATCTAATCACAGTTAAGGAACTCAAAAACAATTGAAAGATTGCATCTATTTCAAAAAAAAAATTTGTTTGAAAAATACGGGTCAACTCGACCCGACTTGCGACCTGACTCAACCCGCAACCCGATTGACCTGACTCAACTCGCCCGCTTTGCCACGTTTAATAGTTAGGTATTAATTAGGAGTTATTTTAGAATATATTTTTTTTTCCTGTCAAGTTTTACGAGCCCTTAAATAGACCCTTAAGTCTGTAAATGTTTTTCATAGTTTATTATCAATAAAAATTCAGACTTCTGTCTATTTTTTTCTCTAGTGGATTCTAGACCTATCATTTTTTAGATTCAAGAAACTCTTCGTGGATTCAAGGTTTTCTGCCATAGACTAATAGTTTAGTTTTTGTTTCATCAAAGAGAGTATCGTGTGTGTTTTCTTCAGGCTTTTGCGACTTCATTTTTAAATATATTATAGTGCAATCATCTATGCAATCTCAATTTACAGATTTACTAGTTTTCAATTTATAAATTTATCTAATCTAGTGAGCTAATAATCTTGGAGGATAGGGGGCCCAACTATTAAAAAAAAAAAAAAAAGGTCTGGCTAATATATGCTCCAAGGGCACATATTAGTAATCTATTATAGGAAATTTTTTATGAGAAATTTTTAGGAAAAAGCTTTCTTATAAAATTTTTTATAAAATGGTTTACTAACACATGCCCTAAAGGCATACGATAGTAAAATCCATACAAAATTATACTTAGAAAAAAAAAAAAAAAGTCTTCTTTTGGTTAGGGGGGACTCAAGCCCTATGCCCCCCACCCCCCCCCCCCCCCCACAAGGTCGGTCCATATTTTGTGGAAGAAGATGAAGATTGTATTTCCACAATTTGTCTCACACTTTTTTCAAGTTCACACGGTCTTCAGCATTCAACCTTTATTTTATTTTATTTATTTGAGAAACAAACTAACTGCTAAACACACACACACACTTAATTACACTCTCTCATTATGCCCTGCAATGGAAAATATTGCATAATGGATTAATGGTCAACAAGTCACCCAACAAAAAACAAAAGTTGTCAACAAGTCATATTTTTTTATGATTTTGATATTGATGAAAAATCTCTACATGGTTACGTAAAAGATGGTCGTCAAATGAATCCAACACTACATCTTATCACTTGTGTGTGGTGAGCATTGATCTTTGCTCTTTGGGGGTTTGGCTTAAAGTCCATGTTATCACTAAGTCAATCATGTTATTAAGGGCACAAACAAATGATATTTTACTCAATCATGACTTCCACACAAGTGTCCACAACAAGAATCTTTGGCCTTACATGAAAATTATTGGAAAATATTGCATAATAGATTAATGGTCAATAAGTCACCCATCAAAAAAAAAAAAAAAAAAAAAAAAGATGTTAGTAAGTCAAATTCTTGATAATTTTGATATTGATGAAAAATCTCTATGCAGTTACGTGAAGGATGGTTTCTAAATGAACACAACACTACATTAATCTTTGGGGGTTTGGCTTAAAGCCTATGTTATCACTAAGTCAATCATGTAATTAAGAGTGCAAACTTATGATATTTTACTCAATCATGACTTCCACGCATGCAAATGTCCATGACATGAATCTTTGGCCTTACATGAAAATTATGCCAATGGGGAAAATATTGCATAATGAATTAATAATTTAATGGTCAACAAGTCACTCAAAAAAGAAACCAAATATGTCAATAAATCAATTCTTGATTATTCTAGGGTAAATTCCACTAACACCCTCTAAGATTTGAGCTAATACCAATCAAGTCCATGAGATTTCAAAATTGACCACTTTAGTCCCTTAAAGACAATTTAATCCCTTAAAGACAATTTAATCCTAACGGAGTTAGCTACTATTAGTCATTTTTCTTTCTCCCTCTCATCCCCTCTGTTTCTCTGTTTTTTTTTGTTCAACCTCTCCTCACTTATCCCCTGTCCCTTCACATACTCCACCACTGGATCACGCATTTGTTTAGCCAAGTCAGGTCCTCCACACCACTCTCCACCGAGCCTGACGCCGTAGCGACGTTCTTGAAGGAAAAGGTCTCCTCGATGATCTGCGACAGTCTCCTCAGAGCGTGGGTCTGTGGTGGTTTATGGTTTTGGCTTGTGGTTGTAGGAATTGTAGCGATGGTGGTGAGGTGGTGGTTGTGGTCTCAAGTAATAGATCTGCGAGGTGAGTTGGATTTGCAGTGGGGGTGGTTGTGGGTTCCGATGGAGTGGTGGGTTTACTACAGGTTTTTTGGATTTGAGTTTTCTTGAAGGATTTGGGTTTGGTGCTATGGACTTGGCTAAGTTTTGTGGCCAATGGTGGTTATGGGTTGAGATATGGTGGTGTCGTGGTGGGTTTGTTGGGTTTTTTTGGATTTGGGTTGTGGTTGGCTGAGGTGGTGGTTATGGCAGATCAAAGGTTAGATAATGGGTAGGTTTGTAGTGGGAGTTTCATCAACAATTCGTTGAAGTCAAAACACACCATCAAATTCAGTCATGGGTCGGCCTTAAACGGAGATCTAAGAGACTTCCCAGAAAATCATTGGGCTGTTTTCATATCAATTTGTCTTCTTCACTGGCGTTTACTCATGGTGGTGTTGAGGTGGGTCCTACTCCTACTCCTACATGTAAGACTGAGGCTCCAACTATGGCAGTCAAGGCCGAAACTTTGAGCCCTAGGGTGGTTGTGGGTTGAGAGATCTAGAGCGAGGGATGAAGGAGGAGAGAGTTACCATGAAGAGAGAGAAGAAAGAAGCTAACAGAGGCTAACGGTGTTTAGGGACAAAATTGCCTTTAGGGACAAAAGTGGTCGATTTTGAAATCTCATGAACCTGATTGGTATTAACCCAAACCTCACGTTTGGTTAGTGGAATTTACCCATTATTCTAATATTGATGAAAAATATCTATGCATTTTCATGAAAGATGGTCATCAAATAAACCTCACTACATCCCATTTCTTGTGTGTGGTGATATGTTACTCAATTGTGAGCCTTAATTTCCACAAATATCCATAGTGTGAATTTTGGATGTGTATTTCCTATATAATCTCATTTTCTATCCTTTTAACCAGGCTCATTGCCTAATTATTATATGAATAACACTGTAACGGAAAATAGTTCCCCAAAAACCCAATCTTTATGTCAACTCCACTATCAGATCATAGGTTTTTGGAAAAACTGATTTTTCAATAAACTAACAAGAAATACATGGTCAATATGGATAAGGATCAACCTTTCTTTGATGGTCATGCAAAATTATATTGGCAACATTTCAACGGAGACTATATATACATATATATATATATATATATATTTTTTTTTTTGTTGAGAATTCAGACCCAAGGGTCAAATTCATTGAAAAGGAAAAAAAAGACTAAAAAGAGTCACGGTACACAAGAGGAGCTATGTTATCAGGTGTGGACTCAATCCAAACCTGTAGCTCATTACCAGATTTGGCTTTTTTGGCAAGGTAGTGGGTAACAGTATTGCCTAATCTTTTTACATGAGAGAAAACACAAAAACAAAGATCATTTGCTAACACAAGGGAATTCTGGATGATATGGCCAAATTCGGAGTTGCTGGTCCTTCCATCTTTAAGAGTCGAGATGACAGTCTCAACATCCTCCTCGATAGTGGCTTCAAAAATGCTCATCTCCTTCGTGAATAAGACTACTCTTCTACACGCTAAGGCTTCCACCGTGACAACTGAACATGGCAGAGGTATTCTTTCAGCCAAAGCGCCAATAACCAAACCTTCAGAGTCTCGGATAACCATACCTAAACCAGTAGCACCCAATTCCTTAAAAATTGCTCCGTCAAAATTCACCTTATACGTCAAAGGATTAGGGGGAATCCACCTAGTGTTGCTGCTAGAAACTGAGAGCTGCACTTGTCGAGGAATCTGAGCTGAGGAAAAATCATGGAGAAAGGTCGAAGCCTTAACACAAACAGTACAAAGGTCAATAGAGCAGCCCCCCATGCGGTCAGAGTTTCTACATTCCCAAATCATCCACAAGATCCCAGCTACCAGGTTGATATCGAAGCAGTCCTTCATCTCCACTACCGTCTCCATGAGGTCAGCAAATGTCATGAATCTGTGCTTTAGAAGCTTTTGACCAGCTGCAGTAGCTTCCCAAATGACCTGCAAAATAGGGTAGCTCCACAAGGAATGAATGGTGTCCTCACAAGCCGAGAGACACCTAGGACAGGTGATTGAAGAGACCACTTTGCGTTTCCACAGGTTAAGCAAGGTTGGGATAGCTTCATTAGTTGCTCTCCACAACATGTGCTTAACCTTAGGGGGGACCAACAAGCACTAAATTCCAAACCACACTCTTTTGTTTCGACCCAAGTTGGAACAATTTGGAACATGGCTCCTTTCAGATTTAGCTAACATCTGATATGCACTCCGAATGATGTAGTTACCCTGACTTGAAGGGAACCAAGTTTGTAAGTCTGGGATCTGATTCAAGCTCAACGGCAAACCAGCAATAATATTAGCTTCGTGAGGAAGGAACTCATGCTTTATCAGATCAGCCTTCTAGGTACAGGAGCCATCATCAATCAGGTTGCTCACAATGGACTTCGGGCCAAGAGAGGAAATCGGGGAAATGACCCTTCTGCAACTTTGGGTTGGTAGCCAATTATCCCTTCAGATTTTGATTGACTTACCATCACCAACTCTCCAAATTAAACCCAATTCAATGACATGTTTGAATTGGAGAATACTTTTCCACGCGAATGAACCTTTGTGATGACTTATTGCTTCCAATATTGAGCAGTCCGAAAAAAACTTGGCCTTGAAAACCTTGTGAAAGAGAGAGTCTTCATGGTTCATTAAACACCAAATCTATTTGGCCAAAGGGCATCATTGAACTTATTTAACTCCCTAAATCCCATACCCCCTTCACTCTTTAGAAGACACAAATTTTCTCAACTAATCCACTGAATGCGCTTCTGTTCTCCTTTGTAACCCACTAAAATTTTCTTATGAGTATTTTGATTTCCTTGATTAGCCCTTTTGGGAGCTTAAAACACGACATGGTGTAGGTGGGAATCGCCTAAACAACTGCCTTTACTAAGATTTCCCTTCCAGCTTAGGATAAGAGTTTCTCCTTCTAGCCCTTAAGCTTCTTCTAGATTCTTTCTTTGATGATGCTAAAAGATTTCTTTTTGGTGCGGCCTACCAAGGAGGGTAGAGCCAAGTAGTGATCATAACTTTGAAAGGTAGCCACCCCCAAGAAATTCTTAATATCCTCCCGAGTTTGTGCTGGAGTGTTAGAGCTGAAAAACAAATTTGTCTTACCCCTATTAATATTTTGACCCGATGCTTGCTCATAGAGCTGAAGGATTGATTGAATCCTTTGGCATTCTAAATAGAGGCTTTACAGAAAATGAGACTGTCGTTAGCGAAAAGAAGGTACGAAATCCGAGGGCCTGATTGACAAAAAGAGACCCCTCTAATGCTACCCTCAGCTTCAGATTTCTTTAAGAGACTATGCAACCCTTCTGTCACCAATAGAAACAAGTACGGGGACAATGGATCACCTTGCCGAAGGCCTCTTTCTGGTACAATGAAACCATGTGGTTGCCCATTTAGTAAGATTGAACAGGAGACAGATCTGATGCACATAGAAATGAGCGCTATCCATCTTTCATTGAATCCCATTTTCTCCATGATTTTTTCAAGGAAAACCCACTCCACGTTGTCGTAAGCTTTACTCGTATCAAGCTTCATCGCCATTAGCCCTATCTTCCCTGTTCTTTTAGTCTTCAAGTAATGAAGAGTCTCATGAGCGATTAGAATGTTGTCGGTGATAAGTCTTCCTGACATGAAGGCACTTTGAGTTTCTGAAATCAGCTCAGGCAGAAACTTTTTAAGATGATTAGCGAGCACTTTAGCAATAAGCTTATACAACACATTGCTCAAACTAATGGGCCTGAAGTCCATGACCCGTCTCAGACTTTGGATTTTAGGAATAAGCGTTATAAAAGTGTGGTTGAAGTTTAGAGGGATAATACCTGAGTTAAGCATTGCCAAAACTGCAGTAGAGACTTCACCACCAATTTTTGCCCAAAATTGTTTGTAAAAGAGGGGGGGAAGACCATCTAGACTAATGGCTGTGTTAACTTCCATTTGCTTGAGAGCAATCTAAACTTCAGAAGCATGAAAGGGTTGGAGTAGCTTGTCATTCATCTCTTGGGAAACTCGAGGCTTTACACCATGTAACACTTCATCAAGCAAAGTCGGATTAGCCGAAGCAAAAAGATTAGAGTAAAAAATGACAATCAAATCGCCAATCCTATTTTCATCATCAACTCACTGACCATTATGATCCTCTAACCCCCCAATAAAATTCCTCTTACTCCTTTCAGTTGCTCGACAGTGAAAATACTTAGAATTCTGATCTTCATCCTTTAGCGAATTCGATTTTGACCTCTGATTCCACATACACCGTTCCATATCCATCAATTTATTTATCTTATCTTGCAAGATTTTCACCTGCCCATTCCCTCTCCCTAAGATGGCTTCGACTTTAGCCTTAGCCAATAGCTTCCTATTACGAATTAAGGCCAAACTAACATTACCAAAAACATGTTTATTCCATGATACCACTGAGTTTGGCAGTTACTAACCTTTTCCAAGACCTTACCCATAGGATCACTTGTCAAAGATTTATTCCATGCTGAATGCACCACCTCTTCGCAATGCTTATCCTTTAGCCACATAGCCTCGAAGTGGAAAGGCTTCTGGGAGTGGTGGAATCTATTGTGAATACTATCTGAGCAAAGTCAAATGGGTTTATGATTTGAGGAGAAGCCTGTCAGGTGGTAGAGGCAAACTGATGGGAACTTAATCAATCGATCCACCAAGGCGATCGCTCTATCTAAACAAACCCAAACCAACGGACCTTCATAATGGCGATTACTCCAAGTAAAAGGAAAACTTGTAAAGCTGAGGTCTTTAAAGCCATAGAAATCAAGGCAATCACAAAATTCTTGCATCTGTTTCTCAGGCCGAATAGCTCCCCCGCGCTTCTCCTTCAATCTCGTAATTTCATTGAAATCACCGATACAAACCCACAGCAAATTGAACTGAGTGCTAAGGTAACGAAGCAGGGACCAAGAATCTTCCTGGTTGACTGTCTCCGGAGCTCCGTAGAATCCCGTAAACTGCCAGGTGTTATCAATCCTTGGATTTACCACTGTGTCAATGTGGTGTGGCGAGAAGGTTCGAATGTGCAGGTTCAACTCGTTCTTCCATAATAGAGCAAGTCCTCCATTTAGGTGTCTTCGAGGAACCACAAACAAGTTGTCAAACTTTAGGTGACATCTTACCTTCTCCAAATACGAACTCTTCTTCTTTGTTTCCATCAAGAAAATGAGGTTGGGTCCTTTCGCCTTCACAATATCGGAAAGCTCTTGAACTTGTCGCGAGTTCCCAAGCCCATGACAGTTCCAGCTGATGTAATTCATAGCTGCCAGCGTGGCTGGGATGCAGCCACTGCCGATATACTTTCAGGTGAGGGGTCATCATGTGGAAGGATAGCTCTGCGTTTTGAGGGCTGCTCATTTGAAGCTTCTAAGTTTGGGCGCTTTCTAATGAATTTCAACAAAACATCATCAAATAGGGTAGGAATGGGCTCTCGGGTTACTTTGGGGCGCCTACCTTGGGATATTACTTTATTAACTCTACTTGGGCCAGACCTGTTTGATATATCCACGAGGAGGGACCTGAGCTTGCTAGTTGAGGCAACGTGAGAGTGTGAGGGCTCCTTTTTCTCCATCGGCCCATTCTCAGCCTTGAAAGAAAGCCCATTATCCACGTTGGAGTGGTTTGGGCCTGACTTGTACAAGTTCCTAAGCCCATCCACCGAGTCAGCCTCTTTCAATCCACACTTATCTCGAGAAGCACGCTCCAAGGAAACATCCATACCATCTGGATTCCAGCCCAACTCAGTGTCAATCTCATGCAAAGTCTTTTCAAACTTTTCCGTAGCTAAGTCCGAGGTATCCACATCCAGCTTATGCTTTGACTCAACTGGTGGCTTGGCAGCTTCTTGTGCAGACCTACCCACGGACCTATTGGAAGTATAGCTTAGTGTTGGGATCTCCGTGACAGGCCTCGTTGATAGGACTCCGGCATGAGCAAAAACAACAAGGGTGGCCGAGACTTGTCGGACCGGGCGATCCAGCTCAACTTGTAACCATGGACCAAATTGCTGCTTCTCCATGGTCAGCTTACTTTTGTTATTCAGCTAGACCTCACACTCCCTATATTCGTGCAGCAGGCAGCCGCACCAATAGCAAAAGTTGGGAAACCCTTCGTAATGGAAGGATGCCCACCCCACCACTACACCATTGTCCTTAAGTTTCCTTCCCCTACTCAAAGGTTTTGAAACGTTGAGGGTGACACGGACATGAAGAAAGCAGCCAATAACCCCATCATTGTTAGGCTTAGCCACACACACAGCTTTACTAATGGAGTTCCCTATACTCATACCCAGCTCCGACGTCATACTCTTAATGGGGAGATCGTGGATTTGAGCCCAGAAAGTGCACTTGTTAAAGGCTAGGGACGTAACCGTGGACGCATTGTCAATCCTTTGAAAAATTACTAGATGTTTATCGTAGGTCCAAGGTTCATACTCCAGGACCCTTTCCAGATCAGTATCTGTTTCAAACTCAAAAATCATTTTGTTCTCTCCCACATCGTAGATGTGAAAGGGTTTTTGAGTACGCCAAAGCGACTTAAACGTTCTTAATACCGCCTCCTTATTGATAATGCGGTGAGTCAGGAATTTACCAGCTAGCAGAGACTTTGACACTCCGGGGAAGTTTGGGACTTCAAGGCCAGCCTTCTCCTCTGCAGAGAGAGACAACGTCTGCCACATACTCTCCACTTCCTCCATTGCAAGGCAGACCAGAGAGGAAAGGAGACAAACGGTTGTCCAAGAAGATGTGTTGAGGGAGGGGAGATGGGACAGTAGAAAACCACCCACGGAAGCCCTACCACTTAGAGGAGTCAATGGAGGGAACTGGACAACCTATACTGAGATAGGGACGCAAATTCTACGTGTGACTAGAGAGCGCTCAACGCAAGCCCTAGGACAAGAGAGACCAAGATACAAGCGTTGCAGAGACTTTAATTAGAATTCAGCTTATAGCATGAAAGCATCCAAAACTGCCATTGCTTATATTCTTCTCTTCTTCTCTTCTTCTTCTTCTTCTTCTTCTTCTTTTTTGGAAATATCAAGGAAGATACATGACCTTTTATTTTGATTTAAAGTTCTAAACTTTTGTAACAGCAGCTTGCTTCTTTTCATGCCAGCCGAAAAATATAGTTCCTTCAAATTCTTGCATTCATTGTATCAGGTCTAAGAATGTTCAAATGTTCGCAACCTGATAGACTGAGGTAGCCATTCCTTTTCAGTGGTGCCATGTCCAAGCTGTCTTGAGCTGTTGGAGCTGAAATGTATAAATATTTTTAAAATTAAAGAACTCCATTCTCATAATGTACATAATCTCCACTTGCCTCTAGTTTTGCAAGATCTTGAGGATCCAAATTACACGTTGTAAAGACATGAAGGAAAATGGAGGGATTGGAAGACAAGGGGGATTTCTTTTGGGTGATGGAATCCCCGAAGCAATGGTGTTGGTGTTGTTGAAATGCCAATACAGGTGTGGCAACAATAGCAGTAATTGGCTGGTCTTCCACTCTTTGTAGCATCCATGGGCATTGCCACAGGTAGATCTAAATTGTTGGGAATTAGGAAACCATGAGCACAAAAATTACTAGATTACTCTTTCCAATGACATCTTACTATTTATATTCACTAGTAGATATTAGGCATAGGTATCTATCTACCCTGAAATGGTAATTATATTGCAATCATGTTTTTAAGGCCACTAAACAGTATTTCATATGCATAACAGAAGAGTTTAAGATTTCAATCAATCATGAGCATTACTTTTTTTGCAATATAGTAAGAACGAAAAAAAAGGGACCAAAGTGTAGAAGGTTAGAATTTAGAACAAAGCCATACACTGTATAATCATGAAAAAACAAAAATCTGAAATTCTTCACAATTTATCAAAACAACTTACCGGAAAACAGTGAAATGCCCATTGGCAAATAAGTCAACAAATAAAAATCTTTGAAGTGCAATTACTATGCTGTTTCGTGAAACAAGACAAGAGTATTGGTCTTTGGCATTTGTCCTAAGTCAACGAGACAAAGTCTTCGTTAAAATAATATTATAATAACAAGAAAGTAATTGAAGAATTACTATATATTATTAAGCTAGTATCCTCCAATTGCATCACCTCCACTGCTTACACTCAGCTTTTCTTCCTTCAAACTTCTATTTTGAACCCTTCTCTTCCTTCGGTTTTTGCTCTGTAATGGGTTCCTCTTTTGCAACTCGTGCTTTTCTTACTATGCTTCATTGTAGCTACCCTGTGTTTAAGCTTCTTCTTCAAAGCAGAGTCAAATGTTTCCTGCAATGATAAAGAGAAACAAGCACTTCTAAGCTTCAAACAAGGTCTCATTAATTCTGAAAACCTACTCTCATCTTGGACTGACCATGAAAATTTCTGTAGATGGCACGGCGTTCGTTGCGACAACATTACTGGTCGCGTCATAGAGCTCCACTTCAATTTTTCATGGGATGGTGACGAAGATTTCAACTACGGAAAAAGGTTAGGCGGTGCTATTAGTCATTCGTTGCTGGAATTAGAACATTTGAGTTAGTTGGACTTGAGTGAGAATGAATTTAATTATAATGGCATTCTAAGTACAATTAACAATATATTTTAGAAAAGTTTTTGACACAAATTTTATAAGAAATAGAAAAAGTTATCAAAATATTAATGATTTTTTTTCTTCTATTAAAATCGTCTTAAAATAATTTGTTAACCATTGCGTAAGAGTATCTGTTAATAGGGGTGTTTACTAAATCGCATAAACCACACAAACCGCACCAAAACCACTCCCAAAATGGTATAACCGCACCACACTGCAAGTAATAGTGTATCGCACCACACCACACCGCATGGTGCAGTGCAGTTTGCGGTTTAATAATAAGAAAACCGCACAAACCACACCATACCGCACCCTCTCTATATATTAATATATTTATTTATTTGTAATATTAAATATATTATTAATAGTTTAATAACGCTGGTTTTCAAAAAAAAAATAAAAGTTTAATAACCTTAACAAGTATTGACTAGAAAAGTAAACCCAAAATAAAGAAAAATTAGCTCAATAATTTAAAATTTGGCCCAAATAAAGGGAAAATTAGTTTTGGGTTGAGTAAGAAAAGCCCAAAATTTGAAAAAAATACCGATTTCAAACCGCATTTTATACATAGTATCGCACATATGACTGCAAAAATGAGGTGTGGTGCGGTTATAGTTTTGGCTAAACTCTAAACCACACCACACCGCATATGTGACCGCAAAAACAAGGTGCGGTGCAGTTATGATTTTAACTAAACCACACCGCAAACACCCTTATCCATTAACATTTCTCTTAACAAAAAAGAGGCAATGCTAAAATTCCAACCCTATCAATTTTCATTAAAAAAAAAAAAAAAAAAAAAAAAAAAAAAAAAATCTAACAAAGCCAACATGATCCCCACCATTTAATAACTACTACTATAGAACAGAGATCACACATTGGGACAACCATTTAATTACTACTACTAATGAATATAAATCACACATTGGGACTTAGATCGACAGCCCATCATTTGCAAAACAAAACCTAAAATCTAATTAGTCCCAAAAAATCCTACATTAATTAAAGCCCAAAATGGCTAACATTTCATAGGCCCATAAACTTAACTCTCGGTTGGGTTTACATCACAAACATTGTCGAATATTTACTAACACAGCCAATTAATGTGATTCCCATCATTTACATACCATCATTCAACATAGATCACACAATTTGGAGCTAAAAGCCTAAAACAACCCCCATCATGTCCAAAACCAATTCCAAAGTCTCCTAACAACTGCCACAAGGTCCTAGTCCTACATTGATCAAAACCTTAAACTGGTAACGTTTCATAGTCAAATTAGCCTAACATAGCCAATCTAATCCCCACCAATTAATTACTACCACTAATTCAAACAGATCACACATTTTGAACCCAAATCAACCACCCATCATTCCCAAAATCAATCCCAAACTCTCCCAATAGCTGCCACGATATCCTAAAATGATCAAAACCCCCCCCAAAAATGGCTAAAATTTCATAGTCAAATAATCCTAACACAAAAATGTGATCCCCACCATCTAATCACTACTACTAATACACATAAATCACACAATTTGGAGATAAATCATCCCCCCATCATTCCCAAATCTAGTCCTAGAGTCTCCCAACAATTGCCACAAGATCCAACACTAATCAAAACCCCAAAGTGGATAACATTTCACAGTCAAATAAGCCTAGCACAGCAAATGTGACACATAGATCGTAAAATTTGAACCCAAATCAACTAACACCTTATACTCAATAACATCAAATACACTCTCTTTTCCTATAATTTGAAATAGATCCGAACCAAAAATAAAATTCAAAATTATAAAATCGTGAAAAACATTAGATCCAAACCTAATAACATAAAAATAAGAGGAATTTATTTAAAATAGACTAATAGAAATTTCAGAATTTACTTCATTTCAAAGGATCTATAGTATTGAACAGCCAAAGAAATCAAATTTCATAAATTTTTCTCAGCAACCAAACAGAGATTAGCAATAGTCCTATTTGTGTTACTATGTGATTCAAAATTTGAAACTTGAATAAGCATTTTTTGGAGTGTAACTATGTTTGATTCGTAATAACATGAGAGAGAGAGAGAGAGAGAGAGAGAGAGAGAGAGAGCTTATAGAAGCATATTCCTTTTTGGTAAAACAAGAGGAGCTAGATGCGAGTGTGTGTTTTGGTGGTGGTGAATCTGGTAATGCTGGTTTTTGTTTTGGGTAAATTAGAAAGTCTAAGCACTGTGCAAAAATTTAACAAGTCTAACCATTGTGCAAATTTTTTTTAACTATTTTATTTTAAACACACTTTAAAAAAATTATTATTTTTAAATAATTTAATTTATACTACATTTTATTTAACTACAAAATTGATTATAGCCTTAGGCTACAACCATAATTAATATATTTTTATTGGAGATGAATTTTTACAAATTCATCATTGGATTACATCTTCTTCTTATATCCAAAATGTTTGCATAATTTCTAGAAAATTAATGATCAATAACTATGTTATGAATAAATTGTTTAAATTACAAATTTTTGTAGTTTGAAATTATGCTTAAAATATAAACTTATAAATCATATAGTAAATAATATTTGATTGACACAAAATCTGACATGTGTATTAAGAGCGTAAAGAACATGTAATTTAACAATTAGATTTTCAAAATATGTAGTAATGTTTATTTTATTGAGTAAGGTTATAGTCTTAGACTACAAATAATTTTGTAGCTAAATTTTGTCAATTAATTTTATTACTCTACCAAATCATCTCTCTCTATAAGTAAAAAATATTAGAAAACAAATTTGCATATGAGCCATAACTGTGTATACTTGCATGGTTATTGGAGCTAGAATCATATTTTGCACAATTTTGGGTGAGTTTGGCATTAGATACAATTTTTGGCATTTAGTTTTTAGCTTTTATGCACAGCTTTTTAAAACTTCATTTTTTAGCTTTTATGTACAGCTTTTTAAAACCTCATTTTTTTTGCTGCCATTTCTTATTTTTTTCAAATTTTTTCAAGGTATAAGTATACTTTAGTATACTTTCAGCAAAAGAAAATTTCTAGCAAAAAGCTAGATAAACTATTCTCAAATGGACCCTTTGTATAAGCAGATTTGGGTGTTTTGTTAGGGTTGGTTGTGTAGATTGTGGTTCTTATGCTGTTTTAGTTTAGATGGATTGATGTAATTGCTATGGAATAACATATTTTTTGCAAGTATTGTATTTTTTTGGCTAAATTATAATTGGGAACTTATAATTTTTACCAAGATCCAATCCAATTGTAACATTTGATTTATTTATTTTAGTCCTATGACTTCCATTTACTTTTAGTATCCGTTTGGGTAGACATTGTGTTTACTGTGTCTGGCATTTCCTACGTTTTCCCCTTCCTTTTTTTTTTTTTTTTGGCTACAGCACGTGTTTTAGGGGGACAAACGGCTACTGTTCATGAACAGTAGCCATATCTTTCTGACTTTTTAGCCACTTTTCATCAGTTTATGGGTCAATGCACTATTCACAGGACCCACAAATTTCACTTTTCAACAACTTTTTCATTAAAAATGGGTCCCATGGCACTATTCACACATTTAAAAATTATTTTGCTACAGTATTCTTAGTTTTCAATTTCAGCAAAATAAGTTTAATCCAAACGGACCTTTAATGTGACCAAATCATATAGAAATATAGATTTGAATTTGCCTATTTTGAAGTTGGGGTGTTGTTGGAAAGTTGGGAATGGTCTTTCTATTCAGGTTTCAAGGGAAAAATGGATACCGAATTATCCAACAAATGCGCCTTTGTTTCCACTTAGGGAGGAGGTCCGAGAGGTGGTTGTGGCTGACTTAATTAATCTAGAATTGCATGCTTGGAGGTCTGAATTTATTTTGGACATGTTTGAGCAGGCGGATGCGGAGGCCATTTGTAGAATCTAGCTAAGCCGACAAGATGTGGAAGATATTATAATCTGGATGCACCATAAAAAGGTGTTGTTTACTGTCAAATCTGCATATAAGGTGGCGAGGGAAATATTGCACGGTGGAAATTTAAATGAAAGCTCAAGGGGCTGTGTGGGGAAAGCAATGTGGGCTGCACTATGGAAACTTCGGATTCTAAACAAGTTTAAAGTGTTTGGGTGGAGAGCTTGTAATGATATCTTGCCAACAAAACAAAATCTGTCAAAGCAGAAAATAATTGAGGATGAGATGTGTCCTATATGTATGAGATTTTCAGAGTCAGCAATCCATGCTTTGTGGGAGTGTGAGGCTGCCAAGGATGTGTGGGCTGGTAGCTTGAAAATTCTATAGAAGGGGGTATTGGATTTGGCTGATTTTACTCACCTTATAAAGTACTTGCTGGATCAGATTGAGCTACATGATATGGAGGAGTTTCTGGTGCAAGCTTGGCAGATTTGGAATCAAAGAAACCGGGTTGTATATGGAGAGAAATTTCATGACCCGAGATGGTTGATCAATCGAGCTAGGGAGCTGTTAGAGGAATATCGGACTACCCAAGATCAGATGAGAACCGAACCAGCTAGGCAGCTAGCTCGTGATACCTAGCAACCTCCTCCTCAGTTGGTCTTCAAGCTTAACTTTGATGCAGTAGTGTTTTCAGACCTCAACAGATCGGGTTTTGGTGCTATTATACGCAATGAGAAAGGAGAGTTTATGGCAGCCATGGCAACTAAGGGTCCGAAAGTGTTTTGCAGTGAGGAAGCTGGACTTCTTGCCTGTCAGAAAGCGATTGAGTTTGCAGTGGATGCGAGTTTCTCAGAGTTAGGGTCCGTTTGTTTTGGCATCAAACCATTTTAGGAAATCATTTTCCGTAAAATCGTGTGTTTGCTTACGCATGGAAAATAGAATTTCCGGAAATGCATTTCATTTGACCGTAAAAATAAAGGCTTTGACCCGGAAATCATTTTACGTTTCTATTTTCACTTCAAACCATTTCCGAACTCAGACGCGCAAAGAGAGAGAGAGAGAGAGAGAGAGAGAGAGAGAGAGAGAGAGAGAGAGAGAGAGAGAGAGCAAGGAGAGATCGTGCCAATCGCACCAGATCGCATCGGTCTCACCGGTCTCGTCGATCGTAGTACTGTGCCTATCGCACTAGATCACACCAATCTCGTCGATCGCACCTCACCTATCAAGCAAAGATCGCACCGATCTTGTCGATCGCAACACCACGCCGATCGCACCGGTCTCGTCGATCTCAGCACAGCGCCGATCGCACTGCACCGATCAAGCAAAGATCGCACTGGTCTCGTCGATCGCAACACCGCGCCGCCATGCCAATCAATCAAAGATCACACCGGATTTGATGAATTTTTTTTTTTTTTGGGTTTTGTTTCTTTTGTGTTCGTGGACTAAGAAATGATATTATATATTTGTTTGAAAGTTAAGTAAATGTGAGAAAATGTGAGCAACAAGTAGAAAATGTGTTTTCTATAGTATTTTCAAGAACACAACCAAACACTAGAAAATATTTTTCTAAGCATTTTTTGGAATGCAACCAAATACTTGAAAATATTTTCCTTTCCCGAAAATATTTTACACCTAAAAATATTTTACACTTGGAAAATATTTTACACCCAACCAAACGCAGCTTAGTTATTGAGGGAGATAACAGCTCGGCCATGACAGCTATTTCAACGCTGAAGATTGATCAGTCCTTGTTAAGGAATGTGGTTGGGGTATTCAACATTTGATTCGTAATTTGCTATGGGTAAGGATTGATTGTGTTAGAAGAGGAGGGAATCGGGTTGCTCATGTATTAGCCCAATTTACTAGGAATATTACTGAGGATATGTTTTGGATGGAAGATGTTCCTCCTATAGCTAGAGAAGTTTTGTACCAAGATGCTAATTTTGTTGGTTAAATGAATGATATGCTTTTGTTTCCAAAAAAAAAAAAAAAAAAAATTTGAAAACAATAAACAACTATTTTCATGCGACGTCAATTGACTTCTGTAATGTCAGATTTTTTTTTTTTTTTTTTTTTAAATCAAAATAAAATCTGCACAGGCTAAGATCATTATCATCTTACTTAAATCTCTCTCTCTCTCTCTCTCTCTCTCATCACTAGTCAATTTCGTCTCCATCTCTTTACCCCAAAAAAATCAACTTGCAATATTTTCTTTTTTTCTTTTAGATTCTTGGCTGCCAAATACATCTAAAACAACTTATAATCGCTAGCCACCATGATCTACTTATAAAAGTACACATCTGAAACCCAAATCAAAGCACAAATGACTTCTTAATTTTCGTGTTTCCGGTTTTGTTACATGTATGTAGCTCGGCTAGGATGAGAGCCTCTGAATAAATAAAAAAATCATCAAGAATAGAGCAAGAGAAAAAAGAGAACAAGAGGCAAAAAAAAAAAAACCATAAAAGGTTGGCATTATTGGTTATCCCAAGGCTCTTTTTATGAAATTTCACTTGGGTTGTTACTTAGAAGATTATCTGAATTGAAAAATAGCAAGAAAAGAGCTAGAGAAAAAAGACAACAAGAGTAAAAACCGCTTTGAAATTTTTCTGCTCAAAGAAGCAGAACCCAATAAAATTTCCACACCTCACGGCTCCAAGTGAAATTTCAGATGTGCTTTTGTAGAGATTAGGGAAGAGCCTCTGATTTGAAAAATAATGAATAAGAAATAGGCAACAATAAAAAGGGAACAGAAAGTCAAAACAGATTTCCACATCTCACCCAAAAAAATTAAGAGAAAGAAATTGTTATGGATGAAAAGGCGTGACTTCTTCATCAATGACAACTGGATCTTTGCAAACCAGTTTATTTCATAAATAGAAATCCAGCTGCTCTCTATTCTATTTAATTTTTTTTTTTTTTTTTTGGAGAAAAGGTTGCTCTCTATTCTGATTCTACAAGAAAAAACATTGAATTGGGAAAGAACCTTAACAAATTCGAAAAACCTTCAGATCTATCAAACCCAAAACCAAAACAGAAAACCCAAACGACTTCTTAACGAGAGAGAGAGAGAGAGAGTTATTTGATTTAACGTGTTTAGATTTTAATTTGGGTTTTATTTTTAATAATTTTAATTAACAGTTGATGTGGCATGATTTTTTATTTTTATTTTTTATTGTTCTATTTGACAAATTTCTTTTTCCATTCTCTAATAATGGCAGAGACTAAATTGACATAGTACTAAAAAGGATATGGATCAAATTAAAACAATTGAAAGATTAAGTACCAAATTGAGATATGTTGCAAAAGATAACAACCAATTTTGTAATTTACCCTATATTATTTTAAATATTAAATTTATACTATGGTATAGATTCCTAGAAATTTCTAATAACTATGCAATTCCAATCTCATATATATATAGATTAGTAAAGAAAACCCACTCAACAGTTAGAAACTACTTCTAGGATAAGGAAAAATTATAAAATATGAACTAAATAAAAAAATTAAACTTCAAAGCATTCAGCAGTATTATAAGAAATATCATAAATACAATATAACAAAATGAATATTATATATGGGTCTTAAAAGAATAAAAATGATTTTCAAATAAAATTACCAATCATCCACGCATTGCGTGGAACATTATCTAATCTGCTATAGAGATGTAATAATAAAAAAAAATAATAATAATAAAAAAAAAAAAAACCTTAGTATCATCCATTAAAGTTAGCACTCAAAATACTAACAAAGCTAAACAATCGATATCATCCAACTCTTGCCAAAGGCTTTGTAGTTGAATTGACACATCTTTATGCACAAAGTGCTTGGAGGTTTAGGGAGAAAAAGATTCGAGTTACGGAATTAGCAGCATTTTATAACTATTTCTCAAAAAAAATATCATCCAACTCTTAATATATTGAGAATTTCTAAGTCTGAATATACCAATTCTTATTAGCAAAATGGTACATCAATTTATAGATTTGCTTCTCCAGATGTTTAACGCAAAGACAAATTTAAGGCCAGAATATTCTAGATAAAATTAGTGAATAAATTAAGCCCCTATCATTTTATTAAATAAGTTAAAAGTGGAAAAATCATAAAAGAAAATTTAAATAAATATAAAAAGAATAATTGAAGAATAATTTGTACCTATCAAGATTTTATAGCCATTTTTGCTGAGATTTAAATAATAATAAAAACTCTTTGTTATGGATGGCGCAAATTAACTACAGGATTGCCATCATTATATATAGTCTTTATAATGCTAAGAAACCTAATGACATGAGGCTAATTTTTAGCAATAATGGAGACATTTTTAAAACTTTTGGGGGCCAAGGCCCCCACAGTTGTACACAGTTCTGCACCTGTCACTAGATCCGTGAGAGTTATCACCAAGTTCAGCGAAGATCTATTAAATTCGACGAGATCTTCGTCAAATATGGCGAAATATTCGCCAGACCTCATGCTAAAACTTGTCACAACAAAACGCATGTGCACCATAATGTGTGTCATTGATCATTTAGTTCACCCAAGCAGGCCATGTTGAGAAACAATCAGCTACAAAAATTTTGTAATGTTTCCTTTGTGTGCATTATGTTATACAGGGTTTGTGGATTGGCTTGATCTGTGGCCTCTCCAGCCAAGCTGTTGCCCTCTTTTTAATTACACTGCGAACCAAATGGGCTAAAGTAAGCCTCCCCGAGAAAGATAATAGGGGTGGCCAAACCATTAGCCTTGAAACTGAAAATGGAAATTTGAAAAGATGTGGTAAATAGAGCGTATTGTAGAAAATTGTATGATTCAGACCTGAAATGACACCTTGCACTGAATCAATGAATATAGAAATTCCAAGCAGAGGAGTCATTGAAGCAAATTCCTTAAAGATTTCAGAGCTATCACTAAAGAAACTAGCCCATATACTGTGACCAAATGCAATAGCCAAAGCAAGCACTTATATTTGTTGAGTGACCTTTATGCAAAGGGTGCGCGGTGGTGACCATCTTTTGAAATAGTACCCATTTAACCATTCTTCCATTTGCAAATTGTGTGGAGTCACCATTCCATTGTTGCAATGATATCACCAGCAAAAAAAATTATCTTTATATAACAATAATAATTTTTCATTTCATAATTTACAACAATATCAAGTAAATCTACCTCCACTTCTTTTAGTTCAAGTTAGTGTAAATAAATAAAAGTTCAAGGCAAAAGAAGGTGAAAAAAATATCAACTATTAGGCAAACAAAGTTTTCAATATTACTAGTGGGATTCAACTTTATTTGGCTCATCAATGATTATTGTTGAAAAAATATAGTAAAAAGAACACGGCATGTAGAAGTTGGACATTTGACATATGGTCTTACATGAAAATTATGCCATACGTTGGAAAATGAGTAATGGTTAACAAGTCAACCCCGACCCTAGGATGGGTGGGGTTTAAAGCAAAAGAAGCTAGACTCCTACGGGTGGGGGTTAAAGCAAAAGAAGCTAGAAAGTCGATAACATTGATATTGATGAAGAAAATCTATGCAGTTTATGTGAAAAATGATTGTTATGTGGAATGATAGTCATTTGTTCCACTATGAGTATTCAATTTTATGCACCACCAAATGTAATATACTATGGGTCATTTTTATTTCCACTTTGATTACTTTATTAGAAAACATGGCATGTAGTAAATTGCAATAAACGAAGGATAAAGTGGATCATGGAATTTTTATTTCATCCAATGAACCTAGCACATCTCATCACTTGTCTTTGGCAAATATTGATTTAGTGGGGTTTGGCTTACTATCACTAAGGGAATTATGCCATTAAGAGACAAATGCATACGCGTGAGATTTTTCACCATCATGAGCCTTATGGTTTAGACAAATGTGCTCCACATGAATTTTTGGATGTCTATTCTTGACCTAACAAGCATATTGTTTAATTATTGTATCAAAATATCAACAACACTAACTCCACTGGAAGAAGAGAATGTAGGGATTAATGATCTAATATTTTGAAAAACACCTCACAAGCACTTATATTTGTGAAGTGACCTTCACACCAAGGGTACGCGGTGGTGACCATCTTTTGAAATGGTGCCTATTTAACCATTATTTTGATTGCCAATTTGTGTGGAGTCACCATTCCAACGTTGCAATGATACCACCAGCAGAAAAATTATCTATATATAACAATAATAATTTATCGTTTCACAATTTACAACAATATCAAGTAAATCTACCTCTACTTCCTTTAGTTTAGGTTAGTGTAAATAAATAAAAGTTCAAGGCAAAAGAAGGTGAAAAAAAAAATTAACTATTAGGCAGACAAAGTTTTCAATATATTACTAGTGAGATTCAACTTTATTTGGTTCATCAATGATTATTGTTGAAAAAATATAATAAAAAGAACATGGCATCTAGAAGTTGGACATTTGACATATGGTCTTACATGAAAATTATATCATATGGTAGAAAATGCATAATGGTTAACAAGTCACCCCCCATCCGAGGATGGGGTGGGGGTTAAAGCAAAAGAAGTCAGAAAGTTGATAACATTGATATTGATGAAAAAATCTATGCAATTTATGTAAAAAATGATCGTTAAGTGGAATGATAGTCCTTTGTTCCATTATGAGTATTCAATTTTATGCACCACCAAATGTAATATACTATGAGTCATATTTTTTTACACTTTGATTACTTTATTAGAAAACATAGCGTGTAGTAAATTGCAATAAACAAACGATAAAGTGGAATATGAAATTTTTATTTTGTCCAATGAATCTAGCACATCTCATCACTTGTCTTTGGCAAATATTGATCTAGCGGGGTTTGGCTTACTATCACTAAGGGAATTATGCCATTAAGAGCACATATGCATAAGCATGAGATTTTTCACCATCATGAGCCTTATGGTCCAGACAAATGTCCTCCACATGAATTTCTTGATGTATATTCTTGACCTAACAAGCATATTGCTTAATTATCGTATCAAGTATCAGCAACATTAACTCTACTAGAAGAAGAGAATGTAGGGAATAATGATCCCATATTTTGAAAAACATCCTACAAGCACTTATATTTATAGAGTGACTTTCACGCTAAGGGTGCACCGTGGTGACCATATTTTGAAATGGTTCCCATTTAACCATTATTCTATTTGCCAGTTTGTGTAAAGTCACCATTCCTTCGTTGCAATGATATCACCAGCAAAAAAATTATCATTATATAACAATAATAAATTTTCATTTCAAGATTTACAACAATATCAAGTAAATCTACCTCCCTTTCCTTTAGTTCAGGTTAGCGTAAATAAATAAAAGTTCAAGGCAAAAGAAGGTGAAAAAAAAAATTAACTATTAGGCAGACAAAGTTTTCCGTATTACTAGCAGGATTCAACTTTATTTGGCTTATCAATGATTATTGTTGAAAAAAACATAATAAAAAGAACATGGCATCTAGAAATTGGACATTTGACATATGGTTTTACATGAAAATTATGCCTTACGATAGAAAATGCTTAATGGTTAAAAAGTCACCTCCCTCTTGAGGATGGGGTAGGGGTTAAAGCAAAAGAAATCAAAAAGTCAATAACATAGATACTGACAAAGAAAATCTACACGGTTTATGTGAAAAATGATCGTTAAGTGGAATGATAGTCCTTTGTTCCACTATGAGTATTTAATTTTATGCACCACCAAATGTAATATACTATGGGTCATCTTTCTTTCCACTTTGATTACTTTATTAGAAAACGTGGCGTGTAGTAAATTGTGATAAACAAAGGATAAAGTGGAACATGGAATTTTTATTTCGTCCAACAAACCTAGCACATCTCATCAATTGTCTTTGGCAAATATTGATCTAGTGGGGTTTGGCATACTATCACCAAGGGAATTATGACATTAAGAGCACACATGCATACGCATGAGATTTTTCACCGTCATGAGCCTTATGATCTGGACAAATGTCCTTCACATGAATTTTTGGATGTGTATTCTTGACCTAACAAGCATATTGCTTAGTTATTGTATTAAGTATCAACAACACTAATTCCACTGGAAGAAGAGAACTAGGGAATACTGATCCCATATTTTGAAAACCACCCCATAAGCACTTATATTTGTGGAGTGACCTTCACGCCAAGGGTGTGCGGTGGTGACCATCTTTTGAAATGGTGCCCATTTAACCATTATTTCATTTGCCAGTATGTATGGAGTCACCATTCTTTCATTGCAATGATATCACTAGTAGAAAAATTATCTTTATATAACAATAATAATTTTTTGTTTCACAATTTACAACAATATCAAGTAAATCTACCACCACTTCCTTTAGTTCATGTTAGTGTAAATAAATAAATATTCAAGGCAAAAGAAGGTGAAAAAAAAAATCAACTATTAGGTAGACAAAGTTTTCAATATTATTGGTGGGGTTCAACTTTATTTGGCTCATCAATGATTATTGTTGAAAAAATATAATAAAAAGAACATAGCGTCTTGAAGTTGGACATTTGAAATATGATCTTACATGAAAATTATGCTATACAGTAGAAAATGCGTAATGGTCAACAAGCCACCCCCCGCTTGAGGATGGGGTGGGGGTTAAAGCAAAAGAATCTAGAAAGTCGATAACATTGATATTGATGAAGAAAATCTATGCAGTTGATGTGAAACATGATCTTTAAGTGGAATGATAGTCCTTTGTTCCACTATAAGCATACAATTTTATGCACCACTAAATGTAATATACTATGTGTCATATTTCTTTCCACTTTGATTACTTTATTAGAAAATGTGGTGTGTTGTAAATTGCAATAAACAAAGGATTAAGTGAAACATGAAAATTTTATTTCATCCAGTGAATCTAGCACATCTCATCACTTGTCTTTGGCAAATATTGATCTAGTAGGGTTTGGCTTACTATCACGAAGGAATTATGCCTTTAAGAGAACATATGCATACGCATGAGAGTTTTCACTCTCATGAGCCTTATGGTCCGGACAAATGTCCTCCGTATGAATTTCTGGATGTGTATTCTTGACCTAACAAGCATATTGCTTAATTATTGTATCAAGTATCAACAACACTAACTCCACTGGAAGAAGAGAATGTAGGGAATAATGATCCCATATTTTGAAAAACACCTCATAAGCACTTATATTTGTGGATTGACCTTCACATTAAGGGTGTGCGATGGTGACCATCTTTTGAAATGGCGCCCATTTAACCATTATTCCGTTTGCCAATGTGTGTGGAATCACCATTCCTTCATTGCAATGATATCACCAGTAGAAAAATTATCTTTATATAACAATAATAATATTTCATTTCACAATTTACTACAATATCAAGTATATCGACCTCCACTTCCTTTAGTTCAGGTTAGTGTAAATAAATAAAAGTTCAAGGCAAAAGAAGGTGAAAAAGAAATCAACTATTAAGCTGATAAAGTTTTCAATATTACTAGTGGGTTCAACTTTATTTGGCTCATCAATGATTATTGTTGAAAAAATATATTAAAAAGAATACAGACATTTGACATATGGTCTTACATGAACATTATGCCATATGGTAGAAAATGTGTAATGGTTAACAAATCACCCCCCACCCAAGGATGGGATGGGGGTTAAAGCAAAAGAAGCTAGAAAGTTGATAACATTGATATTGATTAAGAAAACCTTTTTCATTAATGTTAAACCTACTGATAACCTTTTTCACATATTATGTCTATGAAAGATTCAATGTACCATTGGCCTTATCTCTAGTGATTTTCATACCAAAGATTTGCTTTGGAACTCTCAAATCCTTTATTGCAAACTGTTTTGACAATTGCTTCTTCAGATTATTTATCTTCTCAGTGCTAAAGCCTGCAATGTGCATATCATCCACATACAACAGTAAAATGATATAAGAGTTGTCAATGAACTTAACATAGCAATAATGATCAGCTTCACATAGCTTGAACCCAGTTCTACATATAAAACTATCAGATTCTTGTGCCACTATCTTGCCATACAAGTCCTTTCTCAGTTTGAAGACTAGGCTCTCTTGTCCTTGAACAATAAACCAATTTGGCTGACTCATGTAAATGTCTTCTTCCAAGTCACCATGAAGGAATGCTATCTTAACATCTAACTGCTCAAGATGTAGATTCTTTGCAGCGTACCATTCCCAATACTAGTCTAATTGTTCACATCTTCACAACTAGAGAGAAAATATTTCTGAGTAGTCGATGCCCTTCTTCTGCTGGAACCCTTTGACAACTAATCTAGCGTTGTAGCGCTTGCTACCATCATGCTCATTCTTTATTTTGTGTAATATTGTGCAAAGTCTTCTTTCCTTCTAGCAATTCAGTCAATTCCCATGTCTAATTCCCCAACAAAGGATCCATCTCATCCTTCATGGCTAACTCTCACTTGCTTGAATTTTCATCTTACAAGGCTTCATCATAGCACTCTGGCTCACCACCATTAATCAACAAAAGATAATTTAGAGTGGGTGAATAACGTTATGGAGATCTAGTGATCTTGGAAGATCTATGGACTTTAGCTACAAGTGTACTTTGATCTACCTATAAATTTACATTCTCCTTATCTTCTTCACCCCTTTTCTAGACAATATTTTCAGTCAATTCATCTAAATTGACAAACTTATATTTCTTTTAATCTATCTCTATGACATCTAGTACTATACTTGATCTGTCTTTGTGCATAACCTATTCATTAAATATTACATTTCTGCTACTGATGTTTTTTCAATTTTGTTCATCCCAAAACCAGTAGCCAAATTTCTTATCACCATAGCCAATAAAATATATATATATATATATATATATATATATATATATATTTTAGACTTTGCATTAAGTTTATTATGAGCATCAGAATCAATATGAACATAAGAAACACAACAAAAAACATTTAAATGGAAAATTTTTACCTCTTTCCCATTCCAAACCTCTTCAGGAATTTTGAACTCTATAGGAACTAATAGTCCTTGATTTATCAGATAAGTTGCAATATTAATAACATTAGCTTAGAAAATTCTTAGTAATCCAGCATAGAGCCTCATACTCCTAACACGGTCATTGAGAGTTATGTTCATGTGCTCAACCACACCATTCTGCTATGGTATCCCAAGAATGGTCTTCTCCATCCTAATTCCATATGCAGCACAATACTCATTAAACCCTCCATCTATGTACCCTTCTCCATTGTCTAACCTCAAATATTTTACTTTCAAATATGTTTTTTCCTCGATCATGGCCTTCCACTTCTTAAAAGTCTCAAATACATCATATTTATTTTTAAAAAAATAACCCATACTTTTCTACTTAAGTAACCAATTGTTGATACTATATTTTGTCCAACGCCCAAAATTGATGGGAATCCTAGATATCAAATCAAAGGCTCCATCAATTATTCCGACATGACATTAGACACTTTTGAATACTCTTTATTTTAATGTCAATAGACTGAAATCAGGCTTGAATTGATTGAATTGTTGTGAAATGGAAAAGTTGCTAGTTAAGAATTCACCTCTAAAATGAACTTTGTTATTTAAATTGGCAGTTGATTTCCTTCAAAATGCATGTTCAACATATTACTGAAATTTGCAGGATTGCTCTAGTGAGTTGCATTTGAAATAGAAATTAATCTTGGCCCGTGCTCATGATTATCATTTAGTGTAGGATATTAGTTAGATTTATCAAGAAGTGCTCATCATTAATTGGGTACAACAGTCTCATATCTATTCTCTTAGTCCCATAATATCTTTTCTCTTGATAAATTTAACTGATTATCCTAACCCTTTTATTAAGTGTGCTTAAGGTATATTGTTGGGAAGTGCCAGAAGGGGATGCAATTAGATTGGTGAGAAATGCCATACAGTTATATCTACAGTATTCCCCAAATAAGCAGCTTTGGACACATGTGCCAACACAACCAGCTTTGGACCGCTGCCAATTCATTCCTGGCTTGGACAGCACTCCCACGCATGCTCAGCACTGCACATATAAAAGCCCTCACATTCCTTGCTGAGGAGGGGAGGAAAAACCCTAGTAAAACCCACGGCAGAGAGAGAAATCTCTCTAAACCTCTCTCATTCTCTCCCTTTTCCTCCATCTCCAACGCAAGAAAAGCCTCCCAAAAAACCCAATAAAATAATCCCAAATCGTCAAAAAGCTCACTGCAAGAAACCCATAGGAGCAGCAAAGGACAGAAGAAAGAGGAAGAAGCAGACTCAGAACATCAACAGAGAACCCAAACAAAATCAGGAGCTTTTTCTCTCTCATTTTCTGGGTTTTGCTTTAGTTGAATCTAACTTACTCATTGTGTTTCCCTTTCAGCCAAGCATCAACAGAACCAACAACAACAAGAACAACCATCATCAAGCATCAAAGCAGAGAGAATAAAAAGGGAATATAAAGTAATCTCTAAAACTCTACTCTTCTGTTTATATTTCAGTCTCTGTGTACACATTCTGTGACTCTTTGCTGCACACGCGCACACACACACAGGTTTTTTTTTCTACAATATCTTGCTCTACACACTTTACATGCTCACAAAGCAACCACACACGCTCTTTTCTAATCCGTGCCAAACACTACACTTTTCATACACATAGCCTCACAACACTGAGCACACACACAGAGTACCCGAGCCCAGGAAGCCCTCTAGCTTCCCTTCGGTGTGGTGCGTGGTATCACGCGCCGCCATATGGACCCACTTGGCCCTGCGTGTGAGTACACGCACCGCTCAGGCCTTTGTTCTCGGTAGACCCATGTAGCGTAGCACCCACACACCTCTGATCCGTTGTTCACGCGCCTCTTACAACCCGTTTAGGCTTCATATCGAAGACGGAAAGTTCGAGTTTCTGGGTTTGATGTTTTGGACTTAGGGCTCTGAGTGAGAAAGATTAGAGGTTTCAAATGAGGTAAGAGAGCTTAGGAAACCACCGTCGCGGTGGTGGTGGTTGGTGTTAGACTGTTAGTCGTGATGGAGCGTAGGAGCACCACTCCATTTTGGGTTTGAGAGAGAGAGTTAGATCGATAAATAGGTGGGTTTGCTTCGTATTTAGAAAGGGATGGAGAAGCAGATAATGAAGACCACCTTTGTGGTAGTGGCCAAGGCTTGTCACGGCAGAGCAACGAAGCTCCGTTTCCTTTAGATCGAAGGGATCCAAGAAAGGGAGATAGGCTTAAGAAAGATGGTGGAGGCTGGGGAAAGACCACCGTCTATGGTGGCGTTGATGATCGGTGAGATGGGTTCAGGCAGCTCAGGTCGCGGTCGTCGGCCATGGAGGTTGGATGGAGAAGCTCAGTGTCGAGGGAGTTGAGAGAAAAGGTTCTAAAGGAACTAAGAGACACGACTAGGGTTTAGAAGAGTTAAAAGAGGTGGTTTGGGCCGGACTCTTTTCTATAGTGGATTTCTTTCCGTTCCTTTCAATGGGATTTGGGCGAGGTGTGCCATAGGCCCAGGTATTGGGCTTGGTTTGCTCCCCAGCACTTTTCCTCGGCCTATGTTACCTTTTTTAACCCATCTCATATTTTACAACTTTCAGTCCACCTTTGGTTTTAATCCCTTTCACATGTTTGACACATGTTCAGCCCATCTTTTTAAATAATAAAAGGGCCCATGCATTTCCTTTAATTAATAAAATGCCATCTCTTTTTCCATATTTGCACATTCACTTATTTTTGTCATGTTTGCATTTTAATCCTTTTTGTCATATTTATATCTTATTATATATTTTCCCATATTGGCATTTTAATTCATAAAATCCCAAAACCATGTTTTAATTCATAAATTCCCAAAATCATGTTTTAATACCAAAAATCTTGTTTTAATTCATAAATTCCTAAAATCATGTTTCAATACTAAAAATCCCAAAAATCTTGTTTTTAATCCCAAAAATTCTCAAAATCATATTTTGACCCCAGTTTTTCTCCAAAATTACATTTTGACTCGGAACTTTCCAATATTCATATTTTGGCCCCAAGTCTCTCTAAATTTGCAATAAAGCCCTCCATCTTTTCAAAAATTACAAAGAGACTCCCGAACCCTTCGAAAGTTGTTTGAAGTCATTCAAACAACTTCCAAGGTCTTTTAATCATCTATAAATCCACACATGCTTGTTTGTGCCACCCATTGGCTTTATTTGCATCTTTACACGCTTGCTTACATGTCCATGTATGAGTCTTGCTTGTTAGTGTGTCGTCCATACTTTAACACAATGAAACTATGGACATCCAATCCAAACTTACATTTGTCCCTCGCAGACACCACTTTTTGTTTGCTTTCTTGCTTGTTTTCCTTTTTGCTTGTTTGCTTGTTATCTTGCTTGTTGCATTCTCACTTGTTTGCTCGTGTCTTTGTTTCTATGCTTGCCATGTCTGTCATGTTTATTTGCACTATGCCTTCTCATATACTCTTTGCATCTTTTCCTTCCATTGCTTGTCTGCTTGCTTCTTCTCTTTGCCTTTGCATGTACACACATGGAGTAAAGATGCATGGAGCTAGGGCACGGTTTCCCAGACACAAGTAAAAGGGCACAAGTGCAAGCATGAGTCAAGTGGCTACAGTCAGTAGGTTTAGGAGTTTAGCATTTCCCTTTGGTTATGTACTCTCTTTTAAACCCCCTCATTCCTCCTCCCTTTCTCCCTTAGATGGTTTGTATTAGGTATATCATGCTTTGTACCATTCGTTCTCATCCCTAGAGTATGACGACTTCTATTTATTTTCTTGCACCTATATTTTGGGCCATACTCTAGGGATGTAGAAATTTATTTTCCTGCTCTGTGTGCTTGCATTGTGCATGATGTATGTAAAAATATACCTACTTGCCCCCTTTCTAGTGTGATTGACACAGTCCGTGTCACCTAAGGCAAGCGATGCTTAATTTTCGCCGCGAAAGTAAGGTGACTCGTCGCTAGATTTTCGCCGTAGAAATTTGGCACTTTACTTGAATGTCTTAAGAAAGCATAGATTGGGACCACACCCATTCAAAACCAAACCTTAAAGCCCTAATGCATGCAAAGCCCCGAAAGCCAATGCCAAAATTATGTTTTTACTACCAATCTCCAAAAATTAAGGTTTTATCAAAACAAAGGACTGTTTGTAGACAGGTGTTGTGGGGTGCCTAACACCTTCTCCACACATAACCAAACTTTCGGACCTATGAATCAAGATTTTTTTCCATTCACATTAGATTAGGAAAATTTTATTTTTTCTTATCTTAGGATTGGTAATAAAATCAACTAGAAATAAGTGACCAATCACATCTTAGAAAAACCCAATGATTGGTGGCGACTCCACTCACCTTTGGTTATTACCTAAAATTTGGCCGAGATTCTTGCCATAATGCCAAAGGTAGATCTACCTTCCTCCATAGAGAGACAGAAAGCACCCCAAGCTTCGCACAAAACACACGCGCCACGCGCATCATATTTGAGAAGAGCCCTCCAACGAGGCCCCACACGCATAGGAGCTGTCACCACGGTGGGTGGTCGAATGAAGGCGCAATGACAACGGTCTTTTTTGCCATCAGTCTAATCGAGGCCAGGTGTCGACACCAATGAAACTGTTGTAATCCTTTGAACCTCCAAGGAATGCAACTAGAGTAGGCCTTTACAAATTGGTATGTACTATAAATTTCTAGCCTTCGGTGTCCTACCAAGTTTCAAGAATCTCACCCTTTTCTGCTTTCCTAAGATGTAGCTTTCACACACATCAAAATTAATAGACTTCAATTCTAGTAGTTTCCCTTTTGATAGTAGCATCTTCATCCCTTTCTCACTCATGTGACCAAGTCTGTAGTGCCATAAGCTTGCATCAGTACCTATTTCAATAACTGCAATTGTGTCTCTTAGACTTGAGGTCATATACAGAGAATCAGTTTTCTTTCCATAAGCCAATGCCACGGCTCCCTTTGTAACCTTCCAAGTACCACCAACAAATAGTATTGCATGCCCTTCATCATCAAGTTGTCCAATAGAAATCAGATTCCTTTTTAGGTTAGGAATATGTCGAACCTTCTGCAGTAACCAAATAGACCCATTGGGCAGTATAATCTGGATGTCTCCCATACCTAAAACATCCAAGGCTTCTCCATCAACCAAATACACCTTACCAAAATCACTTGCAACGTAGTTCTATATGACTTCTCCATTAGCAGAGTCGTCATCATTCTTCTTTTTAGGGCTTTTGTAGTGCCTTTTAATGTGGTCAACCTTGCCACAGTTCCAACATTGTATTTGTTGGCTAGATCTAGATATACTTCTACTCTGATTGGAATTTCTGTATTTTGATTTGCTTTGATTTGAATTTCTATCATTACCACTACCTCTTGTCTCAAGGTTTAGGGCAAAACTAGATCCTGACGTTTCACCTGCATCTCTCTTGCGAATTTTCTCAACTAGAAATATATCCCATCTATCATTGTACTTTAGTTTTTCTTTTCTAGTAGAGTTTCTTACTACCATTCTCATAGCCCCCCAATTGTTTGGCAAAGAAGCCAAAATGATCAGTGCACAGATCCCATCATTAAAATCAATTTCTACGGAAGATAATTGATTTGTGATGCATGCATTCTCTACCATTCTCAAATTGAATAGCTCCTTCATTGGATGCACCTTGTTGTTTGCTGATGGCTTTTCATACATACTTGATAAAGCATTCATTAAATCTGTTATGGTCTTCTCCTTTACAATATTGTGTGTAATAGACCTTTATAGAGTTGATCCGATAACTCTCTATATCTGTTTGTCAAGAAGAGTCCATTCATCATCTTTCATTATTTCAAGTTTCTCCCCCAAAAGTGGAAGATGCAACTTCTTCCCATAGAGGTAGTCCTCAATTTGCATCCTACAGAATCCAAAGTCTGTGCCATTGAATTTTTCTATTCCAAACGTCTTTCCTATTTCCTTTGCCATTGCTTCCAATCAAACCTAACCCTAGGATCTGATACCAATAATAAGGAATAAATAGGCAATTCCAAGATCTGTGAGATAAAAAAATAGAGAAAAATGTACCAAAGAAAACAATCACACAAAACAATATTTACATGGTTTAGCAATTTGCTTACATCCACGGACTTGCAAGGATTTCAATATTCTCAAGGAATATACATGTAATTCCCAAATTTGTGAGATGCAAAAATAGAGAAAAAAAAAATGCACCAAAGAAAACAATCACACAAGAAAATATTTATATGGTTCGGCAATTTGCCTACCTTCACGGTTTTGTAAGGATTTCACAATTCTCAGGGAAAAACTACAAGATGTGACAATACAGTTTTCTCTCTCAAAAATATCAAAACCCTAATCTCCAAAACAACATTTTTTATATCTTGCACATAGAATTCATAATGGGTTGCAAAATTGTAACAAAATTATATCCTCCACTCCATGGACTAATTCTCAGAAAATCTCCCATTAAAAACAATAACAACATTATTTCGGATCAGGTCATAATCTGAATTTAATATAACTAGACTCCACAAAGCCCAACAAAATGTTCTCCACATGAATTTCTAGATGTGTATTCTTTACCTAAAAAGCATATTGCTTAATTATTGTATCAAATATCAACAACACTAACTCCACTAGAAGAAGGGAATGTAGGGAATAATGATCCCATATTTTGAAAAATACCTCACAAGCACTTATATTTATGAATTAACCTTCACACTAAGGGTGCACGGTGGTGACCATCTTTTGAAATGGTGCCCATTTAACTATTATTCCATTTGCCAGTTTGTGTGAAGTCACCATTCCTTCGTTACAATGATATCACCAATAGAAAAATTATCTTTATATAACAATAATAATTTTTCATTTCACAATTTACAACAATATCAAGTAAATCTATGATGTGAACCCCGTCAAGAATAACGAGACCCAACAACGAAAGGGAACCCAAGATCGTTCTATGGACAGATTCAAATGGGAGACCTCGACCCGTTGTTTATGACAAACAAGAACCTCGGTATAAGGAAGACGCTACAAACAGTGGTAGAAATTCCGTTTGATAAGTCGAGATGAACGCCACAGGAATTCCCGATAAGTTCGAGTAGTTTTTCAAAGAACCAAAGAGAATAAACCTCACAAGTTTTATCAATAATATCTGAAAAACGTTTACAGACTTAGATGACTAGTTAAGGGCTCCTTAAAACTTGATAGACAATAAAATATATTTTAAAATAACTCCTAATTGATACCTAACCATATTAGAAATAAAGTTTGACCTAAAAAGCATTAAATGCACCTTAAAATAAGGAAATAAATCACCTAAACCAGAATAACGTTTTTTATATCGACCCAAAATATTTCATGCCAATTCTTAACCTTGATCGGATCCTTCTAGAACTTGAATCAAGGTGATGATTTTTTGTTACCCACGTGGATCATGCTCAATGGGCCTCCACGAATTTGCTTGAGCTCATAACTCTTGGATGAGTCCGTTAAGTACATCCTTGAACTTCTTTGCTCGTGCTCTTGTAACTAGCCTAATTGGTACTTGAACGAGATCCTTCGAAGCGGTGCCTTGATCTCCATCAATCTACCTCCACTTCTTTTAGTTCAAGTTAGTGTAAATAAATAAAAGTTCAAGGCAAAAGAAGGTGAAAAAAAATAAACTATTAGGTAGACAAAGTTTTCCTTGATCTCTCTCGACAGAAATCACCTTTTTTCTCTCTAAACCTCAAACCCACTTGGATTTCAGCCTTGTGTGATCTTTTCTTCATTGGTATGATCTCGTTTTCTCTCATTCTTCATACATTTCATACATTTTGACCTAGGTTTTTGAGTTTTCAAATTTTTTTGGGGTTTTTGAAAATTGATGAGTTATTTGTGAAAGTTTTAGGTTGGGTTTTGCTTAAATGATGTTATATGCTCATGCATTGCATTTCATTTACATTTTAAACTACGTTTCACACATTATAGATGTGTTTTGAGTCGATGATGATTTTTTTGTTGCATGTCACATGATCATGCATTATTCATGCATACGTACTCTACTTTTCTTTCTTTTTGGTACTCTATGTTGATTGGTGCTCTTCTATTTGTCTCTCTCTCACTCTCTAAGAGCAAATCCGCTCCATTCCAGAACCCTCTTCATTCCAGGGCATCATCGTTTGATTGCACTCCTTTTTCTATCAGGTTTATTGATGATAAAGCCCATCAGGACTTTTCGGAGAACTTCTCCAAACATGGCATTCATTCGGAATGCCAAGTTATCCTATCAGCCTTTTTCTATACTACTCTCCCGACTGTCATACATAGGCGGGGTTGAGAATCCCTTTGTGGGATATCGTGAGTTGTCACTCCGTGATTATACAGGAGTTTTACTCCAATATACACAGATTTGACTATTCTATACCTCGTTTCACCACTTATGTTCGAGGTACTCATATAGTAGTTACTCTGAAGCTTATCTCCTAGGTGCTACACATTTCGAGGGAATCACATCTTGATTACCCTGGATGTCTATGTTTGAGGATTGTGTCCAAAGACGAGCTTCTATCTCTCTTTTGTGAGATATCTTCATCATGGGGTGACCGTCAAAACACCTTATGCTCGGGCTTCGTAAAAGGTCTGAGGTTTCTGAATATGGTGATGACATTTGTTTTACATCCCTTGTCTTATTATAATTCTATTACTGAGTCTCGTGCTTGCTTTTTGTCCTTATCGAGGACCTTACCATTGACTTTCCCTCTCACTTCATTCTCTCCCTTATAGATGTCTATAAGGATACGGTGACTCGTGATAAGCCTATTTTTCCTTTTGCGGGTGGTGTGATGCTTGAGGTGATCATGGCGCAGCTTCAGTGCATGAATGCTCGCCTTGACACTCTCACTGATGAGATGAGTCAGGTGACCACCCATGTGGGTCAGATTTCACGACGTCAAGCTCGCTTTGGTGGCTTTGTTGCTTCTCCCTCTCCATCTTCACAAGCTTCAAAGGACGAGGATGCTGATGATGGCTCTAGTGATGATGATGAGGAGGAGGATGAGGATGCTAGCTCTTTCGATGATGAGGAGATGATTGCTTCTTAGTGATTTGTCCTTTCTCATTCGTGACAAAAAAAGGAGAGTTAGTATATTTTATATTGGTCTTGTGACCATTTAGTGATAACAAACATTGTATTTATCCTTGATATATATGTATTTGATGATGTTGTTATCACATTTTACCTATCTCTCCATGTGCTGTTTCTTTTCTCTCTTTATTCACATGTTTCTTACGTATGCAAACTTTTATTTTTGTTTCACAATAAGATGTCTTGATGAGTTTTGTTTAAAGTGTTTCAGAAATATAGGTTGTCAAAATCTATCTTCTATGAACTCTCTTATTGCAAAGTTTTTCAAGAATTTGTGTTAGGATTAGATTTTATTGTATTCAACAAATGAGTATGAGTTGAGTGATTTATGACTTCTCTCATATTTCATTTGGTTGTTGTGGTTTTGTCACAGATTGCTAAAGGGATAGATTATTAGGACATATGTAGAACATGTTATGAACATACGTCATATAGAATTGGCTAATTCTTTGACAAAATGCACTTTACTTGTAATTGGGTAGATTTAGGATATGTTGAATACTTCAAGGAATAAGAGTTCAAGTCAAAGTATTGAAGCCATGCAAATCTGTCTAAGAATCAAGTGAAGAAGTGTTATTCATTAAAACTCGACAGATAGCCCAATAGCTGCATCTATCGAGATTTAATATTTGAAGCTCGAGAGATAGCTCTACAGCTGCAATTATCGGGAATTACAAAATTTCGATTTCCAGATCTATTTTTCACGCATATCCAAGCTATTTGTATAGGGTTTCTTTTCTCACAACCCTAGACATATATAAGGATTATTTTAAGGGTTGTTATAATGTTGTTGCACTTATTGTTACATGCATATTGTGACTGGAGACAAACTGCCCTAGTTCATCTTTCTCTTGAAGAAGCCTCTGCATTTGTATGCCAAGGTTTATGTAACCAAGGAGCTTTTTGATTTTCTTCATGTGAATGAACTGAAAAACTTTGCAACCAACATCTTTCTCAAGTTGGTGTGTTAGTCATGTACTTGGGTCCATGCATTATTTGGTTAGTCACATACTTGGAGTTGTGCATTAAAATGAGAGATTACCACTACATTACAAGTCCAATTGTGTATTGGGGTAAGAGTTCAAATGTAGGTTGGTATAAGGTACTGAGATTCCTTTACTTGTAAACACTTGTTTTGATAATAATGGATTCTCAAGAGTGGTGACCTTAAATTCACCCTATGGGGTTTTGCCTCGAAGGTTTTCCCCATTCGTAAACAAATCACCCGTGTCAAATTTAATTTCCGTTGCATTTAGTTATTTGGTAATTTGTTTGTGCTATCACGTGTATTGCATGTTAATTGACTTAATTAATTCACTTGGCTAATTAATTGGTTAATTTATCTAAGGGGTCAATACATTCTTGGCCTATTAGGAGTTTATGTTGATACTGTATTTTTTTTTTTTTTGCCCTCAATTTGCATGCTAGACCCCAAAAAATTCAAAAATATTATTTTCTTTCCATGGAGCTGTGAGGATATTCAAAATGACATGGCGCAACCCGTTTAGACACCGAAGCACCCAAAGTGCATTTTTTAGCCAAAATGACCAAAATGCCCCTAGTCAAACTAGAGTTGAGCGAAGGTCAAATGAGGTCAAAACCCTCACAAAATAACATTTTTCATAGTTTTACATCAAAGTCAAGCTTTTCGGACATTTTTGGCAACTTTGACCAAGTTGGACCTAGTTTGACCCAGAGTTGACCTTGAATGGCCCCCAAAAACTCTAATTTTGATCTGGTCACCAGAATGAGTTGAAACCAACGTTATTACGTAGACGATCAAATTCTCAATCCAACGACTATTCATGGATCAAAATCGGAGTTAGAACGGTTGAGATATCGTGAAAACCAAGTTAACGCACCAATCAATACACTGCTAACTTCTAGAGGCCATAACTTTTATTCTAACCATTGGATTTTCAAGTTCCATACCTTTTCAGAAATAGGAAGTCAAGATATTTTTAGAGGTGTCAAGATCAACCCCAATTAAGGAGCTTCACAGGTGGTGGCTTTTGAAGGGCCGCCACCTCATAAAGTGTGTTGGGGTTATAAGAAGCCCCCAGGCACCTCCAAACCAAAAGGAGAACTTCTTGGCTGCCTGCTCTCTACCTGGACATCTTTTACACATTTCTTCTCTCTTCCAATCGCAAAAAGCACACAAAAAAACACATCAAAGCCTCTTAATTCTTCATTTTTCACAAAAAATACAAAGGTATTGTTCTTATACCCAATCTTCTTCTCCTTGGTGCTGCACCTTGGATTTGGGGTTTAGGGGTGTAGATGTAGCTTTCTTTCTACTATCCAAACCCCTACCTTTCTAAATCTTTTTAGCATTTATCTTGCTCTTTTGTTTGAATAGCATGATTTATTGCTTTTCTTAGCATGTTTCTTGCTTTATTTGTACCTCTAGCCTAAATCTCCTTGCTGTTTATGCCTTTTATCCATGTTTCATGCTTAGATCTACATCCTTACATGCTTATATGTTTAGATCTACATGCTTTATGCTTTATGCCATGTTTTCCTATGCTTTGTTCCTCTTTTGTTCTAAGTTGATATTAAGGTTACATGCTCACATGCTTGTATGATGTTTTTGGCTATGCCTTGCTTGGATCTATGTGTTTATGTATTTATTTCCATTCTATATGGTTAGATCCATGTCTTCACCTACTTATATGCTTGGATTCATGTTCTTCCATGCTTATATGCTAGGCTTCTACATGTTCACATGCATGTTTCTATGCTTACATGTCTAGATCTATGTCTTCACATGCCTACGTGCTTGGATCTATGTTCTCTACATGCTTATACTATCTTCCATGTGCTTGTGCGCTCCATACCATGTTTGTGTGCCTAGACTTAGGCTATGTTTGTCATGCCATGTGCTATTGTAGCCCTTTTTTCCCTTTTATCACACTTCCTTGTGCTTTGGCCTATCGATTCGGACCTGATCTAGACCCTATGGTCTTTGTCATCATCCATATACAAAGGCCCACGTCAAAGGGTTTGGATCACCCTATTTGCATGTCTATGATTGCTTGCTTCTATGCTTTATGCTTGTGTTAGCCTTTCTAGTTCTAGACTTTGCCATGTTTAGTGCCCTCTGCGGGCTTGATCTTGTGTGGTTACATCCAACACCCATAAGCCCTTGTTCAAATGTAACCCTTTGGGAGGCATCTCTGGATACTATGTTGCTCCGTGCGTACCCTTCCCCTTTATGCTCCACACGATGCTATGCTTACCATGCATCTTTACACGTTTGCTTACATGTCCATGCATGAGTCTTGCTTGCTAGTGTGTCATCCATGCTTTGACACAATGAAGTTATGGAAATTCGATCCAAACCTACATTTGTCCCTTGTGGACACCACCTTTTGTTTGCTTTCTTGCTTGTCTATTTTTTTTTTCTTGTTTTCTTGCTAGCCTATTTGCCTTCTTGCTTTCTTGTTTGTTTGTTCATCGCGTGGCTTGTCATGTCTCCTACTATAAGCTATGCTTGCCATGTCTATTATGCTTATCTACTTTATGCATCTTTCATGTGCTCTTTGCATCTTTTCCTTTCATTGCTTGTCTGCTAGTTTCTTGTCTTTGCCTTCGCATGTACACATATTGAGCAAGGACGCATGGAGCTAGGGCACGGTCTCCTAGGCACAAGCAAAAAGGACGAGGATGCAAGCATGTGGATATAAGCCAAGCAGCTATGTTCAGTAGATTTAGGGGTCTAGCCTCTCCCATTTAGTTATATACTCTTTTAAACCCCCTTCCTTCCTCCCTCCTTTCTCTCTTAGATGGGTTGTATTAGGTATATCATGCCATGTACCATTCATCCTCATCTCTAGAGTATGGCGACCCCTGTTTATTTTCCTGCACCTATATTTTGGGCTATGCTCTAGGGATATAGACATTTACTTTCCTTCTTTATGTGCATGATGTATGTATATATATACCTACTCACCCCTTCCGGTGTAACTATCACAGTTTGTGTCACCTAAGGCAAAGCAATGCCTAATTTCTACTGCGAAAGTAAGGTGACATGTCACCGGATTTTCTCCGTGGAAATTTGATACTTTGCCCGAATGCCTTAGGAAAGCATAGATTAGGACCAAACCCATTCAAAAGCCAAACCTCAAAGCCCCCATGTATGCAAAGCCCCGAAAGCCAATGCTAAAATCATAAGTTGTGTTTTCCAACTATGTTGTTTAACTTTAATTTCGTACCAAATTTGATTGTAATTTCCTCAATCATTTTCCTTGTATATATGTGGGATTAATTGTAAGGGATATGTGTGAGAGATCGGTGAAGACTCAAGCTTCAAAGGATGTACAAGTGGATTTCACAACTAGCTCACGGTTGTCTCGCAAGTAGCTTACCCGTGAAAAGAGCTATCTGTAGAGCACATGATTGGAAGATGAAGAGTCGTGCTAGGCTGTATCTTTCACGAGTGTCTCGCAGGTAAGGCCAACTCACGAAGGACCCGTGAAACTCTCTGTTTGGCAAAAAGTTATGTTTTGCTTTACCATATCTCTACCCACACTATATATACCTTCATTACCCACAAATTGTAAGGAGTGCTTTTCAGAGAGAAAACCATAGAAAATAGACTTGAGAGTTAGAAATTGTCATACTCACAATCATCTACACATTTCCTTTTAGTTTTCCTCAACTACTACCTCTCCATCTTTGAGAGGTTGTTAGCCCAAACACTTACCACACCCATCTTGAGTGTAGAGTGAGATTTTGGTGTTACTGAGAAGCATTAGAAGGAGCCATTCATTGACAGATGCAATCAGACTGAATTGCAAGATTCGAAAAGCTAGAAAAGACAAGGCTCCGAGAAGTTAATTGATAGCAGGAGCTTAGAGGGCTCAAGTACATGGGGTAGACTAGGCTTGGAGTGTCTTTTGTTATTCGTGTACTCCAACTTTATTATCTAGTGGATCGATTTTGACTTCGAGGGTTGCGAAGAGGTTTTTTGCCGAGTTCTTTGGTTTCCTCTTCGATAATACGTCTCGGTATTATCTTGTGTTTGCATCTCTCTTCCCTACTCTTTAAGCTTTGCTTTTATTGTTAATAATGGATGAATATGGCTTAGGGTAGTGACAACGGTTCTTTGTGTTTATTTACTCTTGTTCCGTACTTTGTATAAGTTAGAGTAAAATCTATCTAGCCATAATTTTTAATTGGGGGTCTAAACAAGCTCCTTTGTTTTTGTACAAATCTGAGCTTTCACTTAGTATAAGAGCGGGTACACTTATCGGATTTCATTATCCTAGTATGATCCTAGACCCCAAGTGAGAGGAGTAGATCTCAATCCCTTAATGCTTCTCCATACTTTGATGGGAGTAACTATGCTTTTTGGAAAGTATGTTTACGTGCTTTTGTTTGTGCTATTGATGAGACGGTGTGAGATTTTGTTGAGAATGGGTATGTAAGACCCATTACTGCCAAATCTAAATGGGATAAGGCTACCCTTGCTTTGGCAAACACCAATAGCAAAGCGATTATCGCTTTTTTCTGTGGTGTTTCTACTGATGAGTTTCACAGGATTTTGCATGTGAAGACCGCCAAAGAGGCGTGGACCATTCTTGAGACAACCTACGAAGGTACCAAGAAGGTTAAGGATACCAAGCTTCAAATGCTCACTACTTGGTTTGAAGAAGTAAAGATGAGTGATGATGAGTCGTTTGATTCATTTTATGGGAGACTCAATGAGATAGTGATTGCCAAGCTCAATCTTGGGGAGAAGATTGAAGATGCCAAAGTGGTGAGGAAGATCTTGAGATCCTTACCCAAAAGCTTCCAGGCTAAGGTCACAGCCATAGAGGAGAGTAAAGATTTGGATGAGATAAAAATTCAAGAACTCATTGGATCTCTCCAAACCTATGAGCTCGGACTGTCCTCTCATAAGTCCAGCAAATCACTTGCTCTTAAAACTATAAATGAGAGAATGGGTGATTCCTCTGATGAAGAAGATGCATAAAAGGAGGTGGCGTTCTTGTGAAGAACTTCCAAAAATTTCTCAAGATGAAGAACAATGGGAAGTCATTTGGCAAAGGAAAATTCTCATCCTCTAAAAATGAGAAGAAGGAGTTCAAGAAGAAGGATGGGAAAGACTCTTCATTAACTCAAGGAATCGTGTGCTATGAATGTAATGGGAACAGACATTTCAAGAAAGAATGTCCAAACTATTTGAGAGAAAAGGGTAAAGTGTTTGCAACCACCATTATTGATTCAAAAAGCTTAAATTTCGAAGCGGAAGGAGAATGTGATAGTGAGGAAAACTATTCAGCTTTCATGGCAATTATTGCAGTTGACTCTAGAGGTGAGTTAAGCGATTTGGATGTTGAGCTATGTGTGCATTCCGAAGGTGAATGAGTTGATGATTTGGAAGATAAGGATGTGTGCCTTAACGAAGGTGAAAAGAACCTTCAAGAAGTGCATGGTGCGTTGCTTGAAAATTGTGGCAAATATGCCAAGATTGCAAAGAACGTAGTTAAAAAGATGAAGAAAATTGAAAAAGAGCAAAGTACACACTTGTGCAACTTAAGGAGTCAAAATGTGAAGTTGAAGGGCTGAAGGAAGAATTGTTGAATGCCTACTCGAAAATCAAGTTCCTTGAACTTGAAATCATTCAAGCAAATGTCAAAGTAGAGCGTATTTCCACCAAGAAACTTGACAGTGTGCTATCTTCTCAAAAACCTTCAAATGACAAGACCATTCTAGGCTATACCGGTAAAGGAAGTTCAAGCAACGAACCCAAGAAGGAAATGAGGTTCGTATTGGTAAAAAATATAGAAAAGTCTAAAGTAGAGAAACCCGAGATTGAGACCCCTATTATTGCAAAGAGAACCATTGGTGTAAAACCAAAGGAAAAAGGGAAGTCATTACCCAAAAGTGAAGGGGACCTCAAGTGAAACATTTTTGTCATCATTGTGGCGTGCAAGGGCACACAAGGCCAAATTGCTTCAAGCTTCAGGTACTCAAGAGGACTGATTCTTTGCGTGGCCAAGACAACTCAAGAAGAATGCCAAAGTGAATTCAAGCTAAAGGAGAAAATGAGGGACAACTCATTGGAGATGTTATGGAAATTTTGAAGAACATTTCATCATGCCTTGCTAGCTTCACCCCGAGGTTTGAGAGTTATGTCAGTCATAGCCCTCTATCTATGGATCTCACCCAAAATACTCATATAGTGTGGGAGAAGAAGGGTACTCATGCATGATCACTCACTATGCCCATGCATTAATTCTTTCAACATATTAGGTTTATATTTCATGCACCATGACATATGCAATCTTCTTGTGTCATTGCTTCTGTATTAAGCATGTTTCTTTTCCAAGCCTTTGTTTGTTTTTCCATGTTTTTGTTGATCTTACTTTATTTGTTCTGTTTTTGAGTGTGTTAAAAAAAAAATTCAAAAACCTATAAAAAGTGAAAAATCATAAAAAGTTTGATTATTTGCGTTGTGTATATCACATGTAAGTTTGGCCTAGTAACTCCGTACTAATAGCATAGTGCATTTACGAGCTTAGCTTGTTATGTATGCACATTCTTTAAGTGTGAGCGACATCTAGAAATCTATGTTTGATTGTTGTAAATAGATCTTCAAGCTTGTCAAAAATAATTGGTCAATAGTCTTGCTTGATCTTGATACATACGTAGACTTGTGCCTATATATCTCCTCACATTTTTTTTTCTTTTTTCAAAAGTGCTCTACAAATGTCAATCTCTAAAAAGAGAAAGAGCTGAAAAAGTCTTGCTTTGAAAATTAGTTTGACTAGGAAAAGGTAGAGCAAATATGGATTAAAATGTATGGTGCCAATGCCAAAGGCTTATTTGTCAAAAATATATCAAAAAGTTCATGGCATCGTTTCTCAAGAATTTGGGTTATATTTGATCAAAAGTATAAAAAATGGAAGCCAAATGAAAAGCTTTCAATGATATGTAAACACATTGGTGAGGGGTCATATATGTTCATGTTTACAAGTGAGATAGGTCACTTGACTTCGTACTAGTTGTGTATGACTTGATTAAATTGATCATTGAACCTTCATACTAGAATATGGACTTATTCATACTCGATCCACAAACACAACACATAAGTCTAATGTTCAATGAATGCCTATTTCATTTATGTGATTGTACGTGTTCAAACGTGTTGTGTATACTCAATTGCTTGATGATCAACTCAAAAAGATTTTTGAGTATTTTGTATGTTTTTATGTGTTCAGAGTTTTTCCAAACTATACATTTCAATTTTTGTTGAAAACTTTTTTAAAGGCATTTTCATGAGTAAGTTGCGAGTAAGAACCTACTCACAAAAATGAGGAAGCAAATTTTTGTATTTTCTAAAATTTACACAGAGAGTTTCACAACTGTTTCGCGAGTAGAAGCTACCTGCAAAATCTGTCACGCGCTTCAGAGGCCATTTTGTGAGTAACTTCGTGAGAAGCTTACCGGTGAAATGAGCGGTTTTGCAGTTTTTAAAGCCAAACGGTGACAGTTTTTCAAATATCTCTACTTTGCCTCCTCCGTGCCTCTCTCAACCCAAAACACTTTTTCTCTCAAAATCTCACCCAAAACTCAAGATCAATCCTTCCTAAGATTCATCTAAGGTATGTTTTAACACTTTTTCACTCTTGATTCCTTAGATTAAGTCATAGATTCTAGGATTTCTAGGGTTAGGTTATTTTTGAAAAGGGTTGGGAAAATTTACTTTTCTTGCAAAATTTTTAAATTTTCTTGATTGGGTTGTGTCCCATTGTGTTTGTGTTGGCCCCAAGTGGCATTTTTAACATATATTTAGGCAAGTTTTCATCATGTTCATGCATTGTTTTACATGTTAGTGGTTTGCATGCATTCTATGTGTTTAATGAAATGCCCAAATGGCATTTTCTCACTGTTTTGGGCTCCGATAAGTACCAATTTTTGGGGATTTCTATATTTTTACACTCTTAAAATGTTTTAAACATTGATTGTGTGTTTCACACACTTTTCCCCATGAGTGCCTTGTCATGCATTGTTCATGCATCTCACATGCACACCACATGCACACTTAAAGCACACACTTGATCACTAGATATGTTTTGCATTTCACTCATGCTAGGCAAGTCTTGTTAGACTTTTAGCACTTAAAACATGGTCGTGTGACTTTTTTTTGTTTGTCTTTATGCTTTTTAGGACTTTTTGCTCATTTTTAACTAATTTGTATTTAATCAAGTTTGTTTCCTATTTGTGTCTGTCCTTGTTTCTTTGTATTTCTACTTGTTTTGTAGATGTCTCCTATTAAGAAAAAAAGCCACAAAGAAGCCTTCAAAGCATCCCCGCACCTTCTCGGATTCATTCCAGAATGATGATGCTGATATGGGCTTCAATGATCACTACAAAAGGGCCTCAATCATTCTAGAGAGGACCGTGGACTTAGAGTCCCTAGAGGGCACTATCATTCCAGAAGTGTTCAAAGAAAGAACATGGACGAAGTTGTTGAATCCAATGGGCAATGTATGTGGAGATGTCATTTGAGAATTCTTCGCCAATGCCATTGTGGAAGATGATCACATCAACTGTTGGCTAAAAGGGAGAGAGTTCTCAATCTCAAGAGATTTTGGAGATTTGTCCAACGACTCCTCACACACCTCTACAATATGATGAGAGAAGGGAAAAACTAGAACCCCTCGTGGAATTCCTTGGTGGATGATTCAACAAGAAGGCCTTGCACACCATTACGTTCACCCTGAAAATGTGAAATTCGGCCTACATCATGATCTTCAACCTCTACCCGATGAGGAACTTGATGAATTTGTCAGCACCGAGGACCATATTCCTATTTGATCTCTTCACTCACAAGGAGATCGACATCTGTAGTAACATCTATCACCTTTTCGTTAAGGGCATCAAGAAAAGGAATTCAAGGCTAACTTTACCATTCCTAAGATTTGTCATGTCTCTCATTATAAGGGCAAGGGTGAAGATTCCAAGTGGACTTCAAGTGATGCAAAGAGAAGATCCTATTAGCGAGCAAACCATGATTCGAAGCAAAGCTCATATTCCCAGACCATCTGTTGGTGTCTCCCAAATTCCAAGAGATGATGCTGCTAAAGAAGGTGGAGACACTAAAAAGGAAATTGAGCACTTCATTTTAGTTCCGGAGGACACTTCACAACCTTCTTCCCATGCGCGTGCAAGAGCACCCAATTGCCTTGATCATCTAATTGGAAGGGTTAAAGAGTTGCAAGTAATGCTAGCTTCCTATATCAGCCACTCCACATCTCAATTCACATACCTTGAAGGCCAAAGCACTGCCCTCTCGTCTTAGATCGATGACATGATGAGCAAATCAAAGTCGAAGTCGGAGTCAGATTTGGAGTTTGATGCATTTTAGTCTCTTTGGCTATTCTAGTAAAAAAGGGAGAGTAGTTTGAGGGGGAGTACAACTTGAGGAGTAGCATATTTTTAGTATACATTAGTTTATTTTGGTGGTTTCTATTTTACTTTAAGTTTTTATAGCTTTTGGATATTTACTATTCTTTTGTTTAAAGCTTTCTACTTTAGTTTGAAACTTAGTTTTCTTTAGTACTATTTTGTACCTTGGTTGAAATAGCCGTTTCTTGATGCCTATCGCTTTCTATTGCTTATAGTCGTGGTTTCTTTAATGCATCATGTGTTTGTTGGATATGCAATTGATTTTAGCACTGTTCTTAGTTGCATTACGTGTCCGGATGATCATTTACTTGATAAATGTTCATTGCAGTCATTTCTTAATGACTGTTCATGTTTGATCAAGTTATGCTTTATAGCTTACATTTCATTTGGTATCTTGATCGCATTTTACTTATTCCTTACACGTACCTTGTGTTCTACTTGTCGTGAGCTTAATGAAAGTTTGTTGTATGTGCAAGTGTTTTCAGGATACAGGTGTATACAGTGCAAGTGCTTCACAACTTCTAGAATTAGGTATGACTAAGTTTTGCCTATGTTTCCAAACTCACGTCTAAGTCTAGAGTCTGTTTAGGGGTTTTGTCAAGGAATAGCCAAAGAGGGAGATTGTAAAGTTATGATTTCCAACTATGTTGTGTTGGCTTTAATTCCATGCCAAATTTGATTGTAATTTCTTCAATCATTTTCCCTATATGTATGTAGGATTAATTGTAAGGGATAGGTGTGAGAGATTAGTGAAGACTCAAGCTTCAAAGGATGTACAAGTAGATTTTGCAATTGGCTCGCGAGTAGCTTACCTGTGGAAAGAGCCATATGTAGAGCACATGACTGGAAGATGAAGAGTTACACCAGGCTATATCTTTCATGAGTATCTCGCGGATAAGGCCAACTCGCAAAACTCTCTGTTTGGCAAAAAGTTATGTTTTGCTTTACCATATCTTTACCCACACTATATATACCCTCAACCCACAAATTATAAGATGTGCTTTTCAAAGAGAAAACCCTAAAAAATACACTCGAGAGTTAGAGATTGTCATACCCACAATCATCTGCACACTTCCTTCCAATTTTCCTCAACTCCTACCTCTCCATCTCTATATCTTTGAGAGGTTGCTAGCCCAAACACTTACCACACCCATCCTGAGTGTAATGTAAGATTTTGGTGCTACTGGGAAGCATTAGAAAGAGCAATTCATTGGTGGATGCAATCGGGCTGAATTGCAGGATTTGGAAAGTTAAAGAAGACAAGGCTCCGAGAAGTCAATTGGTAGTAAGAACTTGGAGGGCTCAAGTATATGGGGTAGACTAGGCTTGGAGGGTCTTTTGTTATTCGTGTTCTCTAACTTTATTCTCTAGTGGATCAATTTTGACTTGGAGGGTCGCGGAGAGGTTTTCCTCCAAGTTCTTTGGTTTCCTCTTCGATAAACACGTCTTAGTGTTATCTTGTATTTGTGTCTTTCTTCCCTACTCTTTAAGCTTTGCTTTTATCATATACTATATATAATAGCAGAAGTTGAGAGAAACTTGATTCCTACAATTAAGGAGGTGTTGCCATGTAGGAAAAGTGGCTATCTAAAATTCAGCCATGTTTAAGTTAAAAAGCAATAAATTACATTGTTTGGTAACGCTATAACACCGTATAAAAGTGATAAATTATAATTTTTCACTACGTTAAACACTGTTTAGAGCCCTCTTGGTAAAAAAGAAAACTAACTGCTTAAGACCAAAAAAAAAAAAAAAGATTGCTACACGATGAAAGGGGAAACAGAGACCGAGAGAAAAGAGAGACAGAGAAATAGAGAGGCAGAGAACGGAGAAGGAAAGAGAGATTGAGAGATCAAAAACTGCAATTTGCAATCAAGAATGAAAAGATGTGTCTCACTTCCTATCAGATTTCTTCATCTAACTGTCCGCTAATTTCTTTCCCTGGAATAAGAAGAAGTAAGGAAGATGAAGCGTCAAGAATGAAAAGGAGTCCTACCCTACCCATTATGACATGCTTCTGATGGGTACCTATTCTTTTTCTTTCAAAATTTTTCCCAAATTTAAAAGAAATATTTGACCTTTTTTCTATTTTCAAAGTTAGGTTTTGGTTCCTGATTTTTGATTAACAATGCTTTTGATGAGTTCTTATTCTTTCTCTGAATTTTTTTCCCACAAATTTAAAGTTAAATTAGTTTTGTTATATGTTTCCACTTATACAATTGCAATGAGATTTTGTTTCTTAAAATTAGGGTTAAGGAAATCTGAATTATGATATTTGACTATTTTTATTAAATATCCTCGGTAATGGTTTGTTTGAATTCTTCTTTTTTGGATTTAAATCATTCAATTTCTTTCTCAGCAGATCTAAAGTCTCTAATTTAATCAAAACAAAGGTATTAATTTCTTTTCCTTATATTCTCTTCGATTATGGTTTGCTGTTAATATAGGAATTTGGATTCATAACCATTTCCTTCTCTATTTGTTAAAATCAGGGAAAACACTCACAATATGAAAATCCTACCAGAGTTTTATTGGCCTTTTACCTGTTCTGTTTTTTTAAGGGGAGTGAAATTGTGGGATTTTGAAATCTGATAGAATAACTTTCACTATATATTTTTTTAAAAGAGACTTTTAAGCTAAAAAGCACGGACGCGGCTAGGAGGGTGCCATACTTGAGTCTAACGCGGCCCAGCGCGGTTGCCCGCATGTCGGTGTCACTTTTTTTTTTCCTCAGATTCGTGCTGACGCGGTTTGATTCGTGCCGAATCGGCTTCGATTCATGCTGAACCGGGCTGATTCGGCCATAATCGAGCCATATCAGGTCGTATCGGCTGGCGATTGAAATGGTCGATACAACCGAAACAGGCCAAAATTGGCCTTGAATCTAGCCAGAATAGCCAAAATTCTCACCTCAAAGGCATAGTAATGTGTTTCTTGCCTTCTTTCTTTGTTTTGTGAATCAAGCATAGTAATGTGTTTTTTAAGAATATTTTAATAGTAAAAATATATAGAAAATATAAATAAAAATATTTTTAATAATTTTTTAATCACCGAGTCCCGCCACACCCGCACCTTACTTTTTCAAAAATTGCCAAGTCTCTGTCCCGAAACGCACCCGTGCTTCATAGCTTTTAAGTCTTGATTTTGTTGTTTTTGATGTTTTATTTTAATGGGTTTAAATTATGAAATCTAAAAGTATAATAATAAAAGGAAATGCATCAAGTTCTAAAGTTTTTTTTTTTTTTGGTCACAAATTTCAATTACATTTGTTAGTATACTTTTCTAATTGTGGATTACTTCTGGTATTTAAATACCATGAAATTTCAGTAAGTTGTGAAGACAAGTAGAGAATCTGTCATGTAGCCAGAACCACTACAGGTAAAGGTTTTTGTTTATTCGTTTTTAAATTATGCCATAACTTGATTTTATGTTTAGTCATTTGGTTGGATAGGTTTGGATTTATGTATTTCAATTAGATTTGGATTTGGCTACAGTAATTGGGTTAGAATTTTTTTTTTCCCATAAATTCGTGCCTTTGGTTTTTTGTTAAATTCTTGATTCAAAATCTTGGTTTCTCTGTTTGTGTTTGCCTTTTGTTGGAGCCCCTGGATTGTGAGGAATTATAACGGTGTGGACATCAATTATTTTTAATTGGCATGGACCTACTAATGTTCCTCAAGTTTTTTTTTTTTGGATACCTCATCAGTTCTTTCTTTGTTTTAGAGTTATGATTGAATTTTAACCTATGGTGTCTATTGTTTCTGTTTGTATTATTTATATTTCAATCTATCTAGAGAGCAAAGAGTAGGGAGGCAATGAGACCTGAGAGAATCAGAATTGTTACCAACAAAGGATGCAATTACAACATGATTGGTATACCCAATGTGGCTGGCTAATCTTCTTTACAGGACAGCCTTTATTGTCTACAACAATCTGTCATTAACACAGTTTTCAACTTTTAATTCTTTTTCACCTTTCTTATATGGCACACTTTGTACTTCTTTCTATTTGTTTATAGGACTTCTATTATTTCTGTTAATTGTTTCTCCAAACTTATTTTAAAATGTTATTTTATTTCATATTTTTAGTGCATATATTGGCATGACCAGCATGAAGATTTTTTGAGTTTTTTTAATGCCTCTTATAAGTGTTGACCATAGAGGACAAAATAGGGGTATAATAAAGTTGTTGGTGACGGATAATGTCTATATTCCCATGTGTTTTTTTTTTAAAGTTCCTTTTGGCACTTAAATGTGAAGAGAAAACGAATAGTAGAGCAGCAATTGTTGTTGAACATTCCACTTGACAAAATGCAATTAATCCTAACCATGAAGAATAGATTATCATTGTACAAATACATATTATCATTTCTTAAAGTATGAGTTTTTGATGGCTGTAGGTAATATTTTGAATATTATAATCCACCTTTAATCTTATGTAATGAAAATTATCCTAAATAGAGGGGTTATATGTCTTTAGTAAACTTTGGTGCTTGATCTTACTACAATTTGACAATGTACTACAATTTGATAGTAGGCATGATATTCTGTTTTTGTTTCATATTTCCAGTTGTGCTATATTGATCCTGAAGTTTTTTAGTAAGAGATCTTAGATTTAGTAGTAAGAAGAAGAGTACTAATTTTGAGAAAATTTTAGCATAAAAGAGAAAAATGATGAGGTGTGTGGCTCAGCTGTTGTGGTTGTGAATTACTTGATCTATTGACAAACGATCCTTAATTTCCAACCTGTTACTTATGATTGCATTAAGAAATCGGTCTTATAGTCACCCATCAATGTGTAGTAGTCTCTTTTATTTCGGTTTTGACCTTGCAACATGTGAATAAAATGCATTTTGGAAAAATCTTGATAAAATTTTGGAGGGTTAAATTATAATGGAAGTAACTACTGCCATGCTATTTCCTTTTTCTTTTTCTTTTTTTAATATAAGAAAATTAAATATTCAACAAACTAATAGAAAAACATGTCAAATGGTGATGCATAGGTTGAACACCACAATGAACATTAATGTTACACAGATTATACCAAGGAGACCACGTGAAGTACAGGATGGAGAACTTGCCCTGCATAATGGAAAATCAATATCTTAAATAAAGAACTTAGAGTGGAACTTAGAGACAAAGATATCAAAGGTAAACGAGAAAAACTATTTGTAAATTTACAAAAGCACACATAGTATAAATATACATTATACTAACAACTTTGCAACTGAAACAGGTATAGGATACATGTCCAAGTAGAAAGTAAAATTGATTCAACAACATTCATTTCGTTTGACAAATCGACTGAGAAATTTGTATCTAAGACTGTAAAAGAACTTGCAGAGATATAAGCAAAGGCGAATTCAATTAGAAATATCAATTCTGTTTCTGTAGCTTTTCTTTTTACATACATTATCCCCATTCTGTCCTTGCACTCAAAAACAATGCCAGTCAATTTTATTTCTTTTAGCAAAACACCTGCACTTTATTAGCATCATTATCTGAACAATTAACCATTCACCCTCTTTCATATTTTACTATTACATTAAGTGAAATAAACCAACCTTCAAAAACAATTTTGTTCTTCAAAAAACACATAGAATCTCATGCAAAGCGTTAATCATGATGTATGTATGTTTACTTTGCTAAATTTATGAGCTCTTAGGTTTTCTTCTTTTCCTATTACTAACCAATCATATTGGCAGTTTATGCCTGATGTGTTAGTGTACAATATTGTTGATTAAAATCATAATGGTTGTTGAGGTTGTACTGCTCTTTGTATTTCTATGGTAGGTAACTTAGAAGTAACAACCATATAGTTTATCTCTACTATATACAATCAGTTCTACCAAAAAAAAAAAAAGATTGGTGGGGAGATATTTCTAAGAAAGGGGCTCTGCCTTGGCAAATAACAGCTGTGATGGAAGACATCTGAGACTTCCTGGCTTAGTGTAGACATTTATATTTTGTACATAGAAATTTGTTGGCAAAAGAAAAGTCTTAGGTGCATTTTTTTGGGACAATAACTGCAATTCTTAGTAGTTTTTCTATCTTCAAGATTTATAGAAAGCTTACAGAAATGTTCAAAAGGCTTTAAAAGGTTTGTAATACCGTATGCAATATATTTGGATCAATGATGATTTAAATGCCAGTCAAGTTTTTTGGTTGGCATGTATGTTATGCATAATAAAATGCATATAATTTTAGACTTAAATATGAATTTTTTATTTTTTATTTTGTTAGTTAGTATGTTTTAGTAGGAGTTGTGAAATTGAATTAACCATCTATTGAATGGATAGACTAAGGAGAATATATGTCTAAAATTAATGAGGTTGAGAAAATTTATGTCCTGAGGTAACTTAAACAAAACATAGATTATGATCAAACTTTGTGGTTTATATGCATTTATGATTTTCTTTTTTAGTTCCTTATCAAGCTTCTAAGATACATTTACTTTGTGCAGTATATAAATGTTAGAGGTACATTGGAATTCGAAAGAAAAAAAAAAGTTAGCTAATGCTGAATCAGCATCTTCAAATGCACTTGGTTGGATTGTTTTAGATTAGATATTTGAGTTAGATTTGGTTTTAATTATGGTATTGGGTTTAAAATAAATTTTGTTTTGAGTATTTGAATTAGATCCAGATTAAATTAGTTTTTGGTATCTGCCTATGGTGTATGTAATTAGATTTATAAATGGAGATATGTGTTGGGTGTTTAGTACGTGGTAAAACTGTAATACCATATGCAATCATCTCATCTCTTTTATAAACTACTAATCTCTTAGGTGATAAATATCATAGGTATTTTGATTGGATTGGTTTTGTTTTAGGTATTTGGGTTAGATTTATTTATTTTAAATAATATGAATTTTTTTTTGTAATTAAGGTACGTATTAGGTTAGAAGCAGTTTTGCTGTGGGTATTCGTGTAAGATTTGGTTTTGATTTGTAATATATAATTGCAAAACTTCTATTCAATCATAAGTTAATCTTTGACTTGGGAGGGGAGAATGTTCCCCGTGGAAGCCTTTCAAAATTGGATATGGAATTTGAGCATATTGGTTTAATGGGCATGTTTCATTTTCTTTGCAAGTATTGATTTTTTAAGATTTTCAATCTGTGAGTCTTTACATTTTCAATTAGTTAACAATTTTTTTTTTTCCCAATTTCCTTTGGGGCTTCTTGAATGCTGAAAAAAAATGTTAGAAAGACAGAGAATTACCATTTCCTGTTTGCAAGATTTGGGCTGTGCAAACTTGAAAATAATATAATTTAGCTTGATTTAAAAAAATATATATATATATTTTTGTTTGTTTAGCTTTTGAGAAAATTAACTACTATGAAAGAAAACATCATGTTGATCCTCACAGCAATTCTCTATTTATAGCTTATAAACATGCTAAAGATGGAAAATGAGACGATGATGATAGCATGCTTATTCAAATGCTTCGCAAGTGAAACAATGCTACTAAAAAAAATGCATCAAAGAAGAAGAAAATTGGAGGAAAAATAGCAATTACAAAATTCAATTTAATTTTCAGTTTTTGTTTTCCCTCCTACCTGTTCTACTATTTCTAAAGAGGGATTGAAATTGTGGAACTTTGAAATCTGAAAGTGTAATGTTCTTTATACAAAGTTGATTATTTCATAGATTTTAGTCAATATTTCACCCTATCTGCATAATTACCAGGGTTAGCTACTTTAAACTTTTATTTTAATGGTAGACAATTGAAGAAAATGTATTTTGTTGTTGTAATTTTATGGTTTCTAGTGGGTGAATTTTCAATAATAAAACAATGAATGTGATTGCTATTAAGTTGACAGGTTTTTAGTAGTATCATCTTAATATCTTTTGGTTAATTTTTTTGTTTATAGTTTGTGAAATTTCTATTGCTATGACAGCCTTGTAGATATTCTTTGATGATAACTTTATATTATCCAACCAACTGATGTGAATGCTCTTACGATGTGTATGTGTTGATTATTCTTATGTTTGGTTTATTGTTTTACCATGAAGCTGCAATTAAATAATGTGCCAAGAAAAAGACATATTTTAAAACTTGAAAAAAGCAAAGTCACCATCAATTATTGTTCTTATTATCACAATTTGTTTGTCACTAATGAATAATTATTTGAGGATTTACGGACAGTTCAGCCAACCTCAACTAACATACATAGATGGTTGCAAATTAAAGAATGACAATGAGCCCGTTTGTTTAGGCGTATTAAGAGAGCTAAACGCTCGTTTATCAAATCGCAAAAATCAAGATATGTTTGGCTGGGCAAAATTTGTGGGATTGCGTTTTTGAATCAGTAGATTTTCACATTTCAGGAAAGACAATTTCCCATTGCGATTTCGATATCGCACGATTTGCAAATCGTGATTCCGCCAATGTTTTTTGGTAAAATCCAAAAATAGCCTCTAGTCCTCTCCCTTTACCGTTGCGTCTCCAATCCTCTCCCTTCACCATATATATATCCTTAGTCCTCTGTCTCAACGCATCAGTTTCATAAGGATTGACTCACTTCTTTGTTTTTTCTTTGCTTCGTTTGTCGTCGTTCTTCATCGCAATTCTAGGTAACTATTCTCCATTACCCATCTTTGAATTTATGATATAGATTTGGGCTTCACCATATATATATCCTCAATCCTCTGCCTCTAAACTCATTAGTTTCACAAGGATTAGCTCTCTTCTTTGTTTTTGCTTTGCTCTGTTTGTCGTCGTTCTTCATCGTAATTCCAGGTAACTATTCTCCATTACCCATATTTGAATTTATGATATAGATTTGGGCTTTTGACATGTTGGTTTACACTATTTGAACTCAAAATATTAGAATTTAGAGATTCGTTATTGTTGCTACTGGTGGTAAGAGCTCTCTCTTTCTCACAGATAGCCCTCCATGTTTTTGTTGTTGTACAATGTGAAATAATGTCTCCATTAAGTAACTTTGATGCCATGGAATTTCTGCCATAACTTTTCATCCTTTTTGAAATGCATGGGATAATGGCCTTGTATTTTGTTTGTCCTTCCTTAATTATGTGGCCATAGTGATATAAGGTATCAAGATTGTGCTAGTCAAACCATACAATAGCCAAATAAAACAAGAGCCAAGAAAAACATATTATTATGCAGAACAGCAGAACAAATCAACTGCTAAAAATTGGGAGTAGAACATGATGATGCATGCAATATGTCACAAGTCATTCTTGGAAAGATTGAATTCAAACTAAGCCTGAACTATTCATGCATATTACAAAGACTTGGGAGTAGAAGAAGAACTTGATGTGATTTCTAATATTGAAACTGTTTGATTCTTTGTGGCTATAGAACTTACCTAGGAAACTTACTCCTACTATTCAATTTTCTCATGGGTTTGGTTGTAGAACTTGCTATATTTGGCTGAACATTAATATTAACAAACTTATGTTTTTTTTTAGATGGGTAAGCCATCCCAAAATAGCTCAAATGTTAGAGCTCAATGGCCATCAAGAGTAACAACTATCTTTTGCGAAGCTTGTGTGGATGAGGTATTTAAGGGTAATCGATCCAATCAATCTAATACCCACTTTAGTAAAAAGGGTTGGACAAATATTATAGCAACTTTTGAAAAGAAAACTGGAAAGGGATATCCTAGGGCGAAGTATAAGCATAAATGGGATAGTTTGAAGAAAGATTGGGTACTTTGGAATAAGTTGAAGGGAAGTGAAACTGGATTGGGATGGGATGCAGCCAAAGGAACAATAGCTACAACTAATGAGTGGTGGGACAGGAAACTAATGGTATGTTTTGTATAACCCATTGTACATATTTTGTATTAGTAGATAAACCATACTATTTGAGTTATTAATGAAAATATTCAAAATTGTAGGAGGTTCTTGAAGCTACAAAATTTTGAGAGAAAGGTTTGGAGAATGTTGACTTATTAGACATTATGTTTAAGGACATTATGGCCACAGGAGATTTAGCATAGGCCCCCACTTCAGGTGTGTTACCTAATGATCTTAAGACACCTAAGGAGGGGTTAGGTGATACTTCTGCTGACTCATCTTCTCCAAATGATGACGATGACGTTCATGAAGATGAGACTCCTAACCTCACACAACCACCTAACCCAACACAAAAGAAAGGAAAGAAGGGAGTTTTACCATCATCCACACAGAGCAAAGGGAAGAAAGGAGGAATGGCATTACAGTTGACACACCAGCTTAGTCATATCTATGATGTTGTGGAGTTAAGGAACTCAGCTTTTTTAGTGGAGCCAAGTAGTACTATTCATAATGTCATGGAACGCGCGTGCACCTTAGATGGCATTGAGAAGGGTTCCAAACTCTACCTCATGGCAGCATGTGTTTTTCAGAAACGAGAGAAGAGAGAGATGTTTGTCGTGATGGAAGAATCATATTTACAACTTAAGTTTCTGCAAGAGGAGGTAAGATTGTTAGGAGGGCACTACTTTGGCATTTAGGGTGTTTTTTGTTTTATGGAAGAGAGATGTTTAATGTTTTATTGTTTTATCATTTGAATGATGTGGTTGTTAGGGAGGTCACTACTTTGGCACTTAGGGTGTTTTATGTTTTATACTTTGAATAATATTTTATGGAAGAGAGAGATGTTTTTAATATTTTATTGTTTTATTAATTGCCAAGGCATCTGAGGAACTGAATACCTTCCAAGCTGAACTGAGTATGAGAAATTGATTTTGATGAAAGCTGAAAATTATGATTTCATTGATTGATTCAATAGCTGTACAACTATATATATATATATATATATACTCTAAAACACAGGGCAAGATCTCTGGACTTCTACTTGAAGCTTCAATCTGAGTTTCACTTGTTCTTGTATTATCTGGCAAACTTATTTTCTTGTCTGGCTTGGTCCAATGCATGTCTGGGCAGCTTTGATGCACAAGCTGCTGCACTGGGTGGCATGCTATGCTACACTAGTGTGACAGTTGATGCTGCATCACCTGGTGCACTAGCTGCTGCACTGTAAGGCAAGTTGAGTTGCACTGGTGTAGCAGCTGGTGATGCACCCTCTGGCTTTTTACACTGAGGTTCTGTGAGCTGCAGCACCATGACTGAAAAAGGCTTCCTTATACCTGCAAATAAAAGACTAAGATGTTAGGACTACTTCAAAGGTTGGAAACTTTTGAAGATATTAAGCTTTCCCTACTTATAAAAAAGGCTTCCTTAGCTACTTTCAGTCATGTGACATTGAATCACTTTACATGTAAATTTTGATGCTATTTGTTTGGTTGATATTGTTTTGGTTCTGCTGCATCACTACCTATGTTGTTATAGATGTTAGGATTAGTGCCCTTAAATCCCATTGTATGATGCTATGTATGACATTATGTATGACTTAATGTTATGATTAATAAAGTTGTTTTATTATTATCTGAAATAATGGTAACATGAATATTCGAACATTATCATATAGTCCATGAGATGCATAGTATGTGATTTAGTCACAGAAGATATAAGTCACAAGTTCTTTGAAAACTCAAAATAGTAGTTCGTAGTCGATGATGAAATTGAGCATTCATCTACGAAGACTATAACATATTGACTAAGATGATTTGTCTTGATCATGGAAGTAGAGACTTCTAGTTGATATATAGATATGTTTTAAGAGTTAAGACATATTGAACTGGGCCGCTAAATCTCACGACTTATATTTACATAAACTCTTAATCCTGAGAGAATAATAGACCTGTCATGAAGTGTAGGTTGTTTTGATATATCAGGAGTGAGATCTAAAGTAACAGTCAAAACCTTAGTATGTTGGGCAGCACATTTAGTGTTGATGGAACATATATATATTCTCAAGATGGAATTCATAGTCTCTTAACGGAGATATAAAATATTATCTTGAAATAAGTTTAATGAATTTAGTTATTCAAAGAGTTGGGCCTAACCACTTTGGTAAGAAATTACTAAAGTATATATTTATGAAATTGGATTTTATAAATATATGATGAATAACTTAAAAGGATTAAAATGGGTGCTCAAGAATTAAAATGTAGTGATTTACAAAGTGGCAGTCTTTATTCACGACTTTGTATTACTATGAATATTTTATGAAGGGGTTGCATGTACAATAAAGTCTTCGGATATAATTTATTAATAAGGTCTAGAGTATAATTATATCTATATAGTGGTATTAAATATAATTAATGGTAACTTTGGACTTGTTAAGAGTTGATAGAAAAGCCCAAGGCCCATTGGAGCTAGTGTCTTATTTGTTCCCTTTTAGTCCCACTCCAAGCCACATACTAAAGCCCAATTGTAAAAGCCCAAAAGGTTAGCCCAATTAGATAATTGGTTATATGGAGAGAAACATATAGAATTTTGTAATAACATGAATTGGTATGTATGTGAGTGTTAGACACTCCTTCATTCTCTATTGAACATACAACTGATTGAGAGACACACATCTTGGGCATCAAGTGGAATTGGGGTGAATATTGAAAGTATTCTCAAGAACTTCTAATCTTTGTTTTGAAATTCACCACACCAAGGTACACTCTCTTGTTTTTATATTCTGAAACTTACATAGCACATGTTATTAATTGCGAATGAAGTAGATCCGTTAATTTTCCACTTCGCATGTATTTATCCAACAATAGAAAGGTTGTTTCCCAAATGTTGATATTTGGTGACACATTGTTAATTGTGTTCTGGAAACAATGTTTCATATTACCTGGTTCATACTCTCATATGTGTGTTATTGCAGCTACTCATCAAGAAACTTTTTTTTTTTTTGTTTTTTAAGTAACAAGAAACTTGTAGCTCTGTAAAGGAAACTGACATTTTTCCAACTTTATTGATTAGTATTTTTCTTGAATGGTTGTGCTACCATCCTCACAGGTAGTCCACAATAATTTTAATAAAAATATTATTTTATTGACTAATATAATTTTGACTAGAGCACCCTATTGCATATGATTATTGATTGAGCCTCTCAATCCATTCGCCTGTCAAATTTGTGTGGATGGCCAGTTAGCATATTAATTATTATTATTATTATTATTATTATTATAATCCATTCTTTGGATCCACTAGGGGTTGATTTCCATTGGTAGGTTGCATGCAACAGGTCAACTATGAAAAAAAAAAAAAGCATCTTGGTTTAGTTACCATGTGGCCCAATGTACTACTTGATTTATGAAATTGGACAAACATGGAGGGATAGTGTGCTTGACAGCAAACCAAACCATAGAGGGATAAAGTGCTTGGTAGATTCAGTCACAAGCAATCAAGTAGCTTCTAGGTGCAATGGGAGACCCCAACTACTGTGAATCTAGCTACCAATTGGGGAAAATAAATTTTAGAATCCCCACTTAATATTGTCTATTGTGAATCTTTCTCCTCATTTGATGCAAGGGAAAAATTAAAAATTTTAAGCTGGGCTGTTTTTCAGCTTGTAAAATTTCTTTTGCCTTATTTCTTTCCCCTATGCACCACCTATGCACACACACACGCACCACCTGTGCACACACACACACACACTCCCTTGCACACCCTTACACACACACCTATCACACCTACACATGCACACCCATGCAGCAATATACGCACCACCTGTGCACACCCTTACACCTACTTAGAAATATCTACAATATCAAACCTACAATTGTCACAATGCCTATTTACAAATATCTACAAATATCCACACTGTCACACTACAGTACCTATCATTTAAATGTTTACTCATTTTCTTTATTGTGATTTATCTAATTTATTGCTATAATATTTTAGGTGGTATTCCTATGGATTACAATGATCATATTGGTAATAGAGATGAAGATCTTTCTTATGATGTGGAAAATGTTGAATATGATGATGAGGAATTATATGATCTTGTTGTTGCTAGATGTCATGTTGCAGTGACATATTATATGAAATATATTGATAAACAACCTTGTAGAGATTCTGAACAAACTGGCTATATGTGGTTGATAGATTGTTTGACGGGTAATGAAACGAAATGTTACGAAATGTTTAGAATGAAGCCACATGTTTTCCTTCAATTGTGTAATGTTTTACAACATACAAATGGGCTTCAGCACACAAGGCATATTAGGCTTGAAGAGTCGATAGGTATATGTTTAATGATACTTGGACATGGAGCTTGTTATAGGATGGTTCAAGAAAGATTCCAACATTCTGGTGAGACTATACATAGACATTTTCATAGAGTTCTGAAACGCCTTAACATAATGTCAATGGATATCTTGAAGCCTTCTGACCCTGCATTTAGTGTAGTTCCAAGACATATACAGAAGAATCCATTGTACATGCCACACTTTCAAGTATTCATTTCATACATTCTAATTTGTTTCTAATATTTGTTAGGATTATTTCCTAAGTATCTAAAATTTATATTCTATTTTAGGACTGCATTGGTGCCATTGACGGTACACATATCTGTTGACATCCTGTTTTGCAACCCGTATTTAACCTCACATGGAGGGTAAAAGGGTAATTTCACATTGGAAATATGCATCTTGATTCTGGTCATTAGATCCTAATCTCATTTTATCAAAATGATCTTGATGTTGTAACGATCAAATCGATTGGTCATGAGCCCTAATCGGACCATTAGATTGAAAGTTATCATCAAATCAAGTTTTAATGGCTGAGATGCACTATTACAAATTGAGTCTGACTATATGTGATTATGAACAATTGATTTCAATTGGTTATAAATATAATCAATTTGAGATCGATGATGTGCCATAATTTGATGGTTAGGACTACATTTTATGGTAGAGTTGCATACACCTAATTAACTAGATAGTTAAACATTAATTATTTAATGAGTAATTTGTGCAATTATCTTTTAATTAGAGTAAATTTAGAGCCAATTAAGTCTGAAATGGGAGTGATTGGAGTCATTTAATGTTAATTGGGAGCTAATTTGGGGATCTATTAATGTTAATTGTGCTGAAACCATTTTCTAACAAATGACCTCTGCTTACCATTTCATTGATATCTCTCAGAATATTTGGAATCTGTGAATGAGGTTATTTTTCTCAGAAACTAGACATCCAGGGCTTCAATTTGAGCATAAGAATGAGACAATTCCGATTAGAATTGAGGCAGATATGATTTTTTAAAGTTGGCTCTATGGGCTGTGACAGCAGCTATGGGAAAACCGAATTTTGACTTGCTCCTCACTCCCACCAATCTTTCCATTTAATACACCAGATTTCCCTAAAGGCTAAAAGGAGGTCTAGGTTCATGATTCCTTGTCAACTCTCATTAAATGGCATTCCATTCATATTTCCTCCACCACTACTATATAAACCCCCCTCTCCTTCATTCCAAGACACAAAAAATCCCCCTCTCTTCTCTTCTCTTGAGTTCTAGTGAAGTTGAGTAGTTTTGTCATATCTTGGTCTTCCTGAGACTCAAGGTATTGAGTGAGACTCACTCTCCCTCTCCTAGTTCTTCTTTTCCTCCACCCTCAAGACCTCCATCAAGAATCTCCTCCTCCATTACATGGATCTTGCATGAAGGTATAATCCCCTTCCCTAACTGTTTGCTTATATTGTCATGATGAGAATTTAAGATTAAAGCATGATAATTCTCTTAAATATGTTTGAATGTTCTTAATTGTTCTTATATGTTCTTCACATGTTCTTAATTGTTCATCACATGTTCATGCATATCACTAGATTTAATCTTAAATCCACATCAAAAATATGAAAAACATGTTTGTTTAGTAATTCTTTCCAATCCTTGAATCTAGGTTTATCACTATTCACACACATTCACTAGAGTTCATTTTTTCAATCCAAATGCCATGCTTAATAAATTGAATTAGGGTTTATCACATGCACACAGATTAAATTCAACATACAAATTGATTGACATATTGGATGATGTGATATGAATGTTGGCCACCATAGTCTAGAAGACCGGTTTCACCGGGCAAGATGGGTGCCTAACACCTTCCCATCTTGTAACATAGCCTCCGAGCTTAGATCAAGGGTTAGTAGATCAAATACTTATCCATGTAATTTTTTATTTTTAGATTGTAACTAGGAAATAAAGCCGTGTACTTTATCTTAGATTGTATCTAGGACCAAAGCCATGCAATTTTCCTATGATCAATGTAAATTCAATTTCAAATTAATAAAATGAGGAATTTTTCATTCATGGTTTTCTTATTTGTTCAATAATTAAATAAGTGGCGACTCCATTGTAAAACCCTTAATCTAAAGGGAAAAATATAACTAGTCGAACTTCCATTTTGAGAGACAATAACACGACTCCGCCCATTCACATAGGTTTGGCCCAACATTCCAAATGAAAACGGGCCGGGGGCGCGGTCTCTCACAATATCCAAGTTGTTGTTGGAGACGACAAGAAAGCTTCATATTATAATAGAAAGGGCGTGACACCTTTTTTAATGTGATGGCAACATGCGATTTTGATTTACTTTTCACATTTGTTATGGCTGGATGGGAGGGTGCAGCACATGATACACGTATTTTCTTAGATGTTATCCGTCGACAATCTGTCAGCTTTCCAAAACCACCACCAAGTATATAAAATTTTTATATATTAAATATGTATGAAGTATATTATTTATGTGCATCTTACATTTTTTTTCTTTTACTAGGAAAATATTATTTAGTTGATGTTGGATACCCCTTAAGGAAAGGATATTTGCCACCTTATAAGCAAGGTTTTAAAACCCGGACGTTCAAAGAACCAGAATAGAGAGAGATTCAAGGTTTTTAAGGTCGAACTGTGCTGATATTATAATTAATTTAATAATTATTTAATACAAAAATAATTAAAATAAATGTGTAAAATTATGTAATATTGATGAAATCAATATTTATAGAGATTCAAATATATCTTAATTCAAGATAAAGATAATATTTCTTAGAATTTGTTGCATAGATTTAGTAGATACTCTCTTAACTATTTAAAATATTTTAACAAATTATATCTAAAATATAATAAATTAATATAACTAAAAATGATTTAAAAAATTTAATTGAAAAATTAAACACCCAAGTACCCAACCTCCATTCAGAGAGGAAAAAAAAACAACCCCACCCCACTCACGTTTTCCCAAGATAAAAAGAAGAGAAAATAAAAAAGTTAAAACAACTCAAGAGTCATTGAGATCTCATGAGATATAGCTTTTAGGTTTAAAGTAAATAATTCAAAACATCCAACACCACTCACATTTCCCAAGCCAATTGATTTACCAAAACCCTCTTTTTTTTTCTTTTCTTTCTCCGTTTACTTTTGCCAATAGAGTAAGGCTTCATCTCTTTCTCTCCCTCATTTCTCAATCATGATCTACATTCTCAAACAAACAGAGCTGAAGGCCAGGTCCAAAACAAATCCTCTCTGTCTCTCACCTGCTCATCTCTCTCTCTCTTTGCCGGCTCTCACTTTTTCTTTACTAGATCTGGTGGACAGTGAGTCAGTGACTACATTTCTTCCTTCTTCTTTTTTTCTTCTTTTTTCCTTGGCAAATCACCAGATTTGATATGTCATGTGAGAGATCTTGGCTTGGAAGACCGCCAAACCCATGTCTAGTTTTCAAAATTGGGCAGTTCGACTGCGGTTCGAGAGGTTCACAGAAAAATTGATATTTCCAGTTTTGTTACTTTAAAAACCGTTTTGATGAATGGTTCACGGTTAACCTAGTCGGACCGTATAGTCCGGTCCAGGTTTAAAAACCTTGCTTATAAGGGACAGAGGTATCATCTTTCAGATTTTCAACGAGTTGGTTGAGGGAATCACATAGAAGAGAGGTTTAATTATGTTCACTCATCACTTAGAAGTGCAATTGAGTGAACTTTTGGAGTGTGGAAGAATCAATGAAATTTTTTGAAGCAAATGCCACCTTATTACATTAAGCACGAAAGAAACATTATAGTTGCTACTTGTGTTTTGCATAATTTCATTAGAAAACATGATAGGGAAGATTAGGGATTCAATTGGGATGAACATGGCTTGGACAGACTAAGAAGCAATAGTAGTGGAGAAGGTAGTAGCAGACAGGCAAACGTTGAAAATATACAAGATGAGGAGATGAAATTTGTTCGTGACAAAACAACTCGATCCATTTGCGAATTGTAAACAATATTTTTATTATTTCTGTTTTGGTGTTTTGGTTTTTAATTTTTCAGATAAGAACCTTTTTATTATTATAATGGATTGTCTAGTATTGATATTGTTGGCAATTAACATTTTAATATAATTATTTTCCTAATCAATTTAATATCTTTTTCTTGATGAGTTATTTTTAATATTTTAAATTTGATAAACTTCTCTCCATGAATTTCAACAATGAAAACATCATTATTGTTATTATTATTAATGTAATTGTTAAGCTTAATTACATATTTTCAATAATAATAAAAACACTGATCACAAGAAAAATGACAATATACACTTTTTAAAACAGCTTCAAAAAATAGTTAAGCCTTTTTTTGGAATTTACACTCAAAACAACTATTTTTAAAACAGCTTATCCAAACGCTTAATATGGCTTTAAAAATAGAAAACTCATATTTTCACATTTTTACCAAACACTTATCTGTGGTTTTTAAAATGGATTTTTCAAAATGCACGTTTTAAAAATGCTAGTTTTTAAAATGCACCTTTTGAAACAGCTTATCCAAACAGGCCCAATATATACTTCCTTTTCTAATTTTTTTTTCCTTACATCTTTCCTTTTCCCCCTTTATGTCCCAACTTTAGGCCCATACTTTCAGGTGAGAGAAGTTCCGGGGCATTGCAAGATGGACTCAAGGGACTCCTTAGGCTAACACTTAATTGAGATGGCCCATACAAGTCATATCCCATGAGGAAGTACTCCAATGGTATTAACATAGCATGGGGCTGCTCTTGTATCACCATTGACCCACATGCCTAGACCTGTATGTCCTCATATTCATAATAGCGTAATGTATATAGTTTTAGGTCTTGGACACTATATGCTTAAATATACTACGTTATTAAAGTTTGAATATATGTAGTAGAAGTATGATAAGTTTATGTTAGATGCAAAGTTCATTAATATGTAAAACAATCGTGCGTATTGCGTGGGTTAAACACTAGTTTTTAGTAATGGATGAATATGGCTTAAGGCAGTGATAATGGTTCTTTGTGTTTATTTACTCTTGTTCTGCACTTTGTATAAGTTAGAGTAAAAGCTATCTAGCTGTAATTTTTAATTGGGGGTCTAAACAAGCTCTTTTTTTTTTCTTTTTCTTTTTTACAAATCCGAGCTTTCAAATTCATATATAAAAAGATGAAAAAACATATTCTTATTATATCCTTTTATTAGATGTGAATTTAAAAAATGTAATAGTTGGATTGCATATTCTTATTATGTCCTCCATTCTTACCAAAAAAAAAAAAAATTAAGAAGACAAAAAAATTAATAGAAATGTCATCAATCAAATATTTAAATTTCAAGTTTTAGTGGTTTAAAATTATGCATGAAAAATAAGTTTATTGATGAATAGTAAATAATATCTGATTTGAATGAAATCTAATATGTGTGTTAAGAATATAAAGAACATGCAATCTAATGGTTAGATTTTCAAAATTTATTTCCAACAAAAAGATATAGGAAGAGTTTGAGTTCCAATAGGCTTCTCATAATTCTAGTAAATTTCAGATATAGGAAGAGTTTGTAAGGCACTAAAATGCTTTAAATGTCAAGGCTTTGGCCATATTGCTGCTAAATGCCGTACTAAGGTCCTTATCATTCATGAAGAGAATAAAGAGGATGATATACAAAAGAAGTGTATGAATCCAACATGAATGAAATCAATCTCACAGATGATGAATGAGAGGAAAATCTTAAACTTGGTTGCATTCAAATAATACCACCTCACAACAAACCCCATGAGAGTAGTCAAGAAAAGACAGAGTGAGGATTCCATGGATTCCATTTCCAAGTCACCCAACTTGCATGTGAGAGTCCCATCACTGAAAGCATGAGTCCACTTGAAGTCCAGCCTAGGAAGCCTTTAGGTACTCTTCCATTTTCACCCCATGATAGAACACTTGAGTCAATAGGAACGTATAAGCATCATGAGGTACGTAAACAATTTCCAGCAAATGATAATCCCTATAAAATCCATGCTACTTTAGATTACATGAAATTTCAAGTAGGGGATTATGTCATGGTTCCAAGCATAGTCGTCAAATTTTGATTTGGATCCTATGATCCTACGATTTTATGATCCCACTCACCCAAAACGATCTGAATCTTTCAAGAATCTTTGCGATTGTTCAGAATTGGTAGGATCGTACGATTCTAACAATCCTAAATGATCCAGGTTTCTTGTAATCTTCTTTAACTTGATAGAAGGCCCAGTTGGGCCCAAATGAAAAATAACATCCCAATAGACCAAGTTTTGCTATTCTAATGTAGAGAGATAGAGTGTTAGTTCAACCCAAATGAAAAATAACATTCCAATAGTGTCATGTTTTGAGGTTTTTGGCCTCTTTAAATGATGCTTACAACTGGTTGTAGTGATGTACGATAATTACATTAAATGGATGCAAATTTCTGGTTTTTTATGAATGAATATATAATTTATGTGATTATTTAAGATACTAATATGTTTTTTTTTCCTAAAAAAAAACACTCTATCCACGATCCCACCTACCTCTCACGATTCTATGTAAGATCCCGAATTTGACAATCTTGGTTCCAAGTAAGCAATTGCAAGCTTGTAGTACTAAATCACTCAAAATGTTGAAACATGTTGGACCAAATACATGTCTTGTTGATTCTGAAACTGATTACAAAACTAAGTCCATATTTAATAATGAGAATTTGGCTATTTATAAAGGTCCAGCAGTTTATTACCAACCCCATGATTTTGTTCAAATCCATTTATCCAACACCAACAACCATTTTGCTAGGACATAAAGAAACTATTGATGCTATTTTGGATGAGCAAGTTAATTATTTCTATTAGGTTCGGAGAAATTCAGTGCCTCCTAGTTCACTAGAAGGGACAACCAATACCAGATTACACTTGGATCATAATAGAGGAATTGCAGCATCTTCATTTGGATTTGCTAGAGTACTACTCAGAGTTGAACTCGGCAGGGTCAAGTCTTCCCTACCTCGAGAGATTTGATGAGGACAACACACCTTATCAGATTGAATTTTTTATGTACTTTGGATTAGTTTAGGATTCCTTTGTTTATTTTTGAGATTAGATAGGTATTAGTATTTGAATTCAGTTAGGATTATTTTTGGTATGTTGTTATTTTTTATCTCTTTATTTTCCAGTTCTAACTCTATATAAGAGATTGGTTTATTTGTATTGGAAGATAAACATAACTAATGAAATTCAAATTGGATATTTTCCAATAGTTAGGTGTTGACTCCTAACGCCTTAGGTAATGATGCCTAAGAGTTTAGCTTGGTGTTGATTCCAAGCAACCCTAAATGCTAATTCTTAAATTTATCCTTTAATTTTCTTGTTCTTTTACTTTTTCTATTTATTGTCATGCATCACAATTCCTTTAGTGATATGAAGAAGGAATCATGGCTTCTGCATTAGCCTGGTACGATGGTTTTTTTTTTTTTTTTTTGAAGAAATATATTAACAATATAATGGTTAGGGTATAACTTTCAACTAGACAAGTCCCTCCCTGGAAGAAGATTACATCAAGGGTGAAAATTAAAGGGCAAAGTTTAGTTACAAAATTGGTTGTAACCTAAGGTTACAACCTTACTCAATAAAATAAACATTACTATATATATTAAAAATCTAACTGTTGAATTGCATGTTCTTTATGCTCTTAATACATGTATCAAATTTTGTGTCAATCGGATATTATTTACTATATAATCTATAAGCTTATATTTTATGCATAATTTTAAAATATAAAACCTTGCAATTTAAACAATTTATTGATGAGATAGCTATTGATCTTTAATTTTCTAGAAATTTTGCAAGTATGGAGAATATACGAAGAAGATTTCATCCAATGGTGAATTTATCAAAATTCACCTTCAATAAAAAAATATTGAGTAAGGTTGTAGTCTAAGGTTACCACCTTTTTTTTTTTTTTTTTTTTTTTTTTTTTTTTTTGAGAATGAGTTTACAACCAATTTTGTAGTTAAACTTTGTCTAAAATAAAATTAATGCTTATCTATAATGAAAACTGTATTTGTAGGCTTTTTAATTGTAAGTACATATTCTATAACGAAAACTAAATTAATATGCTTATTTGATCATATAGCATGATTGTTAAAAAAAGTAATCACTACAAAACTTCTTCGAAATTCACAACTCATGGTCTCATTGATATTAACTCAAATACACTACATGAGAGAAAGGCATCTCTTTTTTTTTTTTTTTTTTGAGAAACATGAGAGAAAGGTAAATAAGCACCTTTAAGTGACTGCAGCCGCTCTGCTAAACATGAGAGAAAAGCTATCCCCTCCATGGGAGAAAGGCTAAACTCCTAAACCTACTGATTGCAGCTGCTCAGCTTATATATGCATGCTTGCATCCTTGCCCTTTTTGCTTGCGCTTGGGAAACTGTGCCCTAACTCCATGTGTGTAAATGCAAAGGTAAAGATAAGAAAACCAATGGACAAGCAATGGAAGGAAAATGCGTAGATTAAAGCACAAGGTCGCAAGGTGAACAAGCAAGATAGATATGGCAAGCATAGCATGTGACAAAAGCAAGAAAGCTAACCAACAAGCAAGAAGGGAAACAAGCAAGATAGCAAACAAAAGATGGTGTCTGTGAGGGACAAATGTAGGTTTGGATCAGATGTCCAGAACTTCATTGTGTTGAAGCACGGACAACACACTAGCAAGTAAGACTCATGCATGGACATGTAAGCAAGAATGTAAAGATGCATAGAAAGCCACCGGGTGGCACAAACAAGCATGGCAAGCATATCATTGCGCGGAGCGGAAGAAGGGAAGAGTACGTGCGGAGCAGCCCAGCATCCGGAGACGCATCTGACATGGTTACATCCAAACAAGGCCACATGGGCGTTGGACGCAACCACACGACCACCAGCTCGCTAAGGGTGTCGAGCATGGCAAAGCCTAGAACTAGAGAGGCTAACACAAGCATAAAGCATAGAAACAAGCAAGCATAGACATGCAAAATGGGGTAATCCAAACCCTTTGATATAGGCCAAGGTATATGGACGATGACAAAGACCATAGGGTCTAGATCAGGTCCGAACCAATAGGCCAAAATGCAAGAAAGAAAAGTAAAGCGACAAAGGGGGATACAATAGCACATGGCATGACAAACATAGCCTAGGTCTAGCCACACAAACATGGCATGGAGCGCACAAGCACATGGAAGATGGCATAAAGAAAGCAGAGCATAGATCCAAGCACACAAGCATGTAAAAACATAGATCTGGACATATAAGCATGTGAAAACCTAAATCTGAGCACGCAAGCATGTAAAAAAGTAGATCTAGGCGTGGGCATGGCAACGTGTGTGAACATGTGAAAGCTAGCACATAAACATGGAAGAATGTAAATCCAAGCATATAAACATGTACAAATGCAGATCTAAGTATAAAACATGGTAAAAATCATACAAACACATAGATCCGAGCAAAGCATAACCATAGACATGATATCAAGCATGTGAGCATATAACCCTAATGTTGAAATAAAGCAAAAAGAGAAACAAAGCAAAGGAGAGCATGGCATAAAACCCTAAGCATGTAGACCTAAACATATAAGCATGGAAGGATGTAGATCTAAGCACAAAACATGGCATGAAAACCCTAAGCATGTAGATCGGGACATATAAACATGTGAACAAGCATAGAAGGATGCGAATCTAAGCTAAAAAAACATGCTAGAAACAAGATAAAGCAAGAAACATGCTAAAGAAAGCAATAAGATATATCATGTAAGCAAAAAGGAAGGATAAATGCTAGAAAGAAAAAAAATTTAAAAGGTTAGGGTGTGGATGATAGCTAAAAAGCCACATCCACACCTCTAAACCCCAAATCCAAGACGTAGAACCAAGGAAAGGAAGATTGAGTGCAAAAGCAATACCTTGCGTTCTTGGTGAAGAGGGAAGAATCAAGAGACTTTGATGTGTCTTTGGGTATTTTTTGGGGTTTGGAAAAGAGAAAAAATGTAGAGAGGAACTGGGCAGAGAGCAAATTTCAGAAAAGTGTGTGTCCCCTTGTCTGATGGGTGCCTAGGACTCTGAGGAATTGGTTAAAACGTGTCATGCATGCCAAGTACTCAGGGATGCAATCCATACTCATCCAAATGTGCTACAAGATATGACCACACCATGGCCTTTCCACACATGGGGGCCTTGATCTTATAGGACCCATAAACCCTCCCTCTGATGGCCATATATGGATCCTGGTAACCATCGAGTCTTTTACAAAATGGGTAGAGGCCATTCCCTTGAAGAAGGCCACTGGAGCAGCTGTTGCAAACTTCATTCAGGAACACATCATGACATGGTTTGGGATCCCCAAGAGACTAATCAGCGACAATGGTACCCCGTTCATAAATAGGGACATGAAAAACCTAACCAAGATTTATCACATTAAGCATGGGAGGTCCACACCATACTAACCACAAGGAAATGGCCAGGCCAAGGCTACTAATAGGGTGATACTTAAAATCCTCAAGAAAATAAAGCATGAGTATGGGGGGAAGTGGAGTACCCATCTGACAGATGTACTTTGGGCATGCAGGAGCTCCCTGAAAAGTGCTATAGGATTTTCATCATTTTCCCTTGTTTATGGAACAGAAGACATCATTCCAATAAAGCTAGTCATCCCTATACTGAGAGTAATACTTGAAGGAATCCAAAAGGACACATATAGCACCAATAACGAGGGGAGATTGGTAGATTTGGAGGGGTTAGAAGAGGAGTGAGAAGTGGCAAGCCAGAGGTACCAGCAAAGAATGGCTAAGGCATATGGGCAGATGGTACACCCAAGAGCCTTCACAAAAGGGTAGCTGGTGTTAAGAGTAACGGAGCACGAAAGGAAGAATATCCTAGGACCCTCCAAATTTGCTCCAAAATGGGAAAGGCCCTATGTCATAAGGGAGGCCCATGATAGTGGATATTATTAACTCGCGAAGGAAGATGGGACTGCCTTAACGGATCCTATAAATGGAAAATGACTAAAGCAATACTATGCATGAAAAGGGAGAGGTTCCAGTACACCGAGAATCCTTTTTTTTTGTCACTCTCCAATCTACTAAGTGTCTCGTCACTCTTTATGTTTTTGCCATGTTATTCTTTTTCGCCAAGAACTTCATTTAGTTGTTTCTTTTAGGAATCTATGATAGAAGGACACTTTGTGACCCTTACTACCTTTTGCCAATCATCCTTTGTTCCTTATTCTAGTAGTTATGATGTATTTCAATGGAATCATTTTTTCCAAAAAAAAAAAAGCTTCAAGTCAGATGTACAATTGCATAATATTACATGACATAGCCCAAATGTGGTCGAATCTGCGTGCGGTACCTGGGCCAGCGCTAAAAAAAAAGGGAAGAAAAGATGAAATCTTAGCACATGACCCAGGACTCACACCACAATCAGTCCAAGTACATGGTCTAGGACTTCGGGTAGGAATAAGTATCCTGAGGTACCTAGCCCAGTACTTGCCCTAAAATAGGTCTGCCTGCTTCATGACCTAGGACTTGAAAAAAAAAAAAAAAAAGCATCCAATGTACCTAGCTTAGTACTTGCGTAGGAACATAACCACTAGGGTATTTGGTCTAGAACCTACCACAACAAAATTGTAGGAGCCATGGTCAAGGACTTAGTTCCAAAAAAAAAAAAAAAAAAAAACAGAAGGAAAAAATGCCAGAAAAATACATAAAGCACAAATCCATATATCATAAAGAAAGCAGTCAGCAGTGGTTCCAAAAAGAGAGAAAATAAAAAAACTTATACATCTTAAACTGTTTTACAAAAAAAAAAAAAAAAACTTATACATCTTGAATTGCCAAAAAGGGGGGGGGGGGCTAAGGCCATTAAAGAGCTTTCTGAGGGAACTACATGAACAGTTGAGGAAGAAAGAACCAATTGCTTCTTGACTTTCAAATCTTGCAATGCCTTGTGAGCATGAGCCAGAACTTCCTCAGTAGCAGCGATTTTAGCATTAAGATCCTTAAAAGCCTTCCTCTGGAATAGTGTATGAGCTAGGGACCGCAGGCACTCCAGCAAAAAGGACAAATTGAACCTGGCTTCTATGAGATCCTGCACCACTTCCCTCCACTCCAAAAGCCTCTCCTTGGATAAAGAGTCAAGAAAAGAGTCATTTAGAGAAATCAACACGGCATAGAGGAGCTCCATAAAGATGTTGCCCAAAAACACGCCTCCCCTGAACCTGCTGGTGAAGTCCCCATGAGTCGTGAATAGTCCCTCCAAGAGTGGCAAGCCTTTAACAGGCACATAGAATCGCAGGAAGCTAGCAAAGGGAGGCCCAAAATGGTGCAAGTGGCTCGCAGGGAGGCTGTTGAACTCCAAAGTGTCAAAACGGGCCAGGAAAGCAGGGTGCCCTGAGCTATGATCCGAGACAGCCATCTCCGGGGCTTCCTCCATAGTTGTATCCCTGCCTTCAGGAACTAGAGGACTTTCAAGTCTTCGGATGGTCTGGGGAATCCTTGTCTGAGCTTCAATAGTCTAGACACTGGGAGCAAGTCTCTTAGCTTCCTCAGCAATAATAGGCTCAAGTCCCTTGGTACCTGCGTCAACACCTAAAAAAAAAAAGACAGAGTCATGGTTAAAAAAAATAATAAGGGAGACAAAAGAAGGAGAGCAAGGGAAAGGTAAAGAACATGTACCAGCTTCCTGTGGTAGAACTTCCTTCTGAGCTTGGGCAGCCACTTCAACCATTGTGGGAGGTTTGTCCTCCTGTCCCTCTGACCTCTCAGAAGACTCTGTGAAAGGATACAATGCACATTAAAAGAAGGGTAAAGAGATCTTAGCAAAATTGCTGAAGGAGGGGAGAGACATCGAAGGCTTCCCCATAAAAATAATAAAAATAAAAATAAAAATAAAAGAGAGAGAGAGAGATAAAGACAAGGAAGAAGGGTGGAAAAAGAGAAAGGGAAGATATAAACTAAAAAGAGGGAAGGGCAACAATAACAAGCAGTACACACCTTTAGAAGCCTCTGACTCCAAGGAAGGGGCAGCTTCAAAGGCAGATCGGGGGCTAACTTGGCCTAAAAGAGGAAAAGAGAAAAGGAAAAAAATCCCTTAGGTTTATCTGCTTGTGTAGATGAAGATGCACACCCTAGAGACTCCATACCCAACGCAAGTTCAGTTGTGGGCTCAATTGTTATAGTTTTAGTTGGGCTAGGAGTCTACACAAGTTTGGGATCTTGGGAAACAGAAGGTTGAGAGACTTCAGGATCCTGGATAGCCAACGAGGCAAGAGATGAGATGGGTTAGGCATCCTTGACTGCTTGCCTAGCCTCCTCGGCCATGCCACCACTAGGGGGCTCCTTCTCCATGCTTAAGGCAGCAGGGGGCTGAACTGCTACCACCTCTTTCACCAAGACACCACCAGTTACGGGGGAGGCACCTTGACCTACAAAAGAAAAGAGAGGCAGGAAGAAGCAATTGACAGAACATCAAAAAAAAAATATATATACACAGTGCCAAAGAAAGAAAGAAAGCAGAAAGTGAAGAGAATAAGTGAATAAGGGTCATACCACATCATCACCAAAGGATTGACTCTTTGCTCCCTTAGGGTCTGACTTGAGCTTAGACTACAAAAAAGGAAAGACCATTCATCAGTAAAGGAAAATGGAGGGAGACACAACAGAACAACAAACTAGAGGTGAGTAAAGAGATGTCAAAAAAAAAAAAAAAAAGGGAATGAGGCCTTGCCTTTCTCTCTTTCTCTACAGATTCTTCAACAATCTTTTGTTTACTATAGGTACTCCTAGAGGGTCCTAAGGGAGATTGGGGTATGATGTCAAGGGACCCTGAAGAACCATGGGCTGAGGAAGTAACAGCTACTGAAGAGGTTCCTTTAAAAGAACCCACAGGAACCTGAAGGACAGAGGACTCTACCTTAGTCTTCACTTGGATCTTTGGGAGGAAAGGATGGCTGACCTCATTTCCAATTTTAGTAGGGTCCACTCCCTCGGGCTCTTCAAAAACAACAAGCTTCTTGCGAGACTTAGCAATTTTTCTTTTATTGGTCTCATAATCAGCCTCAGTACCCTCAACACTTCCTTCAACCAGCCTTCTTGACAGCCTCATGCTTGATCCTTTTTTCCTTGCCTTGTCTACAGGGGTTACAACAACAATTGCCTCTACCACTCCTCTCTTAATAGGCACACCCAAGGAAAAGTCCACAATGAGATCACACCCTGACCAAGCATTAGAAAAGTCATTAGCATAGCACATCTAGCCTCCCCTAGAGGCATGCCACTCCGTAAATCCTATTTTACTGCTTATTGCAGCAGACACAACACCAGTAGTGGGGAGGGCCAAATGCTTGTTATAAGAGGGAGTAGAGAAGAGACCAGGATCAGGAACCCTCCCAATCTTGCCAGAACCAACAAAATCCAAGAAAGGCCTCTGAACCCTTTTCTAGTAACCAGAAAAGCCACTAGAAGCAAAAACCCCCACTGAGAGTTTGGCACCATGAACTGGGGGCTCCTTTGTGACCATTAAGAAAAGGCTTGAAGCCTTAGAAATGGATCCAGGGATGGGAGAGAAGGCACTACCTCTTCAAACATCGGCGGGATGTCCTGATCAAAACTAAATTGCCTAAGTACCCAGTGTGTTGAGTAGTGAGTGTACCTTGGACCACTTAATGAAGGCACTAGAAGCCATGAGGGGCTAGTACAGGCCAAATATGCAAAGCTACCTTGATCTCCCCAATGAAGGTCAAAGGTATGTCCTGGAGAGTTAAGGAAAAAGGCCAACACAAAATCACATGCGAACCTAGGGCTAAATTCCCAGAGAGAACACCAACTCAAGTGCCCCGCCTGATCAAATAACTCCACCAAATTAAGGCTGCCACCCTTTAAGTTAGACCAACGGAAGATGATAGGGTGAATATTAGTAGAACTGCCACACAAACCCTTAATCATGTCTAAGGATCTCTGGAACTTATCTTTTACATACATCATGTTCCTGCATTTCGCCAAAGTGATAGAAGAACGGTCCGACATGAACACTTGAAGAATAGCACAGTGGAGGGACAAAGTAATGGTATAGCAGGAGTTGCCTTTAACCTCATCTCCATGAATCAAGTCCAACTGAAGATAAACATGGCCTAAAAACATAGGGGCTAGAGGATATTGGGCACCCTGAGCCAATCTGATTGCGAGGCGAAAGAAAATAGACTTAATCCCATACCCGAGGAACTCACTGAACAAAAACTTACTAAGCCATAGTGTCAAGAACCTGGCTTGCCTAACTGCCTTGTCCTTTTCCTAAGAAAGGGTCATTGCCCACTTGCCCATTCTGGTCGGTTTCCCCCCAGAAGAAGCAGTATGCCCGCCAAAATGGCTGAAAAGCTTCTCTTCAATCTCGAGATCCTCACTGGAAAGGCTAATATCAAAGGGATTCTCGTCACTAAACACTAGGAGGAGGAAATTATTAACCACATCCACCCAAGTGATGGTGAGCTCACCCACAGAAAAGAAGAATGTGTGGAGAGAAGGACACCAATGGCGCACCAAGTGTCTAAAGCCCTTTGCGTCTCTAAAACCTTCAAGAGTCCTAGAAATCGCTACTAGTTTTAGGATCTCAGCGTGCTCCAAACAACTGGCAAACTCACCGTCAAAAAGCTCCTTGTCCACCCAACTGGACAAACCAATAATCTTCCCTGGAACAAAGTCGAAGAAGATGGGAACTACCTCGTGGGATCTTCGTCTAATCTGCAAGTCCAAAATCTCCCTTGGATCTGGAATTTGGGCAGAATTAGCAAACCCAGGATGATCAAAAAACACCCAGGTGTGAGGGGAAGGAGAAGCCTCGCTGTGGGACACCTAAGGGAAGAACAAGTTGGAGGTGTACCAGAGGTCCCGCAAAGGGAAGGTTGGGAAATCCACAACCTCCTACACCTCGCCCTATGCTAACCTAGAAGAACCTTCACCTTCAAAAAGAGTGGGAGAACGCTCCCTCCTTTTTCGTGAAGTAAAAGAAGCCATGGAATAACAATGAAGCGGAAAAAAAAAAGGGTTAAAGGTGTGAAGGACAGATGAGAAGGGATAAAGGAAAAAATAGGAAGGAAGAAGGTGAGTTTGAAAAATATCTTTGGGAATGAAAAGATGGCTTAAAGAGACTACAATAATGGCATAGAAAAAAGTTGGAAAAGATGATGTATTGGAAAACGCGTCAGTTGCCAATATTCAATTTTATAAGAGAAGTTATTGCCAGTTATTAATGGGAGTTACGGAAACGTAAAAAGTGGAGGGGGAAGTTTACTCAGACACTTAACTGTCACGTTCCATGGAAAGAGGGGGAGTTACAAAAGAAGTGAGATACATGAAAGATCAGGATGCCAGAGGATAATGGGGAAAGGTAGGATCCCAAGAAGCAGAGAAAGGGGATTCCGAAGCTGATTGAGATAGCAAATGAAATTTTTTTTACATAAATCAAGAATCTCGTATACTCACGCATAGGCTGCAAGCAACCCACGAGCTCAGGGGCCTAAATGTTGAGGTCCAAAATAAAACAATGTTGTGTCAAAGCCTAAAACAATACAAAAGATTGAAATCTAGAAAAGAATTTGGGCTTTCAATAAAAAAGGGGGAAGGCCCAAATCTATTAAGAGTCAATAGGAAGGGACCAAAACTCATGAATGGGCAAGCGTTAGACCTTGTGAAACAAAGGGAAGAAGAAGTCCAGCCCAGCCCTCAAGGGAAGAAAATCGCTGGGGAGCTTAGGGAGAAAACTAGACCAGGATACCTAGGGATTCCTAGAGGCCTGGGATCCTCAAGATGTACAGTAAGGCTAGGTTAGGACTAAGACAATTCAAGGGGGCATGCCCAAAAATACAAAGAACGAGGGTAAATATGTCCCATCAGCCACCCAATGATGCAGAAAAGGATCAGAAGACTTGGGAACCAACAACTCATGAATAGGGATTTGGTACCTCGGGGAACCTAGGAAGATGGACCATGAAGGAAGGAGGCTAAGGATCTTTCAGCCTGATTGAAAGGATTCTGCCCATTTAGGAAAAATGACAAAAGGGAAAACAGCAAAAGGTGGATCTAAAAAATTGGAATCTAGAAGCCTTGGAAAAAGAAGGATAAAAGGTTAGCCCTCTAAGACCCCCCAGAATGGGAAAGTTAGCTAAGGGCTTTTGAAGAGGGAACCTCAAAAGAGGAAAATAATGAAGAATTAAGAAGGAAGCAGCCACCAATGTTGCTAACACAACATTGGTTCTAATACCCAGGGCAGCAAATGGAGGGGATCAATGGTACCCTAGAAACCCTAGGATGGCATTATAAAAGAAGAAGCAGCCAACAGTGAAGGGCATTCAACAACAGTGAATTAAAGTGAAAAATCCTTGAGAAAGCTTTGTTAGAATTCCAAAAAAATAAAATAAAAAAATAAAGAAGAAAGAAAGAAAGAAAAGAAAAGAGAGGGAAAACACCATCCGGATCCTCAAACAACCACTAAAGAACACACTTGGATTCAAAGTGATTCAAACTTTACAAGTTTTAGAGGCCTAAAGAGCCATCTAAGTCTGCGATTTTTGAACTTATTTGGACCTTGTAATATGTCCTAGTGAGCATGATGTATTATAAAATTAAGAAAATAATGAAACATTCCATATTTTCCAAAGGATCCCTAACGTTTTACTTTACTTTCTTTTCCTCATTATTTCGTTCTTTATTGTTCCTTCTTGTTTAATACGTATATGTTTGTTGTATGTTAGTATGTATGTGTTGTAGGATCCACGCTTTGTGCACCACTTGGTTCGAAATCAGCTCAATTTAGTTGCGGTGAACCAAGCCCAATCCCTTAAAGCATAAAGCATCAGGCCCAGGATCCTTGTTCCTTCACTTGGGCTTGTGTGCTATTTTACACACACACACACACACACACACACACCAAAAAAAAAAAAAACCACACATTTTTTTTTAAGAAAGAACATTCTCTAACATGATTTTAACTTCTCAATCATAATAATTCCTATTATAACTATTATTGAAAGAACACTCAAGAAGAAAATACATCCATCAAGGAACTATGGAAAAAAGATAAAAGAGGTCCAAAAAAACCTTCTTTTTTTTTTAACAATATATAAATATTAAAATATTCAATAGTGTAACGTTACTTCATACATTCTCTAAGCTGGTTGTATATTTATCGATCATAATAATTGTTACTATTTACTATTTGGTTATAACTATTATTGAAAACAAGAACTCATAATTTTCTCTTTTTTTTTTTAAACAATAATAAATATACTGAGATGCAATCCAGCTACAATACATTTTAGTGGATGGATGTTAGAGGCACTGTTTTTTGGACAGCAAAGCCATAACCCACAACCTATGTAAAGGAGTACCTGATAAACAGTGCCTCTAACATCCATCCAGGCTGACGGTCCAATAGATGAAGCTATCATCATATGGACAAGGTCCTAAAAACTGACGGACCTACAAAGATGTCAAAGACATCAAGGTTAAGGCTAAGAAAATGACGGTCCCGCAAGGCTAAAGCTAAAAAGATGACAGTCCAATGGATGAAGATATCGTCATATGGACAGGGTCCTAAAAACTGACGGACCTACAAAGATGTTAAAGTCATCAAGGCTAAGGCTAAAAAAATGACGGTCCCGCAAGGCTAAAGCTAAAAAGCTGACGGTCCAATAGATGAAGCTATCATCATATGGACCAGGTCCTAAAATCAACGGACCTATAAAGATGACAAAGTCATCAAGGTCAAAGATAAAAAGCTGACGGTCTGACCAAAAAATGAGACTTTACTCACAAACAAGGTTCTCAAACCAATGAGCCTGTAGAGATGACGAGCTTATCAAGAAAAAAGGCTAAAAAGATAACGGTCTCATCAAATAAATGGCGCCATAAAAATTAGTCAATAAAGGGATGAAACAAAAACATCAGTGTGTACATGTTCAAAGCGACGGATACCAAGTGCCATAAAAAAGGGCAGAGGGGGTTACAAGTAAAAGCCCAATAAACACAAGGGCACTTAAAAACATTGTTCAAAAATTAAAATTGATGATGCCGAAAATACCACCAGTGAGTCACACGTTCCTCGCACGTCGCAAATGGCACCTGCACAACGAAAAGGAAGAACCTAGCAGAGAGTACCGGTGTGGTACCGGCCAAACACCCTCCGAAGGTTAAGTCAGAACTAGTCTCACTGCTTTAGAGTGCTAGAGAGGGTAAATTATGCGTACCTTGGTTTGTGAGGGTGCTTGGGTTTTTATAGTAGCGAGGGTTGCCCCTCTTTTCCTTGGAGTAGAAGTCTTTTTCTTATAGGAGTCTTCTTGGGCGTATTTTACGGGATCTTTTCCTTATAGGGATCCCTTGAATATTATCTAGCGTGGGAAGCAAGACAATTCCTTATACGTAACGTGGGTAGTAAGTAAACTTATGTTCGGTCCGTCAACTTCAATTTACTTCCTTCAGTTTTTTGGGCATCGGTCTAGTAGTGCCGTCAGCCTTGGAGCTAGCTGACCTATGACCGTCAGCCATAACACCATCGTCTGCTTACATCTGAAGGATTGCACTAAAAATTCGTCAGCTTTATGCTTCACGTGGCTAGGCTCATCTTTTATCCTCATCAGTTGCCCCCTACTCTACGTGCTCGACGCCTCACACCGTCAGCATGTGGAGTTTATGACTTAACTATCTTTTGGGTCTTAGAGGCGAGAAAACCAATTATGAACGATTCCTCGAGCCGCGGGCCATTAAATGCAAGGATACGTGGCGCGCTTTCATTGGCCTCGTTTCTGGGCACGGGCGTCGCCTCACCTTCCGTGCGTTTTCCCTCTTATATATATATACCATGTCCCTTTTCTCATTTCTCTATTTCAACCTTGTTGACTTTTCAAGAGAGAACCAGTCGCCCTTACTTCCGATTTGATCCATCAGTTGTTATCAACACCGTCACTTCCGAGGTCGTTTTATCTATTCAAGATCTGTTTTACCTGTAAGTTCTTCTTCCCTTTTTCCTTGCTCTTTTACTTTGCCTGAACAATTTTTTATTAAGGACGTCAGTCTAGGCACTTAGAGTGGATCCGTCACTTGTAGGTAGTCAGATGTCAAGTGACTAGTCGTCAGTCTGCGATGGAGCGGGGTACGACGAATGTTTTGGCTCAGGTCAAGAGTCCAACGGCTTTTCTGAGTCGCCAGGAAAAGAAACGTCAGCCCAATCTCCTAGTATTGACGTAGAAGACCATGTTGAGGGAGTTAGGGAGAAAGTGTTAAGTGAGATTGAGGTCGAGGGGGAAGACGAGGAGATTGTTAGTGACGGGAATGGGGACGAAGGTGACGAGGAGGTTGATAGTGACGGGAATGGGGATGAAGGTGACGAGGAGGTTGGTAGTGACGGGAATGGGGATGAAGGTGACGAAGAGTCCTATGAGGGAACTTTAGGGAGTTCCGGAGGTAACCATCCCTTCATTCTTCCAGAGGAGTGGGCCGTCAATGAATTCCTTCCAAACATGAGCAACAGAGTTTTTAATGAGTTACGTACCCGTTTCCAAATCCCAGATCACATTCCTATCCGTTTCCCTAGAAAAAATGAAGGTGTTATACAGGGAGGACTGCAGATGTTGGGATGTACGATGCCATGTTCGTAGCAGGCCTCAGATTACCACTGACGGCTTTACACCGTCAGCTGGCGGATTTCTTGGGATTGTCCGTTAGCCAGATTGCTCTGAATGCCTGGAGGATCTTCATTGGTGCTGAGATCCTTTGGGGTCGACTGAGTGGGGGGAACCGTCGCCTTTCACTAGACGAGTTCTTTTATTGCTACAGACCCCAGTATAAAGTATCTGCCATGGGGACATACCATTTTGCTCCTCGTGAGAAGAGCTTAAGATTAGTGTCTGATATGTCAGAATCAAATAGGAATTGGAAGAGTAGATTTTTATTTGTTAAGGGGACGGACTGGGTGTGCCATCTGGACGAATGGGATATGCTGCCCGGTGGTTATTTTGATAACACTTAGGCTCATATTAGGGATTCAGGTCGCCCCTTCTCTTTCTTTCTACCGTCTCTTTTCACTTATCAGGGAGTTTTTAACACTGTCTATTCCCTTTTGTTTCAGCTAGCGCTCGCCCGGAAATATCTGACGAACAAAGGGAATTCATCCGTCGGATACTTGGCATCCTGCTTGAGTAACGGAAGTGTAGGGATTTGATCACCCTAGACACTCTTCATCTGTATTGTGGGGGTCCAGAGCCGACGGCTGAAGCTCGGAAGTTGGAAGAATTTTTCGGAAACGTAAGTGGATGCCACATTTAATCCGTCGGCTTATTTACTCCATCTGCTTTACTGATATCTGTCAGTTTATTTTGCATAGAGATGGAAGCTGCTAAGCAAAGGGTGAGGGCCGCCGCTGCTCGTAAGAAGGAGGAAGAGAAGGCCAAGGGAAAGGAAGGAGTGTCCTCGTTAACCCCTCATTCTGCTTTTAAGGGTTCAGTTAAGAGGAAGGCTGACGGAAAGGATGATCCTCCCTCTAAGAAGGTGGCCGTCAGTCTTAGGGATGTGCCCTCCAAGAAGTCGTCCCCCAAGTCTAGTCACGGTGCTGGGAAAGGAGTGATGACCTCTTCCGGCCCCGTCATTGAGGGGCCCCGTTGCTTGTTGACTCACAAGGATTATGCTGTTGAAGGGGTAGAATCTCTTATAAAATAGACGGATCTGGATCCTTGTGCTCAGCTAGGGACGGAGGACCTGGGAGCGTCAGCTTTCTTTAATATAGCACGGGTATGCTTCCTACCTTGAATAACCTGATCTTGCCTTGGTTAATAGCTGACGACTGTACTTCCTTCAGGCCTTGGTTTGCGTTAAAGCACTCCAAGACAGTTGTGTGGCCAAAGAGGGCGTTGCCGCTCGAGTTAGGAGGCATAACTCCAACCTGATGGATCAGTAGGCGCAATATAAGGAGGCCGTCCGTCTTTTAAATGCTGATTTGAAGGACGTGAGGGAGAAGTTAGGAGAGGCTGGGCATCAGCAAAAGAATCTTGAGGAGGAACTTTCGTCTTTACGCAGCAGGTAGAGACGGCTGGGATTGACGCAGTCCAAAAATTCAAGACAACCCAGTCATTCATTGATTCCTGTGCTGATTATTATGGCACTGGTTTCGATGATTGTCTGAAGCAAGTAGCGTCAGTTTATCCGGAGTTGGATCTATCTGGAATTACCATGGATGTCTCCGTGTCGATGACTCCTGCTGGCGACACCGTTGCTGACAAAGCTGACGAACCCTTCAATTCAGACCTTTTGCTTAATGATGCTGGAGTTGTTTTAGCCCAGCCTGCCGTCAACACTCCTGCCGAGTTTTCAGATAAAGCACAAACTGCCAAAGATAAAGCACAAACTGCCAAGGATAAAGCTGACGGGGCCTCTAAGGACGTTCCTGTCACCTAGTCCTGGCCTTTTATTTTAATTTTTGAACAATGTTTTTAAGTGTCCTTGTGTTTATTGGGCTTTTACTTGTAACCCCCTCTGCCCTTTTTTATGGCACTTGGTATCCGTCGCTTTGAACATGTACACACTGATGTTTTTGATTCATCCCTTTATTGACTAATTTTTATGGCGCCATTTATTTGATGAGATCGTTATCTTTTTAGCCTTTTTTCTTGATGAGCTCGTCATCTCTACAGGCTCATTGGTTTGAGAACCTTGTTTGTGAGTAAAGTCTCGTTTTTTGGTCAGACCGTCAGCTTTTTATCTTTGGCCTTGATGACTTTGTCATCTTTGTAGGTCCGTTGGTTTTAGGACCTGGTCCATATGATGATAGCTTCATCTATTGGACCGTCAGCTTTTTAGCTTTAGCCTTTCGGGACCGTCATTTTTTTAGCCTTAGCCTTGATGACTTTAACATCTTTGTAGGTCCGTCAGTTTTTAGGACCTTGTCCATATGACGATAGCTTCATCTATTGGACCTTCAGCTTTTTAGCTTTAACCTTGCGGGACCGTCATTTTCTTAGCCTTAGCCTTGATGTCTTTGACATCTTTGTAGGTCCGTCAGTTTTTAGGACCTTGTCCATATGATGATAGCTTCATCTATTGGACCGTCAGCTTTTTAGCTTTAGCCTTGCGGGACCGTCATTTTTTTAGCCTTAGCCTTGATGACTTTAACATCTTTGTAGGTCCGTCAGTTTTTAGGACCTTGTCCATATGACGATAGCTTCATCTATTGGACCGTCAGCTTTTTAGCTTTAACCTTGCGGGACTGTCATTTTCTTAGCCTTAGCCTTGATGTCTTTGACATCTTTGTAGGTCCGTCAGTTTTTAGGACCTTGTCCATATGATGATAGCTTCATCTATTGGACCATCAGCTTTTTAGCTTTAGCCTTGCGGGATCGTCATTTCTTTAGCCTTAGCCTTGATGACTTTTTCATCTTTGTAGGTCCGTTAGTTTTTTAGGACTGTCCATATGATGATAGCTTTATCTATTGGACCGTCAGCTTTTTAGCTTTAGCCTTGCGGGACCGTCATTTTCTTAGCCTTAGCCTTGATGACTTTTTCATCTTTGTAGGTCCGTCAGTTTTTTAGGACTGTCCATATGGTGATAGCTTCATCTATTGGACCATCAGCTTTTTAGCTTTAGCCTTGTGGGACCGTCATTTTCTTAGCCTTAGCCTTGATGACTTTTTCATCTTTGTAGGTCCGTCAGTTTTTTAGGACTGTCCATATGATGATAGCTTCATCTATTGGACCATCAGCTTTTTAGCTTTAACCTTGCGGGACCGTCATTTTCTTAGCCTTAGCCTTGATGACTTTCATCTTTGTAGGTCCGTCAGTTTTTTAGGACTGTCCATATGGTGATAGCTTCATCTATTGGACCGTCAGCTTTTTAGCTTTAGCCTTGCGGGACCGTCATTTTCTTAGCCTTAGCCTTGATGACTTTTTCATCTTTGTAGGTCCGTCAGTTTTTTAGGATTGTCCATATAATGATAGCTTCATCTATTGGACCATCAGCTTTTTAGCTTTAGCCTTGCGGGACCGTCATTTTCTTAGCCTTAGCCTTAATGACTTTTTCATCTTTGCAGGTCCGTCAATTTTTTAGGACTGTCCATATGATGATAGCTTCATCTATTGGACCATCAGCTTTTTAGCTTTAGCCTTGCGGGACCGTCACTTTCTTAGCCTTAGCCTTGATGACTTTTTCATCTTTGTAGGTTCGTCAGTTTTTTAGGATTGTCCATATGATGATAGCTTCATCCATTGGACCGTCAGTTTTTTAGTCCGTGTGTTATGGACTTAGTCGTTTTAGCTGTGAACTTAGTGGACCGTAGAAAAAATAGATACTTCAGCAATTTCTGAATAAACTCCTCTTATTGCCATGCATTTAAATAAAAGTAATTAAAACCAAATCCTGCCCTTTGGGCTAAAAAAAAAAGTATTGTTGCAAAAAACTAAAGTAGATGATAAATCTGAGGAGTAAAACTAAAATTTGCTGGAATAAAAAAGAGGTTGGTCTTCATGCTGCCGCTCCTATTGGTAATACTTTCGTAGGTGCTCGGTGTTCCATGGGTGTGATAGTTTCTGTCCTTCCAACGTCTCCAGGTGGTAAGTACCTTTTCTCTGCCACGACGTAACTCGGTAAGGTCCTTCCCAATTGGGGCCGAGTTTCCCTTGGGTAGGGTCCCTAGCGGTGCCCATGACCTTTCTAAGAACAAGGTCTCCAACTTGGAAGTCTCTATGTCGGACCCGAGAGTTGTAGTGTTTGGTCATGCAGTCCTGGTACCTAGTGAGCCTTTGTTCTGCTGCTACTCTGATCTTGTCCACTAGGTCGAGCTATAGTCGCATAACCTCGTCGTTTTTGTTCTCATCATGGTTGTGCACCCTGTAGCTTGTGAGTCCGACTTCGGCCGGGATGACTGCTTCGCCTCCGTACGTCAGTCGGAACGGTGTCTCTCCTGTGGGTGTTCTTGTCGTCGTCCTGTATGCCCATAGTATACTTGGCAATTCTTCGGGCCATATACCCTTTGCCCCCTCGAGCCAAGTCTTGATAATCTTGAGCAAGGATCGGTTCATGACTTCGACCTGGCCATTAGCTTGAGGGTGGGCGGGGGAGGAGTAGTGGTTCTTTATTCCTAACTATGAGCAAAAATCCCGAAAGAGGTCATTGTCGAATTGCCTCCCGTTGTCCGAGTCAAAGACTCTAGGAATGCCAAACCTGCATATGATGCATCTCCAGACAAAGCTTTGCACGTTCTTCTCTGTAATCGTGGCCAAAGCTTCAGCTTCCACCCATTTCGTGAAATAGTCAATGCCCACTACCAGGAATTTCAGTTGTCGTGCGGCTGTAGGGAATGGTCCCATAATATCTAATCCCCATTGTGCGAACGGCCATGGGGCCGTCATCGGAGTCAGCTCTTCGGTTGGTTGTCTAATAATATTGCTGAACCTTTGGCATTTGTCGCAGGCCCTGACATAGGCTTCGGCATCCTTCTGCATGGTGGGCCAATAGTACCCTGCTTGCACAAGCTTGTGTACCAACGATCTGGACCCTGAGTGGTTTCTGCAGATTCCTTCATGTACCTCTCTCATGATGTAATCTGCCTCTTCCATACCCAAGCATCTCAAATATGGTCGGGAGAAACCTCTTTTGTACAGGACGTCTTTTATCAGGACGAACCTCACCGCCTGGACCTTAAGTTTCCTTGCGGCTTCCTTTTCATCTGGTAAGACCCCATCTTTCAGGTATGAAACTAACGGTGTTGTCCAGCTACTGTCGGAGCATATTTCCTGCACGTTGCTGAGATCTATTAGCGGAGAAAGCTGCACGAAAGAGAGTACATTACCAAGGATGACCATTTATTCTGCTGAAGTGGCCTTCGCGAGGCGGTCGGCTCGCTCGTTTTCTCCTCTGGGAATTTGGATGACTTTGGCTTCTAGGTCATCTACTCTCGCCCTTACTTCATCAAGGTACTTCTTCATCTTTTCGCCCTTGCACTCATAGTCTCCATTTATTTGGTTAGTGATGACTTATGAATCGCAGTAGATGACTACCCTCGCGGCTCCTGCTGCTTTGGCGAGGTCGAGCCCTGCTATCAGAGCCTCATACTCTGATTCATTGTTGGTGGCAGGGAAGTCGAGACGGACCATACATTCAATGGTGTCTCCTTTGGGCGATAGTAGCATAATGCCGACCCCTGTGGCTTGTTTGTTAGACGATCCGTCCGTATATATGCTCCATTGAGGGGACTCTGCTGCCCCCTTGTCTTCGTTATGAGTGAATTCAGCTATAAAGTCGGCAACGATCTGTCCCTTGATGGCGGTCCGCGGGCGGTACTGAATATCAAATTCGCTCAGTTCTATAGCCTATAACGCCAATCGTCCCGCAGCCTTGGGACTACTCATTGCCCGCCGTAAGGGCTTGTCAGTGAGGACGTTCACCGTATGAGCTTGGAAGTACGGTTTAAGCTTGCGGGCTGCCGTAACTAATGCAAAGGCAAGTTTTTCCATGGGCGGGTATCTTTCTTCGGCACCGTGAAGCGCTCGGCTTGCGTATTACACGGGCTTTTGTACTTTCTCTTCTTCTCTGACCAAGGCCGCGCTAACGGCTGCAGGGGAGATGGCTAGATAGAGAAAAAGCTCTTCTCCTGGCTGCGACGGGCTCAGCAATGGTGGGGAGGAGAGGTAAGCCTTCAATTCCTCGAATGCTTGCTGGCTTTCGTCAGTCCACTCGAAAGATTTCTTCAATGTTCGGAAGAAGGGCAAACACTTGTCCGTTGCCCTTGACACGAACCTATTTAGTGCCGCTATCTTTCCATTAAGGCTTTGCACCTCCTTCACATTTCTTGGTGGTGCCATATCCATAATAGCCCGGATCTTGTCCGGGTTTGCCTCGATTCCCCTTTGAGACACCATGAATCCTAAGAATTTTCCTGCCATTACTCCAAAGGCACATTTTCCTGGATTGAGCTTCATGTTGTAAGACCGAAGTGTATCGAATGTTTCTTTGAGATCTCCTAGATGATCTTCCTCCCTTCGGCTTTTTACTAGCATGTCGTCCATGTAGACTTGGAAATTCCTCTCAATCTGTTATGCGAACATTTTGTTCATGAGTGTTTGGTACATTGCGCCTGCGTTCTTCAGGCCGAAGGGCATCACCTTGTAACAAAAGAGGCCTTGGCTGGTCACGAACGACGTTTTTTCCTGATCGGCTTCGTGCATTTGGATTTGGTTGTACCCCGAGAAAGCATCCATGAAGCTCAGCAACTGGTGTCGGGCTGTAGAGTCTACTAGGACATCGACCCTCGGGAGGGGGTAGCTATCCTTGGGGCAGGCCTTGTTAAGGTCGGTGAAGTCCACACACATCTGCCATTTCCCGCTCGCTTTTTTGACCATCACTACGTTTGCTAACCAGTCGGGATAGTATACTTCCCTAATGAAGCTCGCTTCCTGTAGCTTTCTGACTTCTTCTGCTATGGCTCGGTCTCGCTCGGGGGCAAACACTCTCTTCTTTTGTCTGATAGGTGGAAAGGCGGGCGATACATTCAACCTGTGCACCATGACTGAAGGATCTATTCCCGGCATATCTTCATGACCCCACGCGAATACGTCTCGATTGCATCTGAGGAAGGTTATGAGCTCCTGACGGATCGTGGGGTTAGCGAGCGTTCCAATTTTGGTCATTCGGCCAGGATCGGAACTGTCAAGGGGTATCTCTTCTAACTTCTCAACCGGCTCCGTTACCGTCTGGTGCTCTTCTATGCTTAAAGCCTGAACCTGATCCTCCATTTCCATCATGGCTATGTAGTATTCGCGCGCGGCCATCTGACTTCCACATAGCTCCCTTACTCCGTAGTCAGTCGGAAACTTTATCATCAGGTGGTAGGTGGAAGTTACCGCCTTCCATGAGTTGAGCGTGGGTCGCCCGAGGATAGCGTTGTAGGCAGACGAGCAATCGACTACCAAGAATGTCACGTCCCTAACTATCTGTTGAGGGTAATCACCCTCTATTACGGATAATGTGACCGTGCCCAGTGGGAATACCCGGCTCCCGCCAAAGCCAACAAGCGGGGCATTTGTCGGGATCAATCATTCCCTGTCGATCCTCATCTGCTGGAACGCTGGATAGTATAAAATATCTGCTGAACTGCCATTGTCGACCAGCACCCGGTGCATGTTGTAGTCTCCTACCTGCAAGCTGACGACGAGTGCATCGTCATGTGGATGGTGAAGGCGTCGCGCGTCCTCTTCTGAGAATCCGATTACGGGGCCTTCTCTCCATGCTATCTTCGGCACGACTCCCGTCAGCTGAACATTTTGTACCATCCGAAGATAGGTCTTGCGGGCTTTCTTGGATGACCCGGCGACAGCCGTTCCTCCTACGATCATCCTTATGTCCCCAATCGGGGGCCTCGGTCGCTCATTATCTCGTCGGGGGTGTTGGTCTTGTGCGGGGGGATCCGTTTTCTCCTTGCTAACGAATCTCTGCAGCTTTCCTTGTCTGATAAGGGCCTCAATCTACTGCTTGAGGTCATAGCAATCAGCCGTGTCGTGACCATGGTCGCGGTGGAAACAGCAATACTTATCCCGGAAACGTTTGTTGGGGTCACTCTTCAGCTTTCCTGGGAACGTCAGAGCCTCCTCGTCCTTGATTTGCATAAGGACTTGATCTATCAAGGCTGTCAGTGGAGTGAAGCTCGTGAATTTTCCCCCCAGGGGCTTAGGGCGCCTCTTGTCCCTTCGGTCTCCTGTTCTTGCCTTCTTTCGGCCTTGGTCCTGCCGAGTGTCTTCCTGCCTTTCTCTTTTCCTGGGCCTCTCTTCCCGAGCTAACAGCGCATCTTCAGCGTTCATATACTTTGTGGCATGATAAAGTACTTCCGACATGGTCTTTGGGTTGTTTTTGTATAGGGAGAACAAAAACTTACCCTTCTTCAAGCCATTCGTGAATGCCGTAACAAGTATCTTATCGTCGGCTTCGTCGATCGAGAGTGCCTCTTTGTTGAAGCGGGAGATGTAGGCTCTTAAAGTTTCATCTTCTCGCTGCTTCATACTCATCAAGCAAGCCGTAGACTTCTTGTACCGATGGTCTCCGATGAAATGTGCGGTAAATTGAGTACTGAGTTCTTTGAAGGTGCTGATGGAGTTCGGTATCAGTTGGCTGAACCAAATTCTTGCTGCGCCCTTCAGCGTCGTAGGGAAGGCCCTACACATGATTGCGTCTGCTACTCCCTGAAGGTGCATTAGGGTCTTGAAGGTCTCCAGATGGTCCAGAGGGTCCTTGACTCCGTCGTAACTGTCTATCTGTGGCATGCGGAACTTACTCGGTAAGGGGTAGGAGTTGACGGTGGCGGTGAATGGCGAGTCGGTTCTGTTCACCAAGTCGTCGAGATCAAAAGATACCCGTCCCTTGAGGGCATTCATCATGACCTCAATTTGCTCCTTCATCGCCTGCATCTCCGCGACGATAGGTGGTGGGGCGAAATCTCCGAGAGACGGAAGGCTTACGTTTTGCCGCTCCGATTAGCTTGGGGCATTGCTGCCTTCAGGCCTCTCCTGCTCCCTTCGCTCGGCGCTGTTACCTTCCTGGTTTTGCTCCAAAAGGTTAGGTCCTGCGTCCCTTTGGCGTAGTTGCTCCTCCAGGTCGTGGTTCTGTTTCGTGAGTCGTTCTACTACTGTCATGAGAGTCTGGACCTGCCTTTCTAATACCGTAGATCTCGGTGGCTCGTCTTCTTGAGCGTTGTTAGTGGTGGCCATTGAGCGAGTGAGTACCATACGACTCTTATGTCCGGGAGGTGATAACTCAAATTCTTCGAACGTTTCCCACAGACGACACCAACTGATGATGCCGAAAATACCACCAGTGAGTCACACGTTCCTCGCACGTCACAAATGGCACCTGCACAACGAAAAGGAAGAACCTAGCAGAAAGTACCGGTGTGGTACCGGCCAAACACCCTTCGAAGGTTAAGTCAGAACTATTCTCACTACTCTAGAGTGCTAGAGAGGGTAAATTATGTGTACCTTAGTTTGTGAGGGTGCTTGGATTTTTATAGTAGCGAGGGTTGCCCCTCTTTTCCTTGGAGTAGAAGTCTTTTCCTTATAGGAGTCTTCTTGGGCGTATTTCACAGGATCTTTTCCTTATAGGGATCCCTTGAATATTATCTAGCGTGGGAAGCAAGACAATTCCTTATACGTAACGTGGGTAGCAAGTAAACTTATGTTCTGTCCGTCAACTTCAATTTACTTCCTTCAGTTTTTTGGGCGTCAGTCTAGTAGTGCCATCAGCCTTGGAGCCGGCTGACCTATGACCGTTAGCCATAACACCATCGTCTGCTTACGTCTGAAGGATTGCACTAAAAATCCGTTAGCTTTATGCTCCGCGTGGCTAGGCTCATCTTTTATCCTTATCAAAAATAAAAGGCCAGGACTAGGTGACAGGAATGTCCTTAGAGGCCCCGTCAGCTTTATCCTTGGCAGTTTGTACTTTATCTGAAAACTCGGCAAGAGTGTTGACGGCAAGCTGGGCTAAAACAACTCCGGCGTCATTAAGCAAAAGGTCCAAATTGAGGGGTTCGTCAGCTTTGTCAGCAACGGTGTCGCCAGCAGGAGTCATCGGCACGGAGACATCCATGGTAATTCCAGATAGATCCAACTCCGGATAAACTGACGCTACTTGCTTCAGACAATCATCGAAACCAGTGCCATAATAATCAGCACAGGAATTAATGAATGACTGGGTTGTATTGAATTTTTGGACCGCGTCAGTCCCAGCCGTCTCTACCTGCGCGCGTAAAGACGAAAGTTCCTCCTCAAGCTTCTTCTGCTGATGCCCAGCCTCTCCTAACTTCTCCCTCACGTCCTTCAGATCAGCATTTAAAAGACGGACGGCCTCCTTATATTGCGCCTGCTGATCCATCAGGTTGGAGTTATGCCTCCTAACCCGAGCAGCGACGCCCTCTTTGGCCACGCACCGGTCTTGGAGTGCTTTAACGCGAACCATGGCTTGAAGGAAGTACAGTCGTCAGCTATTAACCAAGGCAAGATCAGGTTATTCAAGGTAGGAAGCATACCCGTGCTATATCAAAGAAAGCTGACGCTCCTAGGTCCTCCGTCCCTAGCTGAGCACAAGGATCCAGATCCGTCTGTTTTATAAGAGATTCTACCCCTTCAACAGCATAATCCTTGTGAGTCAACAAGCAACGGGGCCCCTCAATGACGGGGCCGGAAGAGGTCATCACTTCTTTCCCAGCACCGTGACTAGACTTGGGGGACGACTTCTTGGAGGGCACATCCCTAGGACTGACGCCCACCTTCTTCGAGGGAGGATCATCCTTTCTGTCAGCCTTCCTCTTAACTGAACCCTTAAAAGCATAATGAGGGGTTGACGAGGACACTCCTTCCTTTCCCTTGGCCTTCTCTTCCTCCTTCTTACGAGTAGCAGCGGCCCTCACCCTTTGCTTAGCAGCTTCCATCTCTACGCAAAATAAACTGACAGATATCAGTAAAGCAGACGGAGTAAATAAGCCGACGGATTAAATGAGGCGTCCACTTACGTTTCCGGGAAAATTCTTCCAACTTTCGAGCTTCAGCCGTTGGCTCTAGACCCCCACAATATAGATGAAGAGTGTCTAGGGTGATCAAATCCCTACACTTCCGTTGCTCAAGCGGGATGCCAAGTATTCGACGGATGAATTCCCTTTGTTCGTCAGATATTTCCGGGCGAGCGCTAGCTGAAACAAAAGGGAATAGACGGTGTTAAAAACTCCTTGATAAGTGAAAAGAGACGGTAGAAAGAAAGAGAAGGGGCGACCTGAATCCCTAATATGAGCCCAAGTGTTATCAAAATAACCACCGGCCAGCGTATCCCACTCGTCCAGACGGCACACCCAGTCCGTCCCCTTAACAAAGAAAAATCTACTCTTCCAATTCCTATTTGAGTCTGGCATATCAGACACTAATCTTAAGCTCTTCTCACGAGGAGCAAAATGGTATGTCCCCTTGGCAGATACTTTATGATGGGGCCTGTAACAATAAAAGAACTCGTCTAGCGAAAGGCGACGGTTCCCCCCACTCAATCGACCCCAAAGGATCTCAGCACCAATGAAGATCCTCCAGGCATTCGGAGCAATCTGGCTAACGGACAATCCCAAGAAATCCGCCAGCTGACGGTGTAAAGCCGTCAGTGGTAATCTGAGGCCTGCTGCGAACATGGCATTGTACATCCCAACATCTGCAGTCCTCCCTGTATAACACCTTTCGTTTTTTCTAGGGAGACAGATAGGAATGGTTGGTTGTCTAATAATATTGCTGAACCTTTGGCATTTGTCGCAGGCCCTGACATAGGCTTTGGCATCCTTCTGCATGGTGGGCCAATAGTACCCTGCTTGCACAAGCTTGTGTACCAACGATCTGGACCCTGAGTGGTTTCTGCAGATTCCTTCATGTACCTCTCTCATGATGTAATCTGCCTCTTCCATACCCAAACATCTCAAATATGGTCGGGAGAAACCTCTTTTGTACAGGACGTCTTTTATCAGGACGAACCTCACCGCCTGGACCTTAAGTTTCCTTGCGGCTTCCTTTTCATCTGGTAAGACCCCATCTTTCAGGTATGAAACTAACGGTGTTGTCCAGCTACTGTCGGAGCATATTTCCTGCACGTTGCTGAGATCTATTAGCGGAGAAAGCTACACGAAAGAGAGTACATTACCAAGGATGACCATTTATTCTGCTGAAGTGGCCTTCGCGAGGCGGTCGGCTCGCTCGTTTTCTCCTCTGGGAATTTGGATGACTTTGGCTTCTAGGTCATCTACTCTCGCCCTTACTTCATCAAGGTACTTCTTCATCTTTTCGCCCTTGCACTCATAGTCTCCATTTATTTGGTTAGTGATGACTTATGAATCGCAGTAGATGACTACCCTCGCGGCTCCTGCTGCTTTGGCGAGGTCGAGCCCTGCTATCAGAGCCTCATACTCTGATTCATTGTTGGTGGCAGGGAAGTCGAGACGGACCATACATTCAATGGTGTCTCCTTTGGGCGATAGTAGCATAATGCCGGCCCCTGTGGCTTGTTTGTTAGACGATCCGTCCGTATATATGCACCATTGAGGGGACTCTGCTGCCCCCTTGTCTTCGTTATGAGTGAATTCAGCTATAAAGTCGGCAACGATCTGTCCCTTGATGGCGGTCCGCGGGCGGTACTGAATATCAAATTCGCTCAGTTCTATAGCCTATAACGCCAATCGTCCCGCAGCCTTGGGACTACTCATTGCCCGCCGTAAGGGCTTGTCAGTGAGGACGTTCACCGTATGAGCTTGGAAGTACGGTTTAAGCTTGCGGGCTGCCGTAACTAATGCAAAGGCAAGTTTTTCCATGGGCGGGTATCTTTCTTCGGCACCGTGAAGCGCTCGGCTTGCGTATTACACGGGCTTTTGTACTTTCTCTTCTTCTCTGACCAAGGCCGCGCTAACGGCTGCAGGGGAGATGGCTAGATAGAGAAAAAGCTCTTCTCCTGGCTGCGACGGGCTCAGCAATGGTGGGGAGGAGAGGTAAGCCTTCAATTCCTCGAATGCTTGCTGGCATTCGTCAGTCCACTCGAAAGATTTCTTCAATGTTCGGAAGAAGGGCAAACACTTGTCTGTTGCCCTTGACACGAACCTATTTAGTGCCGCTATCTTTCCATTGAGGCTTTGCACCTCCTTCACATTTCTTGGTGGTGCCATATCCATAATAGCCCGGATCTTGTCCGGGTTTGCCTCGATTCCCCTTTGAGACACCATGAATCCTAAGAATTTTCCTGCCATTACTCCAAAGGCACATTTTCCTGGATTGAGCTTCATGTTGTAGGACCGAAGTGTATCGAATGTTTCTTTGAGATCTCTTAGATGATCTTCCTCCCTTCGGCTTTTTACTAGCATGTCGTCCATGTAGACTTGGAAATTCCTCTCAATCTGTTGTGCGAACATTTTGTTCATGAGTGTTTGGTACGTTGCGCTTGCGTTCTTCAGGCCGAAGGGCATCACCTTGTAACAAAAGAGGCCTTGGCTGGTCACGAACGACGTTTTTTCCTGATCGGCTTCGTGCATTCGGATTTGGTTGTACCCCGAGAAAGCATCCATGAAGCTCAGCAACTGGTGTCGGGCTGTAGAGTCTACTAGGACATCGACCCTCGGGAGGGGGTAGCTATCCTTGGGGCAGGCCTTGTTAAGGTCGGTGAAGTCCACACACATCTACCATTTCCCGCTCGCTTTTTTGACCATCACTACGTTTGCTAACCAGTCGGGATAGTATACTTCCCTAATGAAGCTCGCTTCCTGTAGCTTTCTGACTTCTTCTGCTATGGCTCGGTCTCGCTCGGGGGCAAACACTCTCTTCTTTTGTCTGATAGGTGGAAAGGCGGGCGATACATTCAACCTGTGCACCATGACTGAAGGATCTATTCCCGGCATATCTTCATGACCCCACGCGAATACGTCTCGATTGCATCTGAGGAAGGTTATGAGCTCCTGACGGATCGTGGGGTTAGCGAGCGTTCCAATTTTGGTCATTCGGCCAGGATCGGAACTGTCAAGGGGTATCTCTTCTAACTTCTCAACCGGCTCCGTTACCGTTTGGTGCTCTTCTATGCTTAAAGCCTGAACCTGATCCTCCATTTCCATCATGGCTATGTAGTATTCGCGCGCGGCCATCTGACTTCCACGTAGCTCCCTTACTCCGTAGTCAGTCGGAAACTTTATCATCAGGTGGTAGGTGGAAGTTACCGCCTTCCATGAGTTGAGCGTGGGTCGCCCGAGGATAGCGTTGTAGGCAGACGAGCAATCGACTACCAAGAATGTCACGTCCCTAGCTATCTGTTGAGGGTAATCACCCACTATTACGGATAATGTGACCGTGCCCAGTGGGAATACCCGGCTCCCGCCAAAGCCAACAAGCGGGGCATTTGTCGGGATCAATCATTCCCTGTCGATCCTCATCTGCTGGAACGCTGGATAGTATAAAATATCTGCTGAACTGCCATTGTCGACCAGCACCCGGTGCATGTTGTAGTCTCCTACCTGCAAGCTGACGACGAGCGCATCATCATGTGGATGGTGAAGGCGTCGCGCGTCCTCTTCTGAGAATCCGATTACGGGGCCTTCTCTCCATGCTATCTTCGGCACGACTCCCGTCAGCTGAACATTTTGTACCATCCGAAGATAGGTCTTGCGGGCTTTCTTGGATGACCCGGCGACAGCCGTTCCTCCTACGATCATCCTTATGTCCCCAATCGGGGGCCTCGGTCGCTCATTATCTCGTCGGGGGTGTTGGTCTTGTGCGGGGGGATCCGTTTTCTCCTTGCTAACGAATCTCTGCAGCTTTCCTTGTCTGATAAGGGCCTCAATCTACTGCTTGAGGTCATAGCAATCAGCCGTGTCGTGACCATGGTCGCGGTGGAAACAGCAATACTTATCCCGGAAACGTTTGTTGGGGTCACTCTTCAGCTTTCCTGGGAACGTCAGAGCCTCCTCGTCCTTGATTTGCATAAGGACTTGATCTATCAAGGCTGTCAGTGGAGTGAAGCTCGTGAATTTTCCCCCCAGGGGCTTAGGGCGCCTCTTGTCCCTTCGGTCTCCTGTTCTTGCCTTCTTTCGGCCTTGGTCCTGCCGAGTGTCTTCCTGCCTTTCTCTTTTCCTGGGCCTCTCTTCCCGAGCTAACAGCGCATCTTCAGCGTTCATATACTTTGTGGCATGATAAAGTACTTCCGACATGGTCTTTGGGTTGTTTTTGTATAGGGAGAACAAAAACTTACCCTTCTTCAAGCCATTCGTGAATGCCGTAACAAGTATCTTATCGTCGGCTTCGTCGATCGAGAGTGCCTCTTTGTTGAAGCGGGAGATGTAGGCTCTTAAAGTTTCATCTTCTCGCTGCTTCATACTCATCAAGCAAGCCGTAGACTTCTTGTACCGATGGTCTCCGATGAAATGTGCGGTAAATTGAGTACTGAGTTCTTTGAAGGTGCTGATGGAGTTCGGTATCAGTTGGCTGAACCAAATTCTTGCTGCGCCCTTCAGCGTCGTAGGGAAGGCCCTACACATGATTGCGTCTGCTACTCCCTGAAGGTGCATTAGGGTCTTGAAGGTCTCCAGATGGTCCAGAGGGTCCTTGACTCCGTCGTAACTGTCTATCTGTGGCATGCGGAACTTACTCGGTAAGGGGTAGGAGTTGACGGTGGCGGTGAATGGCGAGTCGGTTCTGTTCACCAAGTCGTCGAGATCAAAAGATACCCGTCCCTTGAGGGCATTCATCATGACCTCAATTTGCTCCTTCATCGCCTGCATCTCCGCGACGATAGGTGGTGGGGCGAAATCTCCGAGAGACGGAAGGCTTACGTTTTGCCGCTCCGATTAGCTTGGGGCATTGCTGCCTTCAGGCCTCTCCTGCTCCCTTCGCTCGGCGCTGTTACCTTCCTGGTTTTGCTCCAAAAGGTTAGGTCCTGCGTCCCTTTGGCGTAGTTGCTCCTCCAGGTCGTGGTTCTGTTTCGTGAGTCGTTCTACTACTGTCATGAGAGTCTGGACCTGCCTTTCTAATACCGTAGATCTCGGTGGCTCGTCTTCTTGAGCGTTGTTAGTGGTGGCCATTGAGCGAGTGAGTACCATACGACTCTTATGTCCGGGAGGTGATAACTCAAATTCTTCGAACGTTTCCCACAGACGACACCAACTGATGATGCCGAAAATACCACCAGTGAGTCACACGTTCCTCGCACGTCACAAATGGCACCTGCACAACGAAAAGGAAGAACCTAGCAGAAAGTACCGGTGTGGTACCGGCCAAACACCCTTCGAAGGTTAAGTCAGAACTATTCTCACTACTCTAGAGTGCTAGAGAGGGTAAATTATGTGTACCTTAGTTTGTGAGGGTGCTTGGATTTTTATAGTAGCGAGGGTTGCCCCTCTTTTCCTTGGAGTAGAAGTCTTTTCCTTATAGGAGTCTTCTTGGGCGTATTTCACAGGATCTTTTCCTTATAGGGATCCCTTGAATATTATCTAGCGTGGGAAGCAAGACAATTCCTTATACGTAACGTGGGTAGCAAGTAAACTTATGTTCTGTCCGTCAACTTCAATTTACTTCCTTCAGTTTTTTGGGCGTCAGTCTAGTAGTGCCATCAGCCTTGGAGCCGGCTGACCTATGACCGTTAGCCATAACACCATCGTCTGCTTACGTCTGAAGGATTGCACTAAAAATCCGTTAGCTTTATGCTCCGCGTGGCTAGGCTCATCTTTTATCCTTATCAAAAATAAAAGGCCAGGACTAGGTGACAGGAATGTCCTTAGAGGCCCCGTCAGCTTTATCCTTGGCAGTTTGTACTTTATCTGAAAACTCGGCAAGAGTGTTGACGGCAAGCTGGGCTAAAACAACTCCGGCGTCATTAAGCAAAAGGTCCAAATTGAGGGGTTCGTCAGCTTTGTCAGCAACGGTGTCGCCAGCAGGAGTCATCGGCACGGAGACATCCATGGTAATTCCAGATAGATCCAACTCCGGATAAACTGACGCTACTTGCTTCAGACAATCATCGAAACCAGTGCCATAATAATCAGCACAGGAATTAATGAATGACTGGGTTGTATTGAATTTTTGGACCGCGTCAGTCCCAGCCGTCTCTACCTGCGCGCGTAAAGACGAAAGTTCCTCCTCAAGCTTCTTCTGCTGATGCCCAGCCTCTCCTAACTTCTCCCTCACGTCCTTCAGATCAGCATTTAAAAGACGGACGGCCTCCTTATATTACGCCTGTTGATCCATCAGGTTGGAGTTATGCCTCCTAACCCGAGCAGCGACGCCCTCTTTGGCCACGCACCGGTCTTGGAGTGCTTTAACGCGAACCATGGCTTGAAGGAAGTACAGTCGTCAGCTATTAACCAAGGCAAGATCAGGTTATTCAAGGTAGGAAGCATACCCGTGCTATATCAAAGAAAGCTGACGCTCCTAGGTCCTCCGTCCCTAGCTGAGCACAAGGATCCAGATCCGTCTGTTTTATAAGAGATTCTACCCCTTCAACAGCATAATCCTTGTGAGTCAACAAGCAACGGGGCCCCTCAATGACGGGGCCGGAAGAGGTCATCACTTCTTTCCCAGCACCGTGACTAGACTTGGGGGACGACTTCTTGGAGGGCACATCCCTAGGACTGACGCCCACCTTCTTCGAGGGAGGATCATCCTTTCTGTCAGCCTTCCTCTTAACTGAACCCTTAAAAGCATAATGAGGGGTTGACGAGGACACTCCTTCCTTTCCCTTGGCCTTCTCTTCCTCCTTCTTACGAGTAGCAGCGGCCCTCACCCTTTGCTTAGCAGCTTCCATCTCTACGCAAAATAAACTGACAGATATCAGTAAAGCAGACGGAGTAAATAAGCCGACGGATTAAATGAGGCGTCCACTTACGTTTCCGGGAAAATTCTTCCAACTTTCGAGCTTCAGCCGTTGGCTCTAGACCCCCACAATATAGATGAAGAGTGTCTAGGGTGATCAAATCCCTACACTTCCGTTGCTTAAGCGGGATGCCAAGTATTCGACGGATGAATTCCCTTTGTTCGTCAGATATTTCCGGGCGAGCGCTAGCTGAAACAAAAGGGAATAGACGGTGTTAAAAACTCCTTGATAAGTGAAAAGAGACGGTAGAAAGAAAGAGAAGGGGCGACCTGAATCCCTAATATGAGCCCAAGTGTTATCAAAATAACCACCGGGCAGCGTATCCCACTCGTCCAGACGGCACACCCAGTCCGTCCCCTTAACAAAGAAAAATCTACTCTTCCAATTCCTATTTGAGTCTGGCATATCAGACACTAATCTTAAGCTCTTCTCACGAGGAGCAAAATGGTATGTCCCCTTGGCAGATACTTTATGATGGGGCCTGTAGCAATAAAAGAACTCGTCTAACGAAAGGCGACGGTTCCCCCCACTCAATCGACCCCAAAGGATCTCAGCACCAATGAAGATCCTCCAGGCATTCGGAGCAATCTGGCTGACGGACAATCCCAAGAAATCCGCCAGCTGACGGTGTAAAGCCGTCAGTGGTAATCTGAGGCCTGCTGCGAACATGGCATTGTACATCCCAACATCTGCAGTCCTCCCTGTATAACACCTTTCGTTTTTTCTAGGGAGACAGATAGGAATGTGATCTGGGATTTGGAAACGGGTACGTAACTCATTAAAAACTCTGTTGCTCATCTTTGGAAGGAATTTATTGACAGCCCACTCCTCCGGAAGAATGAAAGGACGGTTACCTCCGGAACTCCCTGAAGTTCCCTCACAGGACTCTTCGTCACCTTCATCCCTATTCCCATCACTATCAACCTCCTCGTCACCTTCGTCCCCATTCCCGTCACTAACAATCTCCTCGTCTTCCCCCTTGACCTCAATCTCACTTAACACTTTCTCCCTAACTCCCTCAACATGGTCTTTTGCGTCAATACTAGGGGATTGGGCTGACGTTTCTTTTCCTGATGACTCAGAAAAGCCGTCGGACTCTTGACCTGAGCCAAAAAATTCGTCGTACCCCGCTCCATCGCGGACTGACGACTGGTCACTCGACGTGTCACTTGACATCTGACTACCTACAAGTGACGGATCCACTCTAAGTGCCTAAACTGACGTCCTTAATAAAAAATTGTTCAGGCAAAGTAAAAGAGCAAGGAAAAAGGGAAGAAGAACTTACAGGTAAAACAGATCTTGAATAGATAAAACGACCTCGGAAGTGACGGTGTTGATAACAGCTGACGGATCAAATCGGAAGTAAGGGCGACGGGTTCTCTCTTGAAAAGTCAGCAAGGTTGAAATAGAGAAATGAGAAAAGGGACATGGTATATATATAAGAGGGAAAACGCACGGAAGGCGAGGCGACGCCCGTGCCCAGAAACGAGGCCAACGAAAGCGCGTCACGTATCCTTGCATTTAATGGCCCGCGGCTCGAGGAATCGTTCATAATTGGTTTTCTCGCCTCTAAGACCCAAAAGATAGTTAAGTCATAAACTCCACATGCTGACGGTGTGAGGTGTCGAGCACGTAGAGTAGGGGGCAGCTGATGAGGATAAAAGATGAGCCTAGCCACGCGAAGCATAAAGCTGACGGATTTTTAGTGCAATCCTTCAGACGTAAGCAGACGATGGTGTTATGGCTAACGGTCATAGGTCAGCTGGCTCCAAGGCTGATGGCACTACTAGACCGACGCCCAAAAAACTGAAGGAAGTAAATTGAAGTTGACGGACCGAACATAAGTTTACTTGCTACCCACGTTACGTATAAGGAATTGTCTTGCTTCCCACGCTAGATAATATTCAAGGGATCCCTATAAGGAAAAGATCCCGTAAAATACGTCTAAGAAGACTCCTATAAGGAAAAGACTTCTACTCCAAGGAAAAGAGGGGCAACCCTCACTACTATAAAAACCCAAGCACCCTCACAAACCAAGGTACGCATAATTTACCCTCTCTAGCACTCTAGAGCAGTGAGAATAGTTCTGATTTAACCTTCGGAGGGTGTTTGGCTAGTACCACACTGGTACTCTCTGCTAGGTTCTTCCTTTTCGTTGTGCAGGTGCCATTTGCGACGTGCGAGGAACGTGTGACTCACTGGTGGTATTTTCGGCATCATTACTAGTAATTAATCGTTTTATAATTAGTAAACTAGATTTATTATCATAACCAATATTTTCTAGCAACATGTGTCTATTTAAACCATGATCATAAGCAAGTGCATAACTAAATTCCCAAAAGATAAGTGGGTATAGGAAGTCGTGTTGTTGAAATTTATCGAGTTCTAAATATCCTTAAAATTCCTCCATTTAAAATTAGATGGGAATAAAGGATTTCTTTTGGGTTATTAAATGACACATAGTGCAATACAATCAAAACATGATATTATAGTAAAAAATGAATAGATGTATATCTCGAAATTAGATAAGACTGATCGACTAACTCTTTAGTCTCTCTTTTTCCATCTAATTTAATTAGTTTACACTAATAAAAATATGTTTAATATTTACGACACATAGACTAGATGATTGTGTGATATTACCTTCTTAAACTAAACTCTAAATATATGCTTCCCAAAAGAAAATTGCATCTTTAACCACACACACAAAAAAAAAAAAAAAAAAAAAAAAAAAAAAAAAAAATCACCGAGGCATAACAAAAAGAAATGTGCAACCCAAACTCATTTTAGAAATATTCTGGTCCTACCTGCCACCCAGCTGCATAATTCTTCTCCATAAACCAGTATTTGAATGAAACATAACTAGGAATCTAGGACACCTATGCCTGTTAATTTGGCATTTTAGTTTTTCAGCTTGTTTGCTTTTATATAGATTTTTAAAGACGCAATTTTTCTAGATACAGTTATACTTTAACCAACTTTCATCAAATAAGCAATCAACAAAAAGCTGCATTTAAATGCACACCATTTAATTTTACGTACCCTTCATAAAAGAATGTTGCACACTCATTAAGTTGGAGGCCCACTCATTAAGGAATTCCTATTGATTTTCTTGATATTTATAAGGTCAAATCATATTGAGCAAGGGATCTAAATTCTGGCTCCACACAAGGTACATAACAAATAGTCAATTGTAATTTTAATAGCAACAAGTAAAGGGGTTGAATCAAGCGTATCATTTTGGGGCTTAAAGCCTCTTTCTCTTGGGTTAAAGGAGACATCAGCCATGTGGCCCATAATCCATTAATCTTGCTATGTGTGGTTGTGATGTCAATAGTATGCTTTGTTTTAACTCTTCCTCTCACCTCACTCCTGAGTCCTGCCTAATATGTGGGATGCTTGAAGGAAAGATTTTGCGTCTGTTTCTACGATTTAATAAGGCGAAAATACCAAAGCTTTCGTTTATTAAACAAAAAAAAAAAAAAAAGTCATGCGTGGGCATTGGCAAAGAAACTAGGGTAAGGTCAAAATGATATGAAACGAACTATAACCTAAGGACATACCCTAACGAAAGTGATGGTGACTATTTCATAATAGCATGGAGACGCAGAGAGCCAGAAAGAGAGAGAGAGAGAGAGAGAGAGAGAGAGAGAGAGAGAGAGCTTTTGCCTTCTCTTTGTTTCCCATTTTGACGGGGGTTGGTTTGATCAGCAGTGGTGGTGGTGGTGGCAGTAGTGGTGGAGGGATTGCAAGAGTTTTGGCTGATATTGCTCACACAGCTCAAACAAGACTAGTGGTGCCTTTGCTCAGTTACTACCCCTCCTTAGTACTCCACCTATTGGTCTTATTCCCAGTTCATGAATGCATAGTTCTTCTACCCTCACTCTCTCCATTGTATACCTCACTCTCTTTAACACCTTAAAGGCTATAATAATCCCCCCCCCCCCCCCCCCAAAACCCAACAATAAATGCTACAGGGAAATAATGACCTAAACCGATGGCCTGAACTTTGACAGAATTTTAAATGAAAACTTATATACGAAAGTTAAATATGTAAACTTAAAATGTAAACTGAAAGTAAAAGGAATGAACTGAAAGCTTTTATTGAGAAATTACTGACTGAAAATACTTATAAATGTAGTTGGTTGGAGGATGATTTGGATGGCCTTTCTTAATAAAACGACGTTTCTTTCTTCTAAAAAAAAAAAAAAAAAAAAAAAAAAAAAAATTCATATTTTGGAATGAGACAAGTTTCAGAAATATAAATTGGACGTGATACAAGTCATGGAAAAAAGCTATGGGTTTTTTCTTGTCTAAAATTTTCTCTGCAGTTGGCTCTGCTAGACTTCAAGGCATAACTTGGTATATATAATTAATATTGGTAGTGCTTTGGATATATGCTCTGAATTTTTTGATAGTAGAATGTCTTGGTTTTGCATAATGGGATGTTCTGGTTTTGCATAATGCATTACATACATACATACTTATATATATATATATATATATATATATATATATATCAAATTGTAATTCTGTTCCAAAAAAATTGCAATTAAAAAGCTCGAAAATAGTGATTGGATGTGAAAATTAACAAGGCTTTGAATTGCATACTGAAACACACTGAACTGTAGGGATAAGAAACAATTATGCTCCATAAAGATACGGATCAATAACAGTAAAATCTTATAACGCACAGACTTGGTTTAGATCAAGTGCATCTAATGCACTGGACCTAGTCAGATGGTGACATGTGTCTAAAAGTGGACACATGTCATCATCTTAACAGGTCTAGTACTACTGGACACTGGACCTAAGTCAGACCCATAACACACTATAAATTATAAATTTAAAAAAAAAAAAAAAAAAGCCTTAAATAACAATATAAACTTGATGCATGCTATATAAATCCTAGCTTAAAGGAAACACAGTAATAGCTAAATTCCACAATAAAGAAAAATTACAAAGAGTCCATAGTTTAGAACTAAAAAATATGTACCTGAATCATTTCTAGCTTATACTAGTAAATATACACAAAGTAATAGAGAAAGTCCATATATTACAAGCTGTATACATAACTACACTAGTCTAGGAGTAGCTAGACCTTAGACTTTCCGTAAATACGCAAAACACTTGGATGAAAGGCAAGTCCAAATTACACATAAACCATCAACACATTTATCAGTTGTACATTATATGTGTTGGAATTAGGTCTGCAAAGCTCTACACAAAATACATAGATGAACAGGTTCAAAACACACATAATTAAACTATTAGCACATTTATTTGCTTTACATCATACATGCTGGATCAAAGCTTGCAAAGCTCTAGTGAGGATGCTCCTGCAGTAAAAAAAAAAAAAAAAATGGATTAATATCTCAACTTGTTTTTCTAGTCATTTCTTTAACATTTTAATCTTTATAATTTAAACAAAATTTATTAAAAAAATAGTAAAAAGCAGTGTTTTTCATTGGCCATCTAATTATTTAAGTAACCTTGAAAAGGTTATCAAAACTCAAAATATATGGTATAATAAGCATCTTCCAGACGTAAAATAAATCCATAACTATTTTTCCTATTAATAGCAAAATACATATGGTAAATTAGAGTGTTTTTGTATAAACTGTTGCAAAACTATGCTTTGAATTTAAAATGAGCATTTATAAAAACGTTATGAAGAGTACTATTATGAAATGGAGTTTTGGGGTTTTAAAAACTCGTTTTTAAGCTTCCAAAGTGCCTAACGAAACGGACCCTTAATCAACTTGTCTTGCCCACCAAGGTCTGTAAGGACTAGTTAGAAACTGTCCAGATTAGATCATTCTCAAAAACCCAGTGGCAAGCCCTGATCTGACCAGGACCTGATGCTATAGTCAATTCAGCATGATTCGGGTTTGAATTCGACGTGTGCATGTGACAGCTGGCAACACCATGATTGATCTTAGCCTTCGAATTCGGATCCAGTATATCCACTTCGTAGACTCGAGCCTTTGGGACCGAATGGCAGAAATAGAGTAGATACGGGAACAAGATTTGATGACAAGAAACTAATTGCATGACTTTGCCACCGTTGATCCCTTTGATTGATCCAATCATTATATTCTGCTTTGACCCTTTAACATTCTCAGTTGATCGAACAACAATGTTTCGACCTAAGATCGAGATTGCAAAGTCAATCATATCCTCAGCTGAGCCCACGCACCGCTTGGTCTCGCCTAGGCTCGGAGCCTTCTCGCAGTCACTCAACGACATCACTATCATAGTCTCCATAGTAGAATTATCATCCGCATGAAAAATCTTCTTTATTTCAGAAATCTTAGAGGTCGAAAATGGTAATTTTGACGAAATGGACCAAGGCAAAAACGACCTTTCAGGCATTTTGTCCTTAATATCCGGCATTAGCATCACCTTCCCTTTCTTTAACATCGATTCTCGAAAGAAATTACATTGCTGCATCCATGATCTAATTTCGGGATCGGTGGGATGGAATATGAGTTCTTGAAGAGTCAGGAATGAATCAGGGAAGCACAAAAGTTTGGCGGCGGGGCAGATGGCTGGGAACTGAGAGGAGAGCATTCTGGGCTGCAAGTTTGGACAATCTTTCTGCGTCGACCACGCTCAATGGGGACGCTTTGGATAGGAGAAAGGTTGGGTTGGCGTGGTTGTTTTTGACCTCTTTGTTCCAATACCGAATCAGATTGGCTTTTGGGGTGTATAAGTTTTCACCAGCGGAAGCAGAGGCGGACCCAACCTGCATTGACACAAAAGGAAAACATTGAGAATGTGAGAATAGGAGAATGTCAAAGATAGAGCAAGAGTGAGAGTGAGAGTGAGAGTGCTTACAGTGAGAGACGAGAAAAAAAGTAAGAGAAGGAGAGGAGTCATGGGGCTGAGTTTTTTTGTGTGCATTATTATGTTTTTGTAGAGGGAAAGGAGAAAGTGAGTTTAGTGTTAACGAATTTGTTGGTTTATAGTAGGTCGATATTTATAGGAAAATCATACAAGAATACCAGAACTATAAGAAATCAAGTAGTACATAAATGTCATTATCAAAAAACAGTAGTACGTAAAAGAAGATATATGTTATGACAGAAAAATAAAACAAAATCGATTTATGCATTAGGACAACGAGATTGTGATTAAGAATATCACAGGGGATAAGAGAAGGATGTCACAAGGTTGTCCTTTGCAAAAAGCTGCCGGAACCAACAAGAACGGACCAGAATTTCAAGTTGGGGGGGGGGGGCTAGACATAAGCAGAAAAAAAATTTTCAAATACACATCCATATGATATTAATAAAATATCAACCAAGACAAATACCCAAAAATCATTGTTTCTTAATATATTAAGATACAATCATCTACCAACAAAAACAAAATATATGAAACGCTATTGTTTCTTAATACAATCATCTATGAAAAGGAAACTCGATACTCTTTCAAATCTTCAAAATCATTTATGATTAAATCCAAACTAAATGTCGAAACTACATCCTTTTCAATGTATAACATCAAAGAGTCCGTCAAAAAATCGTTTTCCATTTTGTTTCAAAGGTTAGTTTTGACAACTTTCATAGTTGAAAATTTAGTATTTCTTACTTCTTTTCAATTTATAAATTTATCTAATTTAGTATTATGTGTTAACAATAGGCACAAGGGAATCACTGTTATTTTCTTAAATTTGTGACAATTTTCTATATTAGATAATTTGCTTTTTTTTTTTGTCTTTGGTCTTCGCCTTTATTTATCTCTGTCTTTATCTTGTCTCCATATTTCTGACACTCACCCAATCCCACTACCGACAGTATAAATTTTTTCTGCTTTTTGCACTAGCAACAAAAAACTTTTCTTAACTTTACCTCTCTTTTTTTCCTGTCACTTGTCCCTATTATTGCCTGTCACTTGTCCCAATTATTGCCCAATCCAACTACCAGTCAACAAAGAACAAACAGTAAAACAATACACAAATTTATACTCTCTCTCTCTCTCTCTCTCTCTTATATAATATAAAAGAGAAAGTCATAAACACAAAGTGACAAAGAGTCACAAAACCAAAAAGCCAAAAAAAAAAAAAAAACACCACAAACACAAATTCAATTCATCAATAAAAACACAAATACCACAAGTCCACAAGCACAAATTATTAGATTCTGAGATTCACAAATATTATATTAGGTTTTGAAGGAAATGATAGATTAAATACTTGTGAACTGTGAAGGCTGGAGCAATGAAGCTGGGCTAGGCAAATTGAGCAACCAGTGGCAAGATGGGTCTCGCGTGGGTTGTGGTGGTGTTGGTGTGGCCGTTTCCTGTTTGGGTATGCAATGCCCACAGTTGACAAGGACAGGTCTACGACTCTGCAAGATGGGTGGCGATGTGGGCAGAGAGATGGGTCTCTCTTGCATGGTGGCAGCTTGAGCAGCAGTGTGAGTACTCTCTAAGTCTCGCCTCTCACTGTCTCTATCTTGCCTCTCAATTTTCTTTTCTTTTTTTCCTTTGTTTTTCCTTTTTCACTTGTTCAGTTGTTCCGTTTGGTTTTAGACGCTAGGGTTTTGTTTTTTCTTTTTCACATTTTTTTTAAAGATTTATATGGGCTCTTGACTGGGCTCAGTGGGCTGGTCGGCTAGGATAGGATGGTTCATGAAAATAAAGGGGGGCCCAAGTCTTTTTTTTTGGGGAAAATTTTACCTACAAAATTTTTTTTTTTTTTTTGGGCCCAAGCCCCCTTAGGCCCCCACTTGGGTCCATCCCTGAGTACCAGCTATGCCGTACAACAGTAAAGGTAAATGTTACTTGTCGGGACACAACGGTAAATATCTTCTTTTATTTTTATCTTCTTCTTATTGTCCATTAACTATGCCATTGCTTCTTCTAAAAAGAAAAAAACAATGCCATTGTTAGTAAATTTGAGATGCTTTGTACATAATCAATCGTTCAAGAGTTTTATAATTCAATTAATTAGCATCTTTCCATGCAATAAATGCTTGTGTGTCTAAGAGAGAAAGGTTAAAGCTACCGGAATTACAGCATGTAATACTTTCTAACTAGGACAATGACTATAAACATGAAAATAATAATAATAATGTATATAAAAACTTTACCTTTCAATGAGCAGGGCCCTATTAAAAACTATAAATATCCTCAAAACATGATTATAGAAATTATTCAAATCTATTAAAATTATAATGTCTGCTTCATCTCAAATAAACTAAATACTAGGAAATACATATAAACTTTTGTCAAGAATACTTACAACTAGTAAAAAGTCCACAAATACAAATTTCAAAGTCACTGAATTAAACATCCACACCTTATAGAAACATCATTGTTAACAAAAAAAAAAAAAAGAATTTTGTAGGTTTGGAAACAATAATTAAGTTCATTTCAAAATAATAATTACATTTTTGATAGCAATTGACAATCGTATAATAATTTTTTCATTGGACCTTGGAAATAATACCAATGTCTTAAAAAATTACATATATTTACTAAAAAGTTATGACTATATGCTATATCCCACTGTGACTAGGTCCAAGTCTCAGATATTTCAAATTAGGTTTTAATTACTGTCTAATTTTGTGTCACGAACTTGGTTTAGGTTCAGTGCATCCAATGCATTGGACCCGGGCATATGGTGACACATGTCCAAAAGTGGACATATGTCATTATCTCAATAGATCAAGTACTACTGGACACTGGACTTAAGCCACTTGACCCTTGTGTCACATATCCCATTCAAACTTTTTAATTTTTGTGCCAACTATCAAGTGAGTTATTTAGTACAAAATACAAGAAATCCAATAAAAAAAAAAACCATAAGAAACCCAATCATATATTTAATTCTAATTTTATGGCAAATATCCAATTTTGATTGTTTGAATTTTGGTACTGGAATTTTACACCACTATGAAAACCAAGAGGTCCAAGGCATTATTACAACTTTATTTTTTTAAAAGACCAAGAGAATTTAAATCTAATTCAAATTAATTTCTAATTTTAGTCTAATTTGATGCCAAGTGTCCCTTTTAATCTATTTCCATATGTAATCTATATATCTATATATCTAATAATAGGTGAAGCTGAGAGAAATTTAAATTAAAGTTCCAATTTTATTCCATGTGTCCTAAATTATTTATTCTTAAAAAGTTTTATTTCATAATTTTAAAATCAAATATAGGACCACATCATAAATATTCATCCAAGTGAGTTATTAAGTACAAAAACCAAAGAGCCTAGAATAAATGAATTGTAAAAAAAAAAAAAAAAAAAGTTTCACAATAATTATAAAAAAATGGACAAATTACATTTTATACCTAATAATATCCTTATAAAAAATTTTAAAGAGTTAAAAAAATATAAAAATAACTATCAATAATATTTAAATTATATATATACATAAAGAAAGTTAAAGCGTAGCATTTAACATTATTATGCTTTTACTGAGCCACATCATCAGTCATGTCACCCATTTTTCTATTTTTTTTAGTTTGCTATCTTCTTCTCCTTCTTTTTTTAAAATAACCATTTTCTTTTTTTTTTTTTTTCTTTCTTTTTTGTGGTAGAAGACATTCTCTTTAACCTAATTTTAACTTATCGATCAAAGTAACATAATCACTTTTCACATTCTCTAATAATTGTTATTATAACTATTATTGAAAGAACACTCATGAAGAAAATACTAGAAAATACATCCATCAAGGAACTATGGCAAGAGATAAAATGATTAGAACCACTTTTTTTCAACAATATTAATATATAAATATTAAAATATTCAATAGTGCACCATTACTTCACAAATTCTCTAAGCCAGTTTTAATTTATCAATCATAATAATTGTTTACTATTTGATTTATAACTATTATTAAATACAAGAACTCATAACTTTCCCTTCTTTAACAATAATAATTATATTAAATATTAAAATATGGAATTCTCTAATTTCCACATAAGACTCAATTATCACAATTTTTTTTTTTAATTATTTTTTGTTAGTGTTTAACACCTCCACTTATTTTGTGGTAAATTTCAATAACCTATTCTGAGATTTGGGCTAATCCCAATTAGGTCTAAGACATTTCAAAATTAACCAACTTGGTACCTAAACTCAACTTTGTCCTTAAATACCGTTAGGCCCATCTGTTAGTAATTTGAGCCCTTTATTCTCTCTTTTCTCCCTAATTCTCTTTTCTCTCTCATCTTTCTCTTTTCTCATCCCTCTCCCTAACCCTAAACTCTGATCCCTTAAAATGGCCAAAACCTCATGGCAATCACTAGCAAACCACAACCACTGTAAGCTAACACCATAGTGGTTCACCTGTCTTTTGGTTCTTTCTCTTTCAAGCTCATCCATGGCCAAACTCCACGAAACCCACTCCACCACTAGTTAATGGCAGTAGAGCTAAACAGCACCACCATAACCGTTGGCTACTGCCTCCTCCTCTTCATTTCTATTTTATTCTCTTCTTTATTTTTCTCATTTATTTTCTCATTTTTTATGGCAAAGACCCCCTTTTATGTTTGGTTTTGTGATTGGTTTTTGGTTTGGTTAATTTAGGGATTGGGTTCTCTATTGGCTGTAGAGATTTAGTAATTTTAATTTGGGTTTGTAAAATGGGATACTAGGTGTTTTGAGCTTGGCTATTAGGGCTTGGAGGGTTTGGAAAATGGGATTTTGGGGTTGATTTAAAAATGGGTTTGAATGTATAGTGTGTATATATGTTTTATGAATTGGTATGGGTTTGGTGTACACACACACATAGAGAGAGAGAGAGAGAGAGAGAGAGAGAGAGAGATGGCTCAAATGACTATCTGCTCTAATGGTGTTTAAGGACCAAGTTGGTCAATTTTGAAATGTGTTGGACTTGGTTGGCATAAGCCCAAGCCTTAGGGTAGGTTATTGAAATTTACCTTTTTCTTTTCTTTTCTTTTTAACCCTTCCAATCAATTATGGCCAACATTACTACTCTCCCGCTTCATGCATTTTTGGCTTCTCTCTTCTTCAAAACCCAATTAGTTCTTTTAGATTCTTCGGTTATAAATCCACTAATTATTTTTTTTTTTTTTTTTTAAGTTCCAAACCATTCTCTCCTTTATATATTTCAACTTTAAACCCATTTCTTTGTCATTTTGGAGATTGTTATCCTAAGGCAGAGTTGGAACTGAATCTAAAATCACCTGAGATAAGGGTATTTTTGGCCTATGAAAATTTTTTCAACTCTTTCATTCGTCGGGCAAAATGCTTCACTTAAGGTCCGTCAGGAGGGTGGCTCACCTGGTATCCATAAAGTTAAAGACCTGTCGAGACAGATATCTCATGCAATTCACTTAGGACCCGATGGTGCAAGTAAAAGATCCCGACAAGGACCCATCGGCCCTTTGGGTAGCATGTATTTGAGTCCAACATATGAGCCCAATGGGTGCTCTATTGGACCCTGATGAATGATCTGCACACTGAGTCCCACGAACTTTTATGTGTTCTCCATTCATGTATCCCTATGGAAATAACTTGCACACCACTTCCAAAGGCCCTACTACAAGTTTGTATCTTCCCCGTATAGGAAGAGAAGCCCTAAAATCTTGGGGCATTAACTTCAAATCTTCTCTGCAAGGAAAACTCCTACATTCAAGGGATCTTAGTTAGTTCTACACCACTATATATGCACCAAGCCTCCTCTTCCTTAAGGTACGTGAAATTTCCTAGCTCTTACACTATTAAATTCTTGGAGATTCTTCTACCACTAACTTAACCTTCAAAGGATCTTTGAGCGGCATCCCACCGATGCTCTCTACTGGTTCTTTGTTCCTCTGTTCTTCAGGTACCCTTCACTGGCACATGTGTGAACGATCAACTTACTGACGATTTTGTGCATCATCACCTAAAATCCTTGATCTCTATTACTCAGTGAATGTTTTGCATGTAGCAATCTCTCTCTCTCTCTCTCTCTAGGATTTTCTTCATTTTTTAGGTGGATCCATGATGGTTTGTGGTTGATTTGCTTAGTCTTACGGGTGCCTTCAAATGTTTTGAAGAATGTTTAATGATTTGCTAACTAAATATTGATTTTTTTTTTTCTAGATGGACACCACAGTAAACCTTAAGAACCAATAGTGTGTTTTTTGATTTAGCTTTTTCTTGAGAAAAAATTGACATGGCCTAGGATTTTAATCTCTACCGCATGTTTAGTTAGTGGGTGAGAAGGCAACTTCCTATCAGAATAAAAAGAGATGTCCTATTAAAGACTGGAGGCAAGCCAGACCCATCTTCATCTATTACTCTTATTATTAAATAAATAGATAATTAATTAAAAATATATATGTGGGCCATATTAAATATCCTGATAAAGATATAATCTCACAGTAAGAACAAAGTTTGGCTACAACTCCTACTAAAAAATTAACATGACTATCTATTTTAAAAATCTAACTATTAAATTGCATATATCTTATATTCTTAACACATATCCCATATTTCATGCTAATTAGATTTCATTTAATATTCGATCCATAAAATAAATTTTTATGCATAATTTTGGACTACAAAACTTGAAATTTCAACATTTGATTAATGAAATGGATATTAATCTTTGGTCTTGAAATTTTTCATGTATAAAAGATATAAGAAGAAATGTAATTCAATAATATATATGTCAAAATTCATATCCAACGAAAATATATTTAGTAAAAGTTGTAACCATTGGCTACAAAATAGTTTATAATTAAACTTTGTTCTTACTATAATAAACTGGTATTATTAGAACAAATAGTAGATTTCCAATACCATGGCTTGTCCCCAAGGTCAAAAAGAGAATATTATTAGAACTTTTACTTATTTCCAATACTATAATTAATTTCCTTATTTCTGGTTGTGGGAAAGACTCGTCTGATGGAGATGCAAAGAATTATTAGAACAAATAGTAGATTTCCAATACCATGGCTTGTCCCCAAGGTCAAAAAGAGAATATTTTAATAACAAAAGAAATCACCAATTTAATCAAATGTTTGGTAAAGCATACTTGCATACGTACCGAAACATAGATGGGATGGAAAGCTATTGAACTATAGAAAAAATAAAGTTAAAAAGTAAGCAAGCGCAAAATACCATTTTGTTCCTTATATTTTGTAGTCATTAATTACTAATTTGATCTATATTATTTCTAAGCTGTTAATTGGGTTAATATGTTTTGGTAGCGGCCAAATTAGTCATTGTTATTTTTAACTTATAATTAGCTTGGTCCATGTTATTTTCAATTTGCAGTCATTATTAGTTTAAATCTGGATTTGTTTTAGTTGCTGAGTTGCTACTGTGTCTACTAAATTTGGAATTTGGTTAATTTGATTTGTGTTTGATTGCCAAGAAAGTGAAAGAAAATATGTGATTTGATGGTAGGGATCAAATTGATTGCAAGTTGAAAACAACATTAACCAAATTGATTGCTACCAAAGTGTAAGAACCAAATTGGCAGTAACTCTAAAATGTAAGGATCAAAATAGTATTTTTCCTTCAATTATTGATAGTCAATGGGCTCACGAATCTTCCGCTTTTTTATGAGGTGGTAAATTATATGAAAAAAATCTAGGATCATATCATTTTGTGTCATAATTTTGTTACAATTTTGATGTGGTAAGCTATAAGTAGTAGAAAAAATTAATAGATCTATGTGAAAGCAAAAAGTAACTAGTTAGAATTTGCGACATAAAATAACTGTGAGATAAAATATGGTCGTGGTCTTAGAATTAATCAAATTATAATCGATATATTTTCCTTATCTCTGGTGGAAAAAGCGGGAAAAGGCTGAACTAATGGAGATGCAAGGATTTATTAAAACAAACAGAAGATTCCCAATACCATAAGTTGCCCCATGTTTAAAAAGAGAATATTTCAATAACAAAAGATATCACCAATTATTGATAGATGGGATGATTATATTATCCAAAACATAGATGGGATGATTATCCAAAAAATAAAAGTAAAAAAAAGAAAAAAATTTCAATTAAAAAAAAAAAGTTAAAAAGTAACCCAGCAATTCAATTATTGATAAATTAATAAGAGCATGTATCTACTGCTCAGAGACGCAAAAGATTTCTTAATTTTTTTCATAGTTTTTTTAGGTGTTAAATTATAATTGATGTAAGATCACTTTTAAATGGAGCACCATTTTAACTATTTTATTATACACCTATCACAATATATCTGCTCAACATTTATAAGAAAACATTATAAAATAATTTGTACCACTGGGTCTAGAATTGTCCTTTTCATAATGGGATATTCTCTTCAATTACTAGCCTACTTGCCCGTAACAATGAAAAACAAATGTGATTACCATTTGCCAATGCTATAAATTGAATCTCCAACTGATTTTGGCTCATTCACTGAGAAATTAAATTAGTACATTATAAATGATTGTTAAATTTCTTCTCGGCCTGTTTTGAGGAAAATTCCTCCAAGTCACTACATTGTGTTTCATAAAACTATCCACATGTAATTTTGAGCATATGAAATATTTAATGAGTCATGTAACTCGTTTGAATAATATGCGAGGATGATTTTATGAGTTGGCACATAATGAATTGGAAAAGATTCATCCAAATCAATTTGGAGAAAAACTTTTTTTTTTTTTGGTCCTCTATGGGCACAAGATAGTTTTGGACTAGTGCCCTAAAACCCAATTAAATAATTTATCTTTTAATAACAAAAGTGTTTCATTTTCTAAGAATGTATGTTTATAAAATATTAGACGTTATGTGTTGTAGTTTTTGAGATGAATTGTATATGATTTAGGCATGTTGTGAATGAGATTCGCATACAAAAGTAAATAAACAATTCCTTGTAAACTCAAAAATTATTAGTTCATAATCGATGATGAAACTGGGCACTTCATCTAAGAAAACTATAACATATCAATTATGATTATTTGTTTTTATCATGAAGTGAAAGATTTCTAATTGATATGTTATAAATAAGACTTAAATTTATTGGTATGTTATTAATAAGACTTAAATTTATTGGTATGTTATAAATAATTAAAATTTTTAATTATATGAAACTATTTGTATACGAATTAATTGGACATTATCATATAATGTTTTGAGATGCATTGTATGTGATTTAGTTACAGAATATATAAATCAAAAGTTCCTTGTAAACTCATAAACGTAGTTCATAATCGGTGATATAATTGGAAGTTTCATCTGCGAAGACTATAACATGACAACTAAGATGGTTTGTCTTCATCGTGGAAGTGGAGACTTCTAGTTGATGTGTTGATGTGTTTTAAGTGTGTAAGACACATTGAACTAGATCGCTATAAAATCAATTATTCAATTTTTAATTGAAATATACATAGTGGGAAAAAAAAAAAAAAGTAGATTAGAAAATTTGTGCCAAACATAAAATGAGTTGGAAATAGAAAATGAACACAAGATTTAAGGAAGAGAAAATGAATACACACACAACACAAACCAAACAACACCTAAATTTCGAGCTCTTGTTTTGAAGATCCCCAAACCATCTTCCTTCTTAGTAATTAGCAATTTAGGATTAGTGACCAAGTGCATTTTCTCTTTATCTGGATAAAGAAGTAATTTAAGGATCTTTAACTGTGAATTTTTAATAGAGGTTAATGGAATGCTTGAATTGAAAAAATTAAAATTAGAGAACTCAAATGATCAAAAGTACTATAGGGGCATTGGGCCTAGGAGCCCATGATCTATGTATATAGTGGGCCTAAAGCCCAAGTCGAGGACTGGAGGGCATCCGAGGTGGGATAAATATTGTCAAGTGAGCCCATGTTAGTAAATGAAGAAGTCAATTTTGATCATAACAGCCCAAGAGGTTGGGCTGAGGATGAATTCATCCTTGGCTAACCAAAACCGAGGTCTGAAGAGATGGTCTGCCATCCAGGGGAACGTTCCAAGAAGTTCTGTAGGCATGGATAAGCATTGCAGAAACATAGGACAGGGGGGAGTCCAAATATATCTAAGAAAAAAGCTGCTGCCACTGCATTTAATGCTCTGCAGCTAACTTTCTGGCTGCATTAATGTGAAAAAGATGCCTGAACAGTGTTGCATTGGTAGCCCCAACGCACAGAGGGACTAAGAGGGTGTCCGATGAGACAAACACTCAAGTGGTGGCTTGAATGATCAACAGGTGAAGGGCCAAGATTGTCTAAAGAGAACTATATAATTGAAGAGACCCTCCATGGAGAAGGAATCAAAAATTTGTAAGAGAAAGCACTGTAGCAACTTAAACGATATCTGTAATCATTTTCAATCAATATATACTAGAATAGACCTCCTCGAATTGTGCCGAGAACAAATTTACTTAGAGAACTCCAATCCATCTCTATTTGATTATCTTTCGAAATTCATTCTAACTATTATCCCATTCATTAAAGCCTAGTTTTCCAACCCACTCTCTACAAAGTCATTGAATTGGGCTTATTGGGCTTGGATCCAACCATACTTTGGGTTTAGGGTCCAAAACGCGCCCTTACAAGTACTTTCTCAAAAAAAAAAAAAAAAAAAAAATGAACGAAAGTAAAATTAAAGACTTAAATTGAATTTTAGTTAAAGTTAGAGAGTGTAATTTACATCTCAACCTTATTTTTAATACACAACTCTTTATTTTATTTTAGGCGAAAACACCATTTTGGTCCCTACATTTTGGTAACAGTCAATTTAGTCTATGTTATTTTCAACTTGTAGTCAATTTAGTCCCTACCGTTAACTTCTATTGGAAAATACTTACGTGGCAAACTGATTACACAATTGACACATTTAATATTAAAAGATTAAATAAAATGTTGATATGTCTAAATTTTATTAGTCACATCAGTGATTAACAGGCAAAAAACATACCCTTCAGAAAAATAAAATTGAAAGGATAAATTTAAAGAATTAAATTAATCAAACAAAATGAAATTTTAATTTTTTCTTGGATTTTCTTGACAACTAAACACCAACCCAGTACACAATTTTTCACCCTAATTCAAGGAATCAGAACCTTATACAATGGTCGAACGGATCCTGTGGAGCATGTGAGCCATTTCAACCAGAGAATGGCTGTCCATTCCAAAAACGAGACCTTGATGTGCAAGGTACTCCCATCCAGTCTGGGGCCCATGGCAATGAGATGGTTCAATGGCTTAGCAGCAGGTTCCATAAATTCCTTCAAGGAGCTCACCTTGGCATTTGGCTCTTGTTTTATTACTTATAGCAAAGTTCCTCGACCCTTGGATTCCTCACTGTCCTTATCCATGCGAGAGGGGGAAACCTTGAAAACATACTCAGACAGATACTGAGAGATATTCAATGAGATTGATGGTAACTTTGAGGACGTGGCCATCTGTACTTTCAAGGTCGGCCTCCTAACCGAGCACAGTTTAAGAAAGTTTTTGACAGGAAAGCTTGTCACTAGTGTGCGCCAACTCATGGACTGGATTGACAAATATAAAAGGGTTGAGGAAGACCAACAACAGGGGAAAGGTAAGGCTAAGGTTAACCCTCAGGAGAGAAGGGATTTTAGGTCAAACCGATACAATAACAACCGACCTCGGAGAGACTTTGCCAAGCAGCCAAGGCCTACCAGTACTGAGGTGGTTAATGTGGTGTTTCATAAACCGGTGCACCAAGTTCTGGAGAAGATTAAGAATGAGTCGTTCTTCAAATAGCCAAATAAAATGGCAGGAAACCCTATGAGACGCAACCAGAGCCTTTATTGCCATTACCACCAAGACCAGGGACATACTATGGAGGACTATAGAAATTTGTGGGATCATCTGGACTAGCTGGTACGAGAAAGAAAATTGAAGTAGTTTTTGCATCATTCTAGTGGTCTGTAGGGTCAAGAAAATTCAGAACCCCGGAGAGATGTTTCTTCAAGACCTCCTTTGGAGACGATAAATTTCATCTTCGTTTCTCCGGGGAGGACCGATTCTTGTCCCTCCAGAGTGATGTCAGTAGCTCGGCTGTCCCTCGAAGACACTAGTCTGGAGCCAAAGAGAGCTAAGGTGGACGTCCAACTGGCACAAAGTTTTCAGACGAGGATATGATTGGAACCATACAGGCCCATGATGATACTTTGGTGATCACACTCAGGATTGGAAGGTATGACGTGAAGAGGGTGATGGTGGACCAAGGCAGTGGTGTTGAGATTATGTATCCTGACTTGTACAAGGGGTTGAACTTGAGACCCAAGGACTTAACAACTTATGATTCTCCTTTGGTCAGTTTTGATGGAAAGGTTGTCATTCCGAGGGGTCAGATTAAACTGCCTGTGCAGGCTGGTTCAGAAGTAGTAGAGGTAGACTTCATTGTAGTGTATGCTTATTCCGCCTACAAGGCCATCATGGCCAGACTCTGGCATCATGCCCTAGGGGCCATTTCTTCTACTCTACAACAGAAGGTGAAGTATCCATCAGGGGGCCAGATTGAAGAGATTGTTAGGAATCAATCCTTGGCTAGGCAGTACCTGGTGGCTGCCATCTTACATCAGCCCGAAGCTGAATCCTCGACCTCTGCTAAAAGGGGCTTATAACAGTCAAAAGCTCCGATGTTACCTGTCCATAGATCAACTAAGGAAGAGAAATGTGAAGATTTAGAAACGGTTGTTGTTGGTGATGATCTAGAGAAGTTCTTTCAAATTGGAGCTCAGTTGCCTCCACAAAAGAAGGAAGAGCTGATAGAGTTTCTTAGGAGAAATGTTGATGTGTTTGCATGGAACTTTTACGAAGCCCTAGGGGTTTATCTGAGCTTCATCTGCCATCATTTAAATATTAATCCATTTGTTACCCCCAAAAAGCAACCACCTCGGCACTCATCCAAAAATCATTCTGATGCTGTCAAAGACAAGGTGATAAAGTTTAAGCAGGCAGAGGCTATCAAAGAGGTTTTCTACCCTGAGTGGCTGGCCAATACTGTGGTGATGAAGAAGAAGAATGGGAAGTGACGAATATGTGTGGACTTCATAGATCTAAACAAGGCTTGCCCAAAAGATCCCTTACCTATGCCTAGGATAGACCAATTGGTGGATGCAATTGTAGACCATCCTCGGATGAACTTCTTAGATGCCTTTCAAGGATATCACCAGATACCACTAGCCCTGGGTGATCAGGAAAAGACAACTTTTGTCACTTCCACTAGAAACTACCACTACAAGTGATGCTTTTTGATTTGAAAAATGCAGGGTCTACCTATCAAAGGATAATGACTAGGATGTTTAAACCACAATTAGGTAAGAGTATTGAGGTCTATATAGACAATATGGTGGTGAAGAGTAAGGTAGTATCCGAGCATGTAGGAAACCTCGAGAACATTTTTGAAATTCTGAGGAAACACAAGTTGTGCTTTAATGCTTCTAAATGCACTTTTGGTATGGGATCAGGCAAGTTTCTGGGCTATATGGTAACTCACTGGGGAATTGAGGTTAACCCCGATCAGATTAAGGCAATTAACAGTTTACAACCACCTTGGAATACCAAGGAAGTCCAGAAGCAAACTAGAATGACTACTGCCTTGAACCGATTTATCTCTCGGTCAACGGATAGATGCAGACCCTTCTTCCTGTTGATGAATAAGTGGAAGAGATTTGAGTGGACCGAGGAGTGTGCTTTGGCCTTCTAGTGTCTTAAGGAATATCTTTCTCGGTCACCTATCATGTCCAGTTCTAAGATGGATGAGGTCTTTTCTACATATATTGTTGTGGCCCCCTAATGCTGTAAGCTTGGTATTGGTACAAGTTAATAGTAGCATACAAAGGCCAGTTTATTATGTGAGCAAGTTACTACATGAAGCCAAGGTCTGCTATCTACCACTGGAGAAAGCCATTTTGGCGGTGGTACATGCTACACGTAAACTCCCTCATTCCTTCCAAGCACACACAGTTGTTGTCCTAACTCAGCTTTTGCTCAGAACTCTGCTCTAAAGTACTGATTACACAGGGAGAATTGCTAAATGGGGCACAATCCTAGGAGCTTTTGATATCAAATACATGCCTTGTAAAGATCAAACCAATTTGAGCCGCTCACGTCACAGTAGTAGTAGCGTAAAGGCCGTAAGTCGGGGGGGCGGCCATAACATAAGGCTATTAATTTCACATCTTTCTCTCTCTCTCTCTAGAGATGTCAAGGGTTAAGTCCTCACAAATCTGGTAGTCGAGTTTGCTGAATCCCTATTGGAAGTAGAAGCAAAGAAGCAAGACATGGATGAAAAATCAGTTGGCATGATCTCCCTACAAGATCCTTTATCCTAGAGAGTATACGTTGATAGTACAGCAAATCAGAGGAAATCCGAAATGGGGCTAGTTCTAGTATCCCTCGAGAAGATCACCATTGAGAAATCATTGAGACTAGACTTCTCGGCCATGAACAATGAAGCTAAATATGAGGCTTTATTGGTAGGAATGGCCATGGTGCAAAAAATGGGCAGAAAGGCAATAGAGATATTCTTGGATTCAAGATTGGTCGTAGGCCAGGTAAAGGGGGAGTTAGAAGCTAGAGATGTGAGAATGCAAGAATATTTGAATCAGGTTAGACACTTGCAATCAGAATTTGAATCTTTTAACTTATTACATATCCCTAGGAGTGGAAACACACATGCAGACTCCCTGACCACTCTTGCAACCTCCTTGGCACGCGATTTGCCTTGGGTCATACTTGTTAAAGACTTGTGCAAGCCTATTGGGGTAGAGAGGAACATGGTCCAAATCCATCAAGTTAGGGTAGGGCCTTATTGGATGGATCCTATTATGCTATTCCTCAAAGAGGATATCCTACCCAAGGAGAGGTCAGAAGCTGAAAATGTGTGAAGAAAGGCTCTTCAGTTTTGGCTGTTCGAGGACCAAAAATTGTATAAGCACTCCTTTTATGGGCCATACTTGCTGTGTATACATCCTGAAGCATCAGAGCTACTCCTTGAGGACTACATGAAAGGATTTGTGGGAGCCACACAGGAGGCAGATCTTTGTCTCACCGAGCCCTCACTCAGGGATATTGGTGGTTAGGCATGCAAAAGGAAGCACAAGAATATGTGAAGAAGTGTGACCAATGTCAAAGATTTTCACCAAATATCCACCAACTGAGAGGAGTCCTTAATCCTCTGTCTAGCCCTTGGCCATTCGCTCAATGGGGCTTGGATATTGTAGGTCATTTCCCTAAGGCAGCCGGGAATAAGAGGTATCTGTTAGTCGACACATATTACTTCACTGAGTGGGTTAAAGCTGAATCATTGGCTAACATCAGAGACGTGGATGCTAAGAGATTTGTTTGGAAGAATATTGTGACTCGATTTGGGGTCCCTCATACCCTTATCTCGAACAACGGCCTGCAATTTGATAGCAAGGCTTTTAGGAGATACTATTGTGACTTAAGGATTATGAATAGATATTCCACCCCAGCTTACCCCCAAAGGAGTGGACAGGCCAAGCCTATCAATAAAGTTATAGTAAATGGACTTAAGAAGAGGCTGGATGATGTGAAGGGAAAATAGGTGGAAGAGTTGTCACATATCCTTTAGACATATCGGACTATGCCTCGCAAGTCAACAAGAGAGATGCCATTTTCAATGACGTATGGGGCCGAGGCCATTATTCCTCTGGAGACTGGATTCCCAACACTGAGAACGAGTTCTTTCACTCCGAGCAACAATGATGGGCTATTAGGGAAGAGCCTAGACTTAATTGAGGAACGAAGAGAAAATGCAATGGTCTAATTGGTGTATTATCAACACAAGCTCAAGCGAGGGTATGAAGCCAATGTGAAGCTGAGACTTCTTGTTAAGAAAAGTTTTGGGTACTTCTAAGAACCCAGCCTGGGGAAAGCTAGGGCCTAATTGGGAAGGACCGTATCGTATCACTTCAATGGCAGGAATAGGCGCATATTATCTGGAAGATCTAGATGAAAATACTGTATTTCATCCCTGCAATGTAAACAACCTGATGAGGTATTATTATTAATAAGAGCAGTCTTTGCCATATTTTTGGTTATATCATTTTATTTGTCATGCATTCTACTATTTGTTGAATATCAAACAAAACCTTGGTCATGTCTGGATCCTCAGACCACATACTTTGGGAAAATTAATATCTTACAATCATTTTTATAAGTATTAAACAGAATCTCAGCTGTGCCTGGCTCCTTGGACCACATGTTTCGGGTAAATTAATACTCTCTGACATCTATTTAAGTATCAAACAGAACATTAGTCATGCCTAGATCCTCGAACCACATACCTTGGGAAAATTGATATCTTACAATCATTTTTCTAAGTATTAAACAGAACCTTAACTATGCCTGGCTCCTCAGACCATATGCTTTGGGTAAATTAATACTCCCTGACATCTATCTTAATATCAAACAGAACATTGGTCATGCCTAGATCCTTAGACCACATACCTTGGGAAAATTAATATCTTACAATCATTTTTCTAAGTATTAAACAGAACCTCAGCTATGTTTGGCTCCTCGAACCACATGTTTTGGGTAAATTAATACTCCCTGACATTTATTTAAGTATCAAACAGAACCTTGATCATGCCTGGATCCTCAGACCACATACCTTCGAAAAATTGATATCTTACAATCATTTATCTAAGTATTAAACAGAACCTTACCTATGCCTGGTTTCTCGGACCACATGCTTTGGGTAAATTAATACTCCCTGACATCTAAGTATCAAACAAAACCTTAGCTATGCCTGGCTCCTCAGACTACATACCTTGGGAAAATTAACATTTCAAGCCATTCACAAAGTTGTCAAACAGAACCTCCATTATATATGAATCCTATTGAGTATGTTAACACTTCCTATTGGTTATTTAAGTGTTAGATGGGGTTAGTCCTAATTAATGATGCAGATCTTCATTAAAGTGACAGAATCAATTGCATGCTTGTAAGCATCACTTAAAGCATTTGAAAGTATATCCATGATCTGTTTCAGGTTTGATTATTGTGTTCAGGTCTTTTACCTTAGTAATGGGAAGAAATTTATATGAAGTATGACAAGAATAGATGTTTTACCATTTGTACATATGAATGGAGTTATATCTAATTTCCATATCATCTAAGTGTTAAACAAAATAGGAACTATATCAACACTTGTGTAAGAATCATGGAAATAAGAAAACAGTTCGTAACTTTCATTAACTAAAGCCTCAGAAAGAGGTAGATTAGATACAAATATGTCACTCTAATTACAAATTTACTTAATTAAAAAAAAATAAAAATAAAAAAGCACCTGAACACTAGAAATCATTTCTTCTTTATTACAATCTTGTCTTTGGGAGGACCATGGATAGGTTGAGTAGAGGCTACTACTGAGGCCTCAAGGCCCTTGCTTGCTGGATCAGCCTTGGCAGGCAAGGGAATAGCGGCCAGGACGACCTCCACCTTTTTAGGAGCTTCTTTCTCAGCAGGAGGGTCCTGGGTGACAGTTGGAGGCTTCATAGCATCAGGGGCCACTCCCTGGTTAGCATTCTTTTCTTTTTCTGTGATCCCAGGGTGCTCGGCCTCCTCGGTGGATTTGTCAGAAGAAGTTGGAACATTGACCGAACTGTCCTTGCCCACTTCCGGTCACCTCAGAGGTGATATCAGTCCTCGAGCTAGAGGGAACAGACTCTCGGATGGCAGGGGGGTAATACACGCTCTCTACCCTCCTAAGTATAGATGAAGCCTCAACCCTAACTTGGTTGAGAGCTTCATTCCATACTTGGGAGCAATAGGTCCTGCACACCCTCGGGACCTCAGCCCTAAGGGCTTCTTCAGTCTCTGCCACTCCTAGGTCATACCCATCTTGCTCGGCCTAATCCCGAGCCTTTTTAGCCAATTCCCTTGCCTTCTTAGCCTTTTCCAATTTCTTTTTAAGGGCAGTGATCTGAGTTTTGGAGGCGACCAACTGATCCTTGGCATTGCGAAGGAAAATCCTTTGGCCCTCAGCTTGCTTCTCAGCACTGTCCAAAGCAGTTGTAGCACTCTTTCTTTCCCTCTCCTCTTCTAGTAGCTTTTTCTTTAGCTCTTGAATACTCCTTTCGGCCAAGTTAAAGGCCTCCACGGCAGCATTACGCCTTCCTTCCTCCTCCTCCTTCATTTGCCTGTGGCAGTAGTTGGTGATCTCCTCCACCCGAAAAGAGGCTTGAACAACCTGCTAAAGAAGAAAACATGGATTAGAAAAAGAAGAAGTTAAAAAAAAAAAAAAAAAAAAAAAAAAAAGGGTCAAGTAGAGAACATTCCATGGCTAGATACCTCTTTAAGCTTAGAAAGACCTCATGTCTCCTTATGGAATAAAGCTCAACCATGTCTTCAGGGAGTAGTAGAGCCTACCCCACTGCGTTAGCCACGTAGCCAGTCGTCCCTCCTTGGAAGTCCATAATGGAGGCACTAGCTAACAAAGGTGCCCCATCCAGCATTGGGGTAGGGAGCCAGGCTAGGGGCGCAGCCTTAGGTTCACTCCTCTTTTTAGCCCCCTTTTGCCCCATTTTTACTTGTTTGGCTGCTCTTTAGGCCTCATCCTCTTGAAATGGGTGGTTTTTTCCAACTTCCACCACCTCCTTACCTTTAGACTCCCTCTTCCTCTTTAGGCTGGCAGGTTCAAGTTTGAAGGGTAAAGCGAGTATGGGGCGGGAGGCTTAGTCTGAGCGGCCTTGCTAGGCATGTCCCTCCCTAGCTGGGACTTTATTAGGTCAAGCAAGCTAGTCTTTTGCTTCCATCAAATCCCCATATCATTTGGTAGAGGGGCAGATCCTTGGTGGTAGCTAAACTAGGATGGGGGAGATTGTCTGAGGTCACCAGATGAAGCGTCCAGAGATCAAAGTTGATCAAAAACCCCAAAGTCGTCCTCAGAGTCAGACACTTCAACTATTTCTCCTTCCTCTTCTTGTTCTTTCTCTTTTTCCTCTATGATGGGACGAGAAGAGGAGGCCTCTACCTTGGGTATACCCTCTGGTATGGGATTGGTAGAGAGAATACCTTCAAGAATTAGACCGGAGGCCAGAAATCCTAGAGCAGCAACACTAATCCGTTGCAGTCGAGGATCCTTGGCTTTGATGACGCACTTAGGCGCCTAGATGCTCTTAGATATTGGAATATAGTCCAATATCAGGTGGGCTGCTCGAAATTGACCGTCTATATGGACGAACACCTCAACCTTCAGGATTTTGTCCAAACTTTGCCTGATCACCAAATCAAAGTTGGGAATAGCAGCTCTCGAATCTGCAAAACCATCAAGATAAACAAAAAACACCATTAGCAAAGGACAACTCAAGTCAAAGGAACTTTCAGGTATGAACACAAACAAAAGATAAATAAGAAAGAGACAACTTTGAAATTACAAATCTAAACCTAGAACCCCACCTAGTTTCCCCTCTCTTGTCGGACAGGGGAAGCCATCGTGCCACTCCCCTGACACGATCAAAAAATCCTTATTAAGCCCTTATTGGATTTGGGGAGGCATTGGATAAGCCTAATCTCAAGGTACCTATATTTTAGGTAATACCCCTGCCCCTTTAAATTGTGAAGATTGTACACCCAATTGACATCGTGGTGTGTAAGGTTTCGACCCATTCTCTCATTAAGGGCATCTACACTACCTAGGATTCTGAACATGTTGGGTGCGCACTGGGTGGGAGCTAATCTATGGGCACTAAGGTGGTCCCTAGTAACTGTACCCATGGGGATTCTCATCCCCCCTTCTATGAAGGCAATCATTGGGATTACTATTTCTCCCTATTGCCTATCTTCGTGCAGCTGCCCCTCTTTACAATACCTAATACCTATTCCAGGAGCGATCCTATACTGAGTCCTAAAGTTCTCTATTCCCTCCTCGGAGTCTACCAAACTCTTGAATCTACCCATTTTTGGAAGGGTGGGGAGGAACTAAGAAGGTTGAGAAAAGAAGGTGGAGACGAGGAGGAAAGAACGCAAAGAAAAGAAGAGTATATAGAAAAATAAAGAGTAAAAGTTCAGAAAGACTTATAGAAAGAATAAAAGTGTCCTAAAATAGGCTTTTGGTATTTGTAAGGGCATAGATGAGTTGGAAAAATTTGCAGGTTCAAGGTATGTGCGCTAAAACAGAATGAATGCTAAAGTGAGATAAGTGATTGATTTGAGAGGTATTTATATCAGGAGGGAGTTAGAAGCGGGAAAATTCCCACTCGGTACCCAACAAAAACATCAGCCGTTAGATTTGCATCACGCTGTAGAACGTGGGGGACAAGGAACCACAAAAAATTTAATGAAGGCGCATCTCGAATGCCAAAGCACCAGAAGCGTACCTTGGGCAGTTAAAAAGGCATCTTCACAGGCAGAGGTGGGATGCAAAGAGCATAGGGCGACTACAGTGACATTGAAATCCTTCTTTCTTCTCGAGGAGCCAAAAAGAAGAATCTCGGGGGGCTATTGTAGGGGCATTGGGCCCAGGAGCCCATTATCTATGTATATAGTGGGCCTAAAGCCCAATCCGAGGACTAGAGGACGTCCAACATGGGATAAATATTGTTAAGGGAGCCCATGTTAGTAAATGAAGAAGTCGGTTTTGATCATAACAGCCTAGGAGGTTGGGCCAAGGATGAATGCATCTTCGGCTAACCAAAGCCAAGGTCCAAAGAGGTAGTCTACCGTCTAGGGGAACGTTCTAGGAAGTTCTGTAGGCATGGATAAGCATTGCAAAAACATAGGACAGGGGGGAGTCCAAAGATATCTAAGAAGAAAGTTGCTAACACCGTATTTAATGCTCTGTAGCTAACTTTCTGGCTGCATTAATGTGGAGAAGACTCCTGAACAGTGTTGCATTAGCAGCCCCAATGCACAAAGGGACTGAGGGGGTGTCCAATGGGACAAGCACTCAAGTGATGGCTTGGATGATCAACAGATGAAGGGCCAAGATTGTCTAAGGAGAACTATAAAATAGAAGAGACCCTCCATGGAGAAGGGATTGGAAATTTATAGGAGAAAGCAATGTAGCAGCGTGAACCATATCTATAATCATTTTCAATCAATATATACTAGAATAAACCTTCTCGAATTGTGCCGAGGAAAAATTTACTTAGAGAACTCCAGTCTATCTCTGTTTGATTATCTTTTGAAATTCATTCTAACTGTTATCCCATTCATTAAAACCTAGTTTTCCAACCCATTCTCTACAAAGTCATTGTATTGGGCTTAGTGGGCTTGTATCCAATCATACTTTCGGTTTAGGGTCCAAAACACATCCTTACAAGTACATTCAAAAAAGAAAAAAAAAAAAGAATGAAAGTAAAATTAAAGACTTAAATTGAATTTTAGTTAAAGTTAGAGAGTGTAATTTACATCTCAACCTTATTTTTAATACACAACTCTTTATTTTATTTTAGACGAAAACACCATTTTGGTCTCTACATTTTGAGGTCATAGTCAATTTGATCCCTACATTTTGATAATAGTCAATTTAGTTTATGTTATTTTCAACTTGTAGTCAATTTAGCCCCTACTGCTAATTTCTAATGGAAAATACTTATGTGGCAAATTGATTACACAATTGACACATTTAATATTAAAAGATTAAATAAAATTGAAAGGATAAATTTAAAGAATTAAATTAATCAAACAAAATAAAATTTTAATTTTTTCTTGAACTTTCTTGACAACTAAACACCAACCCAGTACACAATTTTTCATCCCAATTCAAGGAATCAAAACCTTATACAAAACAAATCCAAATCCTCCTAAAAAACCAGATTTGACAACACCAATTCATCAATAGATAGCACATCTGATTCAGATAAAGATGGTTTTGCCAGAAGATCGCTACAGTTCCATGAAAGATCTATGAAATTCCTAATGGGTTTCGTGCCTTCAAGCTTCATCTTTCGTACACGCAGTGCGCATATGTCAAAGCCAGAGATGAATGATCCTTTTCGGATCTAATCCAATCGATGCTTGTGAGGATCCGATCACTAATACAATAATAATGATCTTCTTGTGTAAAAGTAATAATAATAATAACAACAACAAGTCTTTGATATGTTTTTTTGAAAATTCAATACTAAAAACAAGTTTGTTTCCCAAGAAAATCAAAAACAAATATCATTTTTTTAAACATTACCAATCCGGAAATGAAAGCTTACTTTTAGCAATGAAATTCATTCACTTCAATTAAAACAATATAAACTTACGAGGTGGTGGAGGTGGGAAGCGTGAGATTTAGAAACGAAGATGTAAGCTATTTTGATTATTTCAATTGGTTGTGTGGGTTGCACTTTGGTTCCGAAGAAAGTAAAAGAAAATTAATTTAATTCCTTAAATTCATCCTTTTAATTTTTTTATTTTATTTTTCTGATGTGTATTTTTTTGCCAGTTAATCAGTGACATGGCCAATAAAATTTGGACACATTTAATCTTTTAATATTAAATGTGCTAATTCTACAATCTGTTTGCCACGTAGGAATTTTCCATTAAAAGTTAACAATAGGAACCAAATTTACTGCTAGTTGAAAATAACAGGGACTAAATTGATTGTTACCAAAATGTAGGGACTAAATTAATTATAACCTCAAAATGTATGGACCAAAATGGTGTTTTTGCCTTTATTTTATTTTATAGGAACACTTACTCTGTTTTCAATTGATTATAGGGCTTTTTTTGCAATTATGAATCCTATGATGATTGCCATGTCATTTTATAATAAGAAATCATCCAATCAATATTTTCTTTCCTTTTTTCATTTTTTTTTTTTTCCAAATTACCTTCAATCATTTTGTAATTTTAGCATTGCGCAATATTACAGTGCTGCCCACTCCGGAGGTAATCATAGTATCATACACAAATAAGCTATGACTAAAATTTAACTACTCATATGCATACCCAAAACTCTTACTAATAATTACACTGCATTCCCAAGCACTAGTAGGCCTCTGCCCAGACCAATCTAGCATTGGTCATATTATAAAAGATTGTAACTCTTTAAGGGGTTTGTTCCAAACTTGTTCTTTCTCTCATGTTAGGCGGCAGGGCAACGGTGTTGCACATGCTTTAGCTAGGAGAGCTAGAATGTCGTTTCCTTTATCTGTTTGGATGGAATCTGTTCCAGCCGACATTACCTATCTAATTTATGTTGATGTAACTTCATAATTTTTCCATACATTAATAAAGTGGTTCCTTTTCTTCTCAAAAAAAAAAATAATAATAATTAATTACACTGCATTCCTTATTAAAAAATAAAAATAAAAAATTACACTGCATTACAATACAGACAAAAAAGAAAACCAGTCATTAGCAAATCCCTCTAGGTTAACAAATTCAACTGAATCTATATAATATCTAAAAGTTCAAGCATCGTATTAATTGTTGTCACACTTCTGTTAAGAATCTATATAATATCTAAAAGTTTAAGGTAATATTAACTGTTGTCACACTTCTGTTAAGTCACATTAACGTAGCATTTGGTCAATTTTGGTTCATTACGGTCTATTCCTTCTAGTTTGGTCCACTTCAGTCCCATTTGTAGCATTCAGTCCATTCTTTCCAATTCAGTCCATTTCGGTCTACTTGGGTCCAATCAGTCCACTTGGGTCCCATTCAGTACATTTCGGTCTACTTTGTCCAGTAGGTCCAATTAGGTCTATTTTGGTCTCATTTAGTCCACCTTAATCAATTTGGTCCATTTCAATTTAGTTCAGTCCTTTTTAATCCACTTCGGTCCATGTTGGTCCACTTCAATGATGATTTGGGAGGAAAGGTTCAAGTAGAAAAATGAGATACTTCATTGACAATTATGTCACTTTCTCTACGTAATGTTGGTAGATTCCTAATAAAATTACATTTTTCTTATGTTATTAATTTTTTTCTTTCAAATATAGGTAATGAATTTACTTATATATGTTTCATTTTTACGTCATTCAAGATGTATAGAGAATGACAAAAGGAGTACTAGAAACAAATTTCAACCACACATTACATTATTTACAAAATATCTCGCCTTATATAATAGTTGAATATAACATGCATTATGTTTCCTTTAAAAAAAAATTACTAAATTTAAAACACTTTCAAATAATAAATATAAATAACGTAATTTAGAAAATATAATATATTGTATTGAGAAAATTATCAAATTATTTTAAGAAGGATTTGAAACTAACACTAATACATCTCATCTACTATTTTCATGTTTCACTTAATAAAAAAATAAATTTTCAAATTTTTCTATGCATCTCACAAGTTTGTGACTAGTTAGATAAATCAAAGAAGAGAGTACTAGTGCTCCCAGTAAGCTGGGAGATAACAGAAAAAGAAATATTACTGAATAAATATATCACAATCGTTAGTGGCTTAGTGTCAAGCATTTCAAAATACTTGTACCATAAACCAGCCTCTGTTTTACAACTCTCAGTCTCAATCCTTTTAAAAGAAATATTACTCATGATAACATTCACACCAATATTAATAACGTTAATAAAATTTTTTATTATAAAAAAAAGAGGATGTAAGGTGTGTTGTACAAGTGGTAATCTAAAATAAATAAAGTCACTTTTAATAATGCCAAAATGCTTTCTTTCTTTTCTTTTTTTTTTGTGGGGGGGGGGGGATATCAAATTGCAATTAAGAAACACGAGAATAGGGATTATATGTGAAAATCAACAAGGCTCTGAATTGCATAACAAAAAGTCCAAAACACATAATGATCGAACATAAAAGAAAAGGCCCAATTGCCTTTCCCATGTTAAGAGGGAAGCAAATTTTGCTTCCCATTTTTTGGCTTTTAATTGTATCTGTTCCCAACTCCTCACTTCTTGCCTCTGTTTTGTGTGGAAGATACAGAGATGGTTAGGACCATTATCTTTCCTTTGTTATCTCTTTTTGGCAATAAAGTTTTCACCAACACATACTTTTGACAATCATTCCTTGAATAATACTCTAGCCGCTAGATCTAAATGAAAATCTTTTTCTTATTTTTTTCATGATCTGCTAAATGAAAATCAATTCTATTGATCAAATAACTGCATCAGACCATCTATAGGAACACTCAGCCACAAGGCTACCTTTCCAAGACTCTCTATAGCCACAAAAAGTTAGTTGTTTGATAGAAACCTCAAAATTGAAGTTTATTTCTTTCTTACCAAATGAAAATTTTTAAAATTATCAATTACCAACAACGTTATTTACCTTCATAATCCAGTCATCAATTAAAAAAAATAAATATGAACAATTTGCAGGGAGAAGAAACAATTATGCTCCATAAAATATGGGTCAATGACAATAGAATCTTATAGGCGGAAATACCATTTTCTTCCTTACATTTTGACCTTATTCCCGTATTGGTCCTTACTTTTTTTATTTTACTGCTTTTACTCCCTAAATGAAAAAAGTGTTCCATTTTAGTCCCTACTGTAACTCACTTAACAGAAAAATCCTATGTGACAAACAGAGTGCACTGTTGGCACAGTAAATGCATACATATCCATTAAAACTAGTCACTAACCCGTGCGATGCACGGGATAGTTAAACAAAATTTATACACATTCACCTTTATTGGTACAATCATTTGAAAACAATTCTAACTAATATCCAAATGTAAGAGACACATTGACTTACTATTTAAAGTAGTTTTTTGAAGAATTTACACATATTGTGCAACTGAGCCTTAATTTCTCATCAACGGTTAGAAATATAAACTGCAAATATATAAATAAAGACCATGACTTGAGAAGGACACATTAAACTTCAAATTAGAGTAGTAATGTTACTTTCTCAATCTTTGCTCAGTTGTAATAATAATATAGAGGAAATTCAAAACATGGAAAGAAAATAAAAATTACAACAATTAATTCAATTATTTTTCATGCTACATTTTGTAATTGTACCAAATTAAGTCAACTCAATTTAAATAGTTGTAATAAAATTGGCTTCTACTATTTTCTATTCTATAGAGATATGAACATATTGAAATTCTCAAACCCGGTATTGCAATAAAATGATTTATTATTGAAAATAAGAAACAATTAAGCTCATCCCTTAAAGATTTACCTCATGTACTTGGTAATTTCCATTCAAACTTTAAAATAGATTATTTGCCTTACCTAGATGTTTTCCTTGTGGTGAGGACAAATAAAATGAGACAGGTGTTGCATGACCTTCATAGCAAAAAAGCTTTCTTCTAGTCAAAAACAAAACTCGTCAAGAGGAGTAAGAGAGAAAGAAATTACTCAATGAAAAACCAAGGGGAATGGAGAATAGATTTTTGAACTTACAAAGATCCACACAAATTTTAGCCATAGGTGCAAAATGCCAAGTTAAGAAATATAAATATTAATCTACAAGTGCAATTTTTAAATAGAAAATAGCAATTTCATGAACAAAAACCCTAGCAACCAAATAGAAAAACTTTAACCTTGATTTGATTTCTCATTTATCAATGATGGTGACTAGAGAATAAGTTGATTTAGTCCATAAGAGTGGCCCTGAGTAATTGCTGATGGCAAGTGCCAAAGATAGTAAGTAAATCAAATCAAAGAAGGAGAGAGTATAAATTATTTCACAAAATCAAAGATCTCTTTACATCCCATAAAATTTAAAATAAAGAAGAAAATCTCTCTATAGCTTAAGAAACACAATATAATAAAATTAAAGAGAGAAAATTTTCGGAGGACAAAATATTATAGATAATTTAAAAGAATTTTAGTTTAATTCCTGAACACCGCAACTCCATAAAATTCATACTAATAATAATATTTTATGATTGCACAGACTATTTTTTTAGAGTGGTTTATCTCAACATTGGCGTGCATTTAATCTTTCACTAAAAGCAAAGGGAAGTAGATCATGTGCATACATCTTTATAAGCAATTTTTGGCAGTCAGGCGTAACAAACGTGTAACCATTTGGTCATATTCCTACCATCTAAGAACATATCTTCCTTATAAGTTGATGATGCCAAGTTTTAACATATCCTCTCCTTTTTCTTTTTCTTTTTTTCTTTTTTTTCCCCTAAAGAAATAAAAGGACTTTAAAGACATGTCCAATTTGTTAAAATGCAAGTGCTTCAAGCCATAGAACGATTTAATGAAAATTGCAACTCCATGAATTGAATTTGCAAATGGTATTAACTATTGGCTATTAATGTGATTATTAAGCCATACCACATTGAACATGTTTCTCTATCAAAATATATAAACAAACTAACCTTGCAAAAGCTAAACCTTATAAGCTAAAATCTATACCATGAGTTGTAGATCTTGAATGCTATACTGTGCATTTAGGGCTTCCTACATCTGGAGAGAGAGAGTTTGCAGAAACCAAAGAAAATCTCTCTATAGTTTAAGAAACACAATATTCTAAAATCAAAGAGAGAAAATTTTCGAAGGACAAAATATTATAGATAATTTAAAAGAATTTTGGTTTAATTCCTGAACACCGCAACTCCATAAAATTCATGAAAGTTCAAATAGTATAAAAACACTCTTGAACGTTTAGACCCCTAATTTACAAATTACCAATTCAAGCTTTATATCAAACAATTAATGTGCGGAACATGAACAAAAGCTTAATATAGAATTGGTAAACAATTTAAGCCAATTAAAATCACATCCACAGCAGAAAATAAAAGGCAAAGATAAAGGGGAAGGAAGATGCAAACACAAAGACAACACGCGATGTGTTATCGAAGAGGAAACTGAAGCCCTCGGCATAAAACCTCTCCATTGCCCTCTAAGCGGTAAACAATCCACTAGAAAATGTAGTTAGGATACATGGACAGCAAAAGACCCTCCAAGCCTAATCTACCCAGTGCACCTAAGCCCTCCAAGCTTCTTGCTCCAACGAGGTTGCGCCGAACCTTTTTCTTTTCTACCTTCCCGGATTCCGCTACTTGACCATAGTATCAACCAATGTAGATTGGTTCTTTCCTAACTGCTTCCCAGAACACCAAACAGCCCTCTCACAATAATGAATATAGTGAGAATAAGGTTTTGGTAAAATGCCTCTCAAGGATTTGACAATGGAGAGGAAGAGAGTTGAGGAATTTAAAGAGACTCTTATGTATAGATTGTAGATGAATCAATCTTGTTTTACTCTAGGGTTTCTCTCTCAAAATTCTCTCTGGAAGTTCTCATTCATTTGTGGGTATAAGGAGTATTTATACTGGGGTGAGAAGAAAATGTGAAATGTCAAGTTTTTCAAAACAGGGGTGGCTCGTGGCTTGGCCTCGCGACTTGACTGAGTCGCGAGATCCAGTCGCGAGATAACCGTATGGCCAGTTGTCCTATTTTGTCTTGTAGTGCTCCAGCTAGCATGACTGTTCACCCTCTGGCATTCTTGGCACGTGTGCTGCATCTGGCGGCTTGCAGCCGCAAGTCACCCGCAAGATCAAGCCGTGAGTCTCTATTTTCTTGCAAACTCTTGAGCATTCAACACTCTATCTCATTCACTACCCTTACAACAAAACCCACCTAAATACAGGATTACTAAATACTGAAATACAGGCAAATTTGGCACGGAATAAAGCCAACAAGATGATTGATTAAATTCAACCTTACAATTCATTCTAATAATAATATTTTATGATAGTGCAATTAGAATTTTGGTTTAATTCTTGAACACTGAATTGGAAATTGATTATATGAGTATTCAATGGTGAACAAAGTACTATGTATTAATTAATATATAAACAAAACTAACCTTACAAAAGTTGAACTTTATAAACTAAAATTTATACCATGCGTTGTAGATCTTGAATGTTATACCGTGCGTTTAGGTGTGTGTGCATGCAATTGTATGCGGAGAACATTTTGTCCACACATGTTTAATTGAACTCACCAATTTTGATTGATATATAAGTTAGTGCAAAAATATTTAAGAAGCAGGCTGGATTGAGCAGCACTTTCAACAACTCGTGTGAAGGACAAGTGCATGCAAGACATTCATGTTGTGCCTTCCAGCATAGGAGCAGTCATCTGGAGCTGCACTTAGGATATGACGAGCCATCTTGTTAATTAGTACATCACATGTAAAATATTTTCAATATCCACGGCAAGGAACAGTGTGGATTCTCCAGCATTAAATTGTTCTATGGCTTTATATTTCTTCACTTGAGAAAGGGGTAAGGTTGCTAGGGTTTTGAGGAGTTATAATGTTTTTTTTTTTTTTAAATATTGTGCTGACGAGGAAAATTGTGGTGCCAGCAAAGGTTTCGGTTTTATATATATATATATATATATAGATAATATTAAAAAATTATTTGGTTTTTAAAAAATGTCACGTCAGTAATTTAATTTTAAAAAAGCCACATTAGATAAAAATAAAAATAAAATTTCTAACCTTCTTATTTATAAAAAAAAATAGTTAAATTAAAATTTTTTTTCTTTTTTTTTTGGAAGAACTCAGAACATGTGTTCTTCATTTTCTTCCCCAACTAACCTTGCCTAGAAAATTAAAAATTCTAGATTTTCTTTTCTTGCATTTTCTTAGCAACCAAACCCATAAAATCACCCAGATTTACAAAATAAAAAGACATGCCCATAAAAATTCACAAAACACAAAGACATTCAACAATTACACGAAGACATTCAATAAGATTTTCTTATGCTTTCAAACACAAAAACACACACAAAAAAAAAAAAAATGCAAACTTAAACCCAAATTTTCAGCCTCCATGCACAACCAAACCATAAATAGCCACACAACCTTAAATCCATCAACCCACACCACCTTTAACTCCAAATCCGAAGCCGTCGATTTAATTAGCCCATGGGTTTAGAGAAAAAGTCACCGCTGGTTTCAACCATGGATTTAGAGAGAGAAAGTTTAGGTTTTCGTCCATGGGTTTAGAGAGAGAGAGAGCTGGGTTTTCACTTCAAACTCAACCCGACCCATGAAATCATCATTCTTATCCATTACATTAATGACAAGTAGCGAAGCTTGAATAAGATCTTTAAAGAAAGCGTACACCTAACCTGCTTCCACTCTGGATTCAAAATCTTCTCCAAACAAGGAGTCGATTTGGATTCGGAACTCATGTGCTTCTTATTGCGAGTGACCATTTGCCCTCCAAGAGAGGGTTTGGTCTCCTTCAACGAAAACTCTTCTGGTCGATTCATTTGGGCAGAGAAATCCATTAATATTCGGTGAACTCAAAAAATTAGCTTGAGAGATTTCCATTTGATCGTGGAGATTTTTTTAGAGAGAGTGAGAACTTGGAGTATTTCGTGGAGAGAGCTTGGAAAATATGAGTTGGGTCAGATTTTTGACTGAAGTTAATATGAGTTTGAGTTCTAATGTTGTGTTTGGTTACCAAGAGAGTTTTAGAAAAATTGAAAAAGTTATGCAAAGAATTTTTTCCTAATCTTTAGAACTGAAAAAGAATTTTTTTTTTTTATTTTTTCAATTTAAATTAAAATAAAGAAATTAGAAGTTTTTAATAACATTAATAAAATTCCACAATAAATAAAAATTACAAACAGTCCATAGTTTAGAACTAAAAAATATGTACCTATATCATTTCTACCTTATACTAGTATATAAACACAAATTAATAGAGAAAGCCCATATATTACTAACTTTATACATAATTAAACTAGTCTAGGAGTAGCTAGACCTTAGACTTTTAAATACACAAAACACATATATAGATGAAGGTCAAGTCCAATTACACATAAACTATCAGCAGTTCAGCACATTTCAGCTTCACATTATATATGCTGGATCGAGATCTACAAAGCTCTACACAAAGTACATAGATGAAAGGCAAATTCAAAATACACAAACTATCAACACATTTATTAACTTTACATCATATGTGCTGAATCGAAACCTACAAAGCTCTTGCAAGGATGCCCCTGCAATTTAAAAAAATAATAAAAATTAATGCATTAATATCCCAACTTGTTTTTCTCGTCATTTCTTTAACATGTTTATCTTTATTCTTTAAAAAATTAAACAATAAAATAAACTCATTCAAACATACAATTACTCTTAAAAAAAAAAAAAAATACTAGTAAAAGCAGTTCTCTTCATTTGTCGTCCAATTACTTAAGATAAGGAAGTACGGATATGGACACAACACAACAAAACAAGTAATTTTTTATAAACTATAACATGAAATGGTCAATACAATACCGGTAAAACACTCCTAAATGAAGTGTCATGCTTTCTAGTATTTAAGTAACCTTCAAAAGGGTCAACAAAACTCAAATTACAGTATAATGAGCATCTTCTAGATGTTAAATAAACTAATAACTTATTTCTTAAGAGATTCATATGGTGGGTATATTAAACAACTTCGTGTCTTACCCATGCATCTTGGTGTGTAAGGATTAGTCAGCAACTGTCCAGATAAGACGGTTCTCGAAAACCCAGTGGCAAGCCTTGATCTGACCAGGACCTGACGCTATAGTCAATTCAGGTTGATTCGGATTCGAATCCGATGTGTGCATGTGACAGCTGGCAACACCGTGATTGATCTTAGCCTTGGAATTTGGATCAAGTATGTCCACTTCATAGACTCGAACCTTTGGGACCGAATGGCAGGAATAGAGTAGATACGGGAACAAGGTTTGATGACAAGCAACTAATTGCATGACTTTGCCACCGTTGATCCCTTTGACTGATCCGATCATTATATTCTGCTTTGACCCTTTAACATTCTCAGTTGATCGAACAGCAATGTTTCGACCCAAGATCGAGATTGCAAAGTCAATCATATATATCCTCAGCTGAGCCCACGCACCGCTCGGTCTCGCCTGGGCTCGGAGCCTTCTCGCACTTATTCAACGCCTCCACTATCATAGTCTCCATAGTCGAATTATCTTCCGCGTGAAAAATCTTCTTCAACTCAGAAATCTTCGAGGTCGAAAATGGTAATTTTGACGAAATGGACCGAGGCAAAAACGACCTTTCAGGCATTTTGTCCTTAATATCCGGCATTGGCATCACCTTCCCTTTCTTTAACATCGATTCCCGAAAGAAAATACCTTGCTGACGCCAAATTATTTTGAAGGCGTCAACGTTGGGATGGGATATGAGTTCTTGAAGAGTCGGGGATGAATCGGGGAAGCACAAAAGGTTGGCGGTGGGGCAGATGGCTTGGAAGTGAGAGGAGAGAGCATTCTGGGCTGCAAGTTTGGAGAATCTTTCTGCGTCGATCGCGCTCAATGGGGACGCTTTGGATAGGAGAAAGGTTGGTTTGGCGTGGTTGTTTTTGACCTCTTTGTTCCAATACCGAATCAGATTGGCTTTCGGGTTGTATAAGTTTTCACCAGCGGAAGTGGAGGCGGACCCAACCTGCATTGACACAAAAGGAAAACATTGAGAATGTGAGAATAGGAGAATGTCAAAGATAGAGAAAGAGTGAGAGTGAGAGTGAGAGTGCTTACAGTTAGAGATGAGAAAAAAAGTAAGAGAAGGAGAGGAGTCATGGGGCTGATTATTTTGTGTGTGCACTACTACGTTTTTGTAAAGGGTAAGGGGGAAGTGAGATTAGTGTTGGCGAGTCTGTTGGGTTATAACTTATAATGTTAAAATGTAATTTGTAATTGACAAGTGGCTCCCTATGTGTCAAAGAAAGAAGCAATTGAAATCTAAGTGTCAATAATGAAGAATCCAATAGCAGCAACATTGAACAAGTATGCAAGTGGACACCTCATGGACAAGTGTCAAAGGGAAATGAAGCAAACTTTTGTAGTATTCTTGAAACTTATAGTCATCCTAAATATCTAACACATCTATATATAGATGTGAGTTGTATCATTCGAAAAAGAAATAAAAATTGCAATGAAATAGAGTTTCAGCAATAGAGTTTCTGCAATACTCTGTTTTTTTCATATCTAGCATAACAGCAACTTAAATACTAAATTCTACTCCTAGCGATATTGTTCTAAACTTGTACCCAACATATAATACGTGGATATTTATAGGAAAATCATAGTAAGAATGCCAGAACTATAAAAAAATCTTTTACATAAAAGTGATTATCCAAAAACAGTAGTACGTAAAAGAAGATATATGTTATGATAGAATAGTAAAACAAGATCGATCCATGCATTATTGCCTAGTGGTGACAACGACTAGTGGTGACAACGAGATTGTGATTAAGAATATCACAAGGGATAAGAGAAGGATGTCACAAGGTGGACCTTTGCAAAAAGCTACCAGTACCAGGCTACCAGCTATGCCGTACAACAGCAAAGATAAATGTTACTTGTCGGGACACTACGTAAAATATCTTCTTTTATTTTTATCTTCTTCTTATTGTCCATTAACCATGCCATTGCTTCTTCTAAAAAGAGAAAAACAATGCCATTGTTAGTAAATTTGAGCGGCTATGTACATAATCATTTATAGAAGAGTTTTGTAATTCAATTAATTAGCACCTTTCCATGCAATTAATGGTTGTGTCTAAGAGAGAAAGGTTAAAGCTACCGGAATTACAGCATGTAATACTTTCTAACTAGGACAATGAGTCAATGACCGTAAACAAGAAAAAAATTAAAATTAAAAATTAAAAAAAATTAAAAATTAAAAAATTAATGTATCTATAAACTTCACCTTTCAATTACCAGGGCCCTATTAAAAACTATAAATATCCTCAAAACATGATTACAGAAATGATTCAAATCTATTAAAATTATAATGTCTGCTTCATCTCAAATAAACTAAATACTAGGAAGAGTAATGTTACAATCATAATTATTTTACAACATTTTTATAAAATGTTGATGTGGCTAACTTCTTATTCGTTTTCATCAAGACTCATCATTAATATCACTTTTTTATTTACCAATAATCACTCATCACATCAACAATTTTTTTAAAAAAATTGTAAAATAATTTGTATCTCTAGCATTATTCATACTAGGAAATACATATAAACTTTTCTCAAGAATACTTACACCTAGTAAAAAGTCCACAAATACAAATTTCAAAGTCACTGAATTAAACTTTCACACCTTATAGAAACATCATTGTTAATAAAAAAAAATAAAAAATAAAAATCGTAGGTTTGGAAACAATAATTAAGTTCATTTCAAATTAATAATAATTACATGTTTGAAATCAATTGACAATCGTATAATAATTTTTTCATTGGACCTTGGAAATAATACCAATGTTTTAAAAAATTACATATATTTACTAAAAAGTTTTTTTTTTGGTAAATATATTTACTAAAAAGTTATGACTATATGCTATATCCCTATGACTAGGTCCAAGTTTCAAAGATTTCAAATTGGGTTTTAATTGTTGTCTAATTTTGTGTCACATATCCCATTCAAACTTTTTAATTTTTGTGCCAACTATCAAGTGAGTTATTCAGTACAAAATACAAGAAATCCAATAGAAAATCATAAAAATAAATAAATAAAAAAAACCCAATCATATATTTAATTCTAATTTTATGGCAAATATCCAATTTTGATTGTTTGAATTTTGGTACTGTAATTTTACACCATTATGGAAACCAAGAGGTCCAAGGCGTTATTACAACTTTATTTTTTTTTTTAAGACCAAGAGGATTTAAATCTAATTCAAATTAATTTCTAATTTTAGTCTAATTTGATGCCAAGTGTCCCTTTTAATCTATTTCCATATATAATAATAAATCAAAGTTAAAGTGTAGCATTTAACGTTGTTATGCTTCTACTGAGCCACATCATCAGTCATATCACCATTTTTCTATTTTTTTAGTCTGTTGTCTTCTTCTTTTTTTTAACAGTACTAATATATTCAATAGTGCACCATAATTGTAACTTATCAATCAAAGTAACATAATCACTTTTCACATTCTCTAATAATTGCTATTATAACTATTATTGAAAGAACACTCGCGAAGAAAATACTAGAAAATACATCCATCAAGGAACTATGGCAAGAGATAAAATGATTAGAACAAATTTTTTTTTTAACAATATTAATATATAAATATTAAAATATTCAATAGTGCACCATTACTTCACACATTCTCTAAGCCAGTTGTAATTTATCAATCATAATAATTGTTAGTATTTACTATTTGATTTATAACTATTATTAAATAGATGAACTCATAATTTTCCCTTTTTTTTTAAATAATAATTATATTAAATATTAAAATATGGAATTCTCTAATCACAATTAATTGCCACATAAGACTCAGATCACACTTTTTTTTTTTTTTTGCCAAAGTTTAACACCACTTATTTTGTGGTAAATTTCAATAACCTATTCTAAGATTTGGGCTAATCCCAACCAAATACAAGACTTTTCAAAATTGACCAACTTGGTCCCTAAACTCAACTTGGTTCTTAAACACCGTTAGGCCCATCTGTTAGTCAATTGAGCCCTTTATTCTCTCTTTTCTCCCCCTGATTCTCTTTTCTCTCGCATCTTTCTCTTTTCTCATCCCTCTCCCTAACCCTAAACTCTAATCCCTCAAAATGGCCAAAACCTCATGGTTATCACTAGCAAACCACAACCACCGTAAGCTACCACCACAGTGGTTCAACTGTCTTTTGGTTCTTTGTCTCTCAAGCTCAGCCATGGCCAAACTCCACAAAACCCACTCCACCACTAATTAATGGCAGCAGAGCTAAACAACACCACCACAACCGCTGGCCCCCGCCTTCTCCTCTTCATTTCTTTTTTATTCTCTTCTTTATTTTTCTCATTTATTTTCTCATTTTTTATGGTGAAAACCCCCTTTTATGTTTGGTTTTGTGATTGGTTTTTGGTTTGGTTAATTTAGGGATTGGGTTCTCTATTGGCTGTAGAGATTTAGTAATTTTAATTTGGGTTTGTAGAATGGGATACTAGGTGTTTTGAGCTTGGCTATTAGGGCTTGCAAGGTTTGGAAAATGGGATTTTGGGGTTGATTTAAAAATGGGTTTGAATGTATAGTGTGTATGAAACTATGTATATATGCCTAAATCAATGATGTGAAAGATTTGTTTGTGGTTGTGAGCTTTTTAACATTGGTGGTGAGTTGGTGATTTTGTTTGGTTTTGTACAAGAGAAGATCAAATTTGATAGTTTCATCAATCAAAATCTGTGTATATATGCTTTATGTGTATGTATTGCCAAATTGGTATGGTTTGGTGTACACAGAGAGAATCAGAGAGAGAGAGAGAGAAGAGAGGGCTCAAATGACTATATGCTCTAATGGTGTTCAAGGACCAAGTTGGTAAATTTTGAAATGTGTTGGACTTGGTTGGCATTAGCCCAAGCCTTAGGGTAGGTTATTGAAATTTACATGTTTTTCTTTTCTTTTCTTTTTAGCCCTTTGAGCCAATTGTGCCAAACATTACTACTCTCCCGCTTCATGAATTTTTGGCTTCTCTCTTCTTCAAAACCCAATTAGTTCTTTCAGATTCTTCGGTTATAAATCCACTGATTATTATTATTTTTTTTTTTAAGTTCCAAATCGTTCTTCTCCTTTATATATCTCAAAACTTTAAAACCCATTTCTTTGTCATTTTGGAGATTTTTATCCTAAGGCGGAGTTGGAACCGAATCTAAAATCACCTAGTGATAAGGGTATTTTTGGCCTATGAAAATTTCTTTAACCCTTTGATCCATCGGGTAAAACACCTCACTTAAGGTCCGTCGAGAGGGTGGCTCACCTAGTATCCATAAAGTTAAAGACTTGTCGGGACGGGTATCTCATGTAATTCCCTTAGGACCCGATGGTGCAAGTAAAAGACCCCGACGGGGACTCTTTGGGTAGCATGTATTTAAGTCCGAAATATAAGCCCGACGGGTGCTCTATTAGACCCCGACGAATCATTTGCACACTGATGGTTGAGTACATTGAGTCCCACAAACTTTTACGTGTTCTCCACTCATGTATCCCTATATGGAAATAACTTGCACACCACGTCCAAAGGCCCTACTACAAATTCATATCTTCCCCGTATGGGAAGAGAAGCCCTAAAATCTCAAGGCATTAACTCCAAGTCTTCTCTACAAGAAAAACTCCTACATTCAAGGGATCTTAGTTAGCTCTACACCACTATATAAGCACCAAGCCTCCTCTTCCTTAAGGTATGTGAAATTTCCTATCTCTTACATTATTGAGTTCTTGGAGATTCTTCTATCACTAACTTAACTTTCGGAGGGTCTTTGGCCAACATCTCACTGATGTTCTCTGCTGGGTCTTTGTTCCTTTGTTCTTCAGGTACCCTTCATAGGCGCATGTGTGAACAATCAACTCATTGATAATTTTGCGCATCATCACCTAAAATCCTTGATCTCTATTACTTAGTGAATGTTTTGCATGTAGCAATCTCTCTCTCTCTCTCTCTCTAGGATTTTCTTTATTTTTTAGGTGGATCCATGATGGTTTGTGGTTGATTTGCTCAGTCTTGTGGGTGTCTTCGACTGTTTTGAAGAACATATGATGATTTGCTAACTAAATATTTGATTTTTTTTTCTAGATGGACACCACAGTAAACCTTAAGAACCAATAGTGTATTTTCTGATTTAGTTTTTTCTTGAGAAAAAATTGACATGACCTAGGATTTTAATCTCTACTGCACGTTTAGTTAGTGGGTGAGAAGGCAGCTTTCAATTAGAATAAAAAGAGATGTCCTATTAAAGTATTACTAGAGGCAAACTAGACCCATCTTTATCTCTTACTCTTATTATTAAATAAATAGATAATTAATTAAAAATATATATGTGGGCCATATTAAATATCTTAAATATATATGTGGGCCATATTATAAATTTAACTATTAGATTACATATATCTTATATTCTTAACACATATGTCATATTTCATGCTAATTAGATTTCATTTAATATTCTATCCACAAATAATTTTTTATGCATAATTTTGGACTACAAAACTTGAAATTTCAACATTTGATTAATGAAATGGATATTAATCTTTGATCTTGAAATTTTGCAAGTATAGAAAATATAAGAAGAAATGTAATTCAATGATATATTTGTCAAAATTCATATCCAACAAAAAGATATTTAGTAAAAGTTGTAATCATTTCCTACAAAATAGTTTATAATTAAACTTTGTTCTTCCAAATAATAAACTAGTATTTTATCTTAATTTCTTTATTTCTGGTAGTGGGAAAGACTCGTCTGATGGAGATGCAAAGAATTAATAGAACAAATAGTTGATTTCCAATACCGTGGCTTGTCCCCAAGGTCAAAATGAGAATATTTTAATAACAAAAGAAATCACCAATTTTAATCAAATGTTTGGTAAAGCATGCCTGCATACTTACTGAAACATAGATGGGATGGAAAGCTATTGAACTATAGAAAAAATAAAGTTAACAAGTATGCAAAAAATACCATTTTGTTCCTTATATTTTGTAGTCATTAATTGTTAATTTGATCTATATTATTTCTAACTTGCTATTAATTTGGTTAATATATTTTGGTAGCAGATAATTAAATGATTGTTATTTTTAACTTGCAATTAGTTTGGTCCTTATTATTTTCAATTTGCAGTCATTATTAGTTTAAATCTAGATTTGTTTTAGTTGCTGAGTTGCTATTGTATCTACTAGAATTGGAATTTGGTAAATTTGATTTGTGTTTGGTTGCCAAGAAAGTGAAAGAAAATGAAAGAAAATATGTGATTTGATGATAGGGACCAAATTGATTGCAAGTTGAAAACAACATAGACCGAATTGATTGTTACCAAAGAGTAAGAACCAAATTGGCAATAACCCTAAAATGTAAGGATCGAAATAGTATTTTTCCTTCAATTATTGATAGTCAATGGGCTCACGAATCTTCTGCTTTTTTACGAGGTGGTAAATTATAAGAAAAAATCTAGGATCTTAACATTTTGTGTCATAATTTTGTTACAATTTTGATGTGGTAAGCCGTAAGTTGTAGAAAAAAATTAGTAGATCTATGTGAAAGTAAAAAGTAACTAGTTAGAATTTGCACATAAAATAATTGTGAGATAAAATATGGTAAAAAGTGTGGTCTTAGAATTAATCAAATTATAATCGATATATTTTCCTTATCTCTGGTGGGAAAAGCAGGAAAAGGCTAAACTGATGGAGATGCAAGAATTTATTAAAAATTTAAAACAAACAGTAGACTCCCAATACCATAAGTTGCCCCTTGTTTAAAAAGAGAATATTTTAATAACAAAAGATGTCACCAATTATTGATAGATGGGATGATTATCCAAAAAATAAAATAAAAAAGAGAAAAAAATTTCAATTAAAAAAAAAAAAGTTAAAAAGTGACCCAACAATTCAATTATTCATAAGTTAATAAGAGCATGTATCTACTGCTCAGAGACGCAAAAGATTTCTTAATTTTTTTCATAGGTTTTTTTAGGTGTTAAATTATAATTGATGTAAGATCACTTTTAAATGGGCCACCATTTAAACTATTTTATTATACACCTATATATCACAATATATCTACTCAACATTTATAAGAAGACATTATAAAATCTTTTGTGCCACTGGGTCTAGAATTGTCTTTTTCATAATGGGATATTCCCTTCAATTACTAGCCTACTTGCCCGTAACAATGAAAAACAAATGTGATTGCCATTTGCCAGTGCTATAAATTGAGTCTCCAACTGATTTTGGCTCATTAACTGAGAAATTAAATTAGTACATTATAAATGATTGTTTAATTATTTCTCGGCCTGTTTTGAGGAAAATTCCTCCAACTCACTATATAGTGTTTCATAAAACTATCCACGTGTAATTTTGAGCATATGAAATATTTAATGAGTCATGTAACTCATTTGAATAATATGCGAGGATGATTTTATGAGTTGGCACATAATGAGTTGGAAAAGATTCCTCCAAATCAATTTGGAGAAAAACTTTTTTTTTTTTTTGGTTCTCTATGGGCAGAAGATAGTTTTGGACTGGTGCCCTAAAACCCAATTAAATAATTTATCTTTTAATAACAAAAGTGTTTTATTTTCTAAGAATGTATGTTTATAAAATATTAGACATTATGTGTTGTAGTTCTTGAGATACATTGTATATGATTTAGGTGTGTTGTGAATGAGATTCACATACAGAAGTAAATAAACAGTTCCTTGTAAACTCAAAAATTATTAGTTTATAATCGATGATGAAATTGGGTGCTTCATTTAAGAAAACTATAACATATCAATTATGATTATTTGTTTTTATCATGAAAGTGAAAGATTTCTGATTGATATGTTATAAATAAGACTTAAATTTATTGGTATGTTATAAATAATTAATTTTTTTTTAATTATATGAGACTTTTTATTTATGAATTAATTGGACATTATCATATAATCCTTGAGATGCATTGTATGTGATTTAGTTACAGAATATATAAGTCACAAGTTCCTTGTAAACCAAAAAACGTAGTTCGTAGTCGGTGATGTAATTGGACATTTCATCTGCAAAAACTATAACATGACAACTAAGATGATTTGTCTTCATCATGAAAGTGGAGACTTCTAGTTGAAGTGTTGATGTGCCTTAAGTGTGTAAGACACATTGAACTAGATCACTATAAAATTAATTATTCAATTTTTAATTGAAAAATACAAAGTGGGAAAAAAAGTAGATTAGAAAATTTGTGCCAAACATAAAATGAGTTGGAAATAGAAAATAAATACAAGATTTAAGAAAGAGAAAATGAATACACACCCAACACAAACCAAACAACACCTGAATTTAGAGCTCTTGTTTTGAGGATCCCCAAACCATCTTCCTTCTTAGTAATTAGGAAGTTAGGATTAGTGACCAAGTGCATTTTCTGTGTATTTTTAATAGAGGTTAATGGAATGCTTGAATTGAATAAATTAAAATTAGAGAACTCAAATGAACAGAAGTACATTCTCAAAAAAAAAAAAAAAAAAAAAAAAAGAACAAAAGTAAAATTAAAGACCTACATTGAATTTTAGTTAAAGTTAGAGTGTAATTTACATCTCAACCTTATTTTTAATACACAACTCTTTATTTTATTTTAGGCAAAAACACTATTTTGGTTCCTAAATTTTAAGGTCACAGTCAATTTGGTCCCCATATTTTGGTAGCAATCAATTTAGTCCATGTTATTTTCAACTTGTGGTTAATTTGGTCCTCACCATTAACTTTTAACAGAAAATACTTACGTGACAAATGAACTGCACAATTGACACATTTAATATTAAAAGATTAAATAAAATGCCGATATGTCTAAATTTTATTGGCCACGTTAGTGTTTAACAGACAAAAAACATACACTTTAGAAAAATAAAATTTAAAGGATAAATTTAAAGAATTAAATTAATCAAACAAAATAAAAATTTATTAAATAAAATTTTAATTTTTTCTTGGACTTTCTTGACAACTAAACACCAACCCAATACACAATTTTCATCCCAATTTAAGGAATCAGAACCTTACACAAAACAAATCCAAATCCTCCTAAAAAACCATATTTAACAACACCAATTCATCAATAGATAGCACATCTGATTCAGATAAAGATGGTTTTGCCAAAAGATCGCTACAGTTCCATGAAAGATTTATGAAATTCTTAATGGGCTTTGTGCCATCAAGCTTGATTTTTCTTACATGCAGTGCACATATGCCAGAGCCAGAGACCAATGATCCTGTTCGGACTTGATCCAATCAAGGCTTGTGAGGATCCGATCGCTAATACAATAATAATGATCTTCTTGTATAAAAAAAAATAATAATAATAATAAGGGGGGGGGGGGGGGGGGGGGGGGGGTGGTGGAGTGGGGCAGGTGCCCCTTGAACTTTCAAATTTTTTTAGTACTAACATGGTACATATATCACACATGCCCCACCGACACAAAAGGCATTAGGTTGTAGACTTGTAGTTGTGCACAAGATGCAAATCTTACTGCCATAAGGAAATAGGAATCATAGGGGAATGGGGCTGACCTAATGACTAAAAAAAAAAAAAAAAAAAAAGGAAAGAGGATCATAGTAACAAACGAAAAAGGAATTACACAACCTAATATTAATACTAATAGGACTCTATAAAAAACATATATATATATATATATATAGTAATGATTAAAAAAAAAAAAGAGGATCCTACTGCCAAACGAAAAAGGAATTACACAACCTAATACTAATACTAATAGGACTCTATAATATATATATATATATATATATATATATAAATGAGTAAAGGATGCCTCACATTAAATATATATATATATATAAATATATATTTCTTTTGATACCAATCTCTTTCAATTTGTACCTTAGAGTTCTTGTTGAGTTTTAAAAGCATTCAGCACTTAAAGGAATTGGACAGCTTGTTGAAAAGATGGTAGAAATGAAAGAGGATGTTTCATATCCATTAGTTTACTCATTAGTGACTTTGGCATTGATTTTACCAGTTACAACAGCTATTATTGAAAGAGCTTTTTTAGCAATGAACATAATTAAAAATCAACTACGCAATCGAATGGGAGATCAATGGATGAATGATTATTTAGAAAGATATATTTAAGACTATTGAATGTAAAAAAATCATGCAACAGTTTCAAAATATGAAAAATCGTCGAGAGCAATTGAGTAAATTAAACTAGGTGTGAAAAGCCAAATTAAAGTTTACATTTTATGTTAGATTCTATATGACAAGTACATTAGCATATAGTTGCTTATTTATTTTGTCATTAATATTGATTAATTTTTTTATATTAGTTTTTTACTTTTAATTTTGTCTTTTAATCTTGCCCCCGACCTAAATTTCTGGCTCCGCCACTGATAATAATAATAATTGATGATGCTGTAAAATCACCAGTGAACTACACGATCCACGCTCGCTTAAACTAACAACCTGCAAGAAGAAAGAAGTGATCTCATCGAGAGCACCGATGTGGTGTTGGCCAAATACCCTCTGACGGTCAAGTTAATATTATTCTCAACTCTAGAGTGCTAGAGAGGGTAAATCATGCGTACCTTGATTTGTGAGGGTATTGAGGCTTTTATAGTAGTAGGAGGTTGGCCTCTCTTCCTTGACCTAGAAGTCTTTTCCTTGTAGAACTCTACTTGAACAACCCCAAACGTGATGGGCAAACATTTCCTTGTAGAGTGGTTTTCCATTAAGCGCGTATCTTCTAGAATTACCCTTGCTCTAGTATTCTGATTTCCTTTAGGATTATTTCGGATTTCAAACGTGCGCCACAAGTATTTTAAGTTATGCCAGGCCCTGGGCTCTCCCTTGTAGTTGGCCCATGGGCTCGGATCTGTCAGGCCCAACGTCATACTATTTTTTACCCCTTCAGTTGCCCCCTTCACCCTATGGTCCATCATGACTTAGGTGGTCGGACTAGTAGGGTGACGGTTAAATTTTAATTGGGATGACGATCTAAGATTATTTATGTTGACGGTTGAAGATCCTTGAAGTTGACGGTTGACGACTCTTGAAGTTGACGGTTTGAAGATCCATGAAGTTAACGGTTGAAGACTCTTAAAGTTGACGGTTGACGACTCTTGAAGTTGACGGTTCTTCAAGGGGACATGAACTGCGAAAATATGCTGACAGGTTGTCAAGCATTTATGAGGCATACTACGTGTCACTTTTTGATTGGTTTTTGTACCGAATCGAAGCGTCGCTTCGTCTTCCGTGCATCTCTTATATATATAATGCACATTTCCCCCCCCCCCCCCAATTTCTACAATTTTCAGCCAAAACATATTGTCAGAGCGCCATCGTCAACCTTGTCAGAGCAATCCGTCGAACATCCGTACCCGTCAACTATACGTCTGTCGACTTTCCGTTACTCAGAGTAGTGAGTATTTATTATTATTATTTTTTCAAGTCTTGCATTTTGTTAAAACTACACACCCGTTAGTAATTATTAGATCCGTCAGTCTTAGGTTTTGTCGTCAATTGTAGGCAATGTCTAGTACGTCGAGTAATCAGTCAGTAGTTCATGACGGGGCGGAATACGAGGAAGTACACCCGTCCGGTCATAAAGACCCAGAGAGTCCTGGCGAAGAGAGGAGTTCGTCCGCCTCTTCCTCGTCCTCAACAAATGAGGATATGGAGATGGTTGAAGTAGAAAAAATGGTTGATGATGGTGAGGATCTACCGTTAGGACCCGTCATCTGTGTTGATGGACTTAGGGAGTTCATCATGCTACCAGAGTGGACGGTGCATAAATTCAATTCCGTCATTAAAGAGAAACATTTCAGCACATTTAGGACTAACTTTCAAATTCCGGACTACATTCTAATCCGTTTACCCTACGTATTAGAGAAATGCTATTACGACGGGGTAGAAGGTGTCGGAGTGTATGAACAGATGCTGAAGGCGGGACTTTGGTTTCCGCTAAGTACATTTCATAAAGAGCTTTTAAAATATCTAGGTCTGTCCGTCAACCAGATATCCCCAAACGCCTGGAGGGTCTTCATAGCCATGGAAATTCTCTATGGTGCAATGATAGACGGTGCTCGGAGGCTGATGGTGTGTGAATTCCTTCATTGCTACCGTCCAGACGAGATTGACAGGTCAAGGGGAATTTATAGTTTTGCCAGTAGGAGCCCGTTGTTGAAGGTCATTTTTGAAACGCCTGACTCAAATAGAGACTGGAAGAGTCGTTATTTCTTCCTAGAGGGTGACGGATGGATGAGCCATCCAAGAGAGACGGAGCATATGCCCGTCAACACAACTTGGGGAGTATTACATTCATCTCGTATGCATCCGTCAAATTTGCAAATATTTCTTACATTCGTCAGCTATAGTTCTTTCCTTTAACCGTCAATTTTCTCTGCAGGTAGAAGGCGCCCACAAGTTAGCATTGAGGAGTTTAGTTTCCTCGAGAGGATTTTTCAGAAGACCAAGCCGGAAGAAAGGACTTGGGCGAAGTTGGTAAATCCGAAAACCATCCATTAGTATTGTGACGGTCCCTAACCTACTCGTGAAGCCATCAAATACGATGAAAGAATTCACAGACGTAAGTCCGTCATCCTTTACTTCGCATAATTGGTTTTAATTATATATAAATAACTTCATCCGTCCTGTATTACAGAGATGGACGATGCTAAGAGAAGGGCGCTGATAAAATCACAGGCCGCCAAGCAAAAGGAGTCTAGCAAGGTTGTGGTTCCTAAGGGGACGGTACCGTTGGTAAAGAGGAAACCGTCATCCAAATCTGACCGTCCACACAAGCAGCAAAAGGTCCCTCTGGAACCCATCGAAGGGTTAATGGCTGAGGGTGCGAAGACCGTCACCCCAGTAAAACATGGGTCTGACAAGGGCTTAATGAAGGGCCCGTCCACTAGCCAAGAGAACCTCCTCTCCTCCGTGACGACTCCAAATTTGCTTTGGAGAAGCTTTTGTCAATCATCTCGTTGGAGGACTACGAGGACTTGGGTAATCACTCGACGGAGGCAATGGGGGAGACGGGTCTTTTTGCTGTTGCACAGGTAACTTTTATCCGTTGATTTAAGTCCGTTTACTCTGGTTAGCTTTTTGTCTAACACCGTTTAACTTTTTTGATCCAGTCCTTGGTTATGATGAAGGGTCTAATGGACCGGTGTCTTAATCGTGAGGCAGCTCTAGAACGTGTGCGAGCAAAGGCAGAGCAGACCGAGGATGAGCTTGGTCAACTTCACAAGTGGAAGTCCACAATGGAAAAGAAGTTTGACCTTTCAGAGTAGGCGAGAAAAGAGCTTAAGCAGAAGACGGAGGAAGCTGAGAAGGCCTTGGAAGCCAAAGAAAAGGAAGTCCAAGATTTGAAGGAAAAGCTCCGTCAAGCTAAGGAGGTTGCGGTCCGTGAGTATTGTGATTCCGACGCCTTATTGGGCGAGTTGGGGGGATCATTCCTTCAAGGCTTTGATGATGCACTCCGTCAAGTTAAAAAAGCCTACCTTAAACTGGACGTGTCAATGATAAATGTCAACGACCAAGATTAAACGTCTGTTTTGCCCGTCACTTCAGAGAACACAAACGACCTCTTTGGTGAGGATGCAGTTCAGGGTGACGAAGAATTAGTTCCAACCAAGCATGTCCAAGATGCTGACCTAAAAATGTAGATTATTATTACATGTCTTTTTTTGTATTTATTTTGAGAACGATCCGTCCTTCATTTCTTGTATTAAATGATTACCCTCTGAGGGTCTTATCTGTCACAATGCACTATCTTACAATTTCATGCTGGCTAATTCTTTTTGTTTGAAACTTGCATAAATATCCATCCTCTTTAGAAAGGAGAGATTGAGTAAATATTCGTCTGTGTAATTTTTGTATAACGGTGTTGACGGTCTGGTATCCGTCTATTTTGAATTTGTTGTACCCATGTATTCTTTTTTATCCGTCTACATTGTGAAATACGGGTATTTCCAACGTATGCGTGATCCGTCCACTTTGTGGACTTAAATTATTTTCACCCTATGGACGATCCGTCCACTTTGTGGACTTTGTAAATAGTCCTCACCCTTTGGCTGATCCGTCCACTTTGTGGACTTAAATTATTTTCGCCCTATGGGTGATCCGTTCACTTTGTGGACTTTGTAAATAGTCTTCACCCTCTGGGTGATCCGTCCACTTTATGGACTTTGTAAATTATTTCACCTTTGGGTGATCCGTCCACTTTGTGGACTTTGTATATAGTCTTCACCCTTTGTGTGATCTATCCATTTTGTGGACTGTAAATTATTTCATTTGGGTGATCCGTCCATTTTGTGGACTTTGTAAATTATTTCACCCTTTGGGTGATCCGTCCACTTTGTGGACTTTGTAAATTATTTCACCCTTTGGGTGATCCATCCACTTTGTGGACTAAGTTATTTCACCCTTTGGGTGATCCATCTACTTTGTGTACTTTGTAAATTATTTCACCCTTTGGGTGATCCATCCACTTTGTGGACCATAAGTTATTTCACCCTTTGGGTGATCCATTCACTTTGTGGACTTTGTAAATTATTTCACCCATGGGGTGATCCGTCCACTTTGTGGACTTTGTAAATTATTTCACCCTTTAGGTGATCCGTTCACTTTGTGGACTAAGTTATTTCACCCTATGGGTGATCTGTTCACTTTGTGGACTTTGTAAATAGTCTTCACCCTCTGGGTGATCCGTCCACTTTATGGACTTTGTAAATTATTTCACATTTGGGTGATCCGTCCACTTTGTGGACTTTGTATATAGTCTTCACCCTTTGGGTGATCCATCAATTTTGTGGACTGTAAATTATTTCACCCTTGGGTGATCTGTCCACTTTGTGGACTAAGTTATTTCACCCTTTGGGTGATCCGTCTACTTTGTGAACCGTAAGTTATTTCACCCTTTGGGTGATCCGTCCACTTTGTGGACTTTGTAAATTATTTCACCCTTTGGGTGATCCGTCCACTTTGTGGACTACGTTATTTCACCCTTTGGGTGATCCATCCACTTTGTGGACTTTGTAAATTATTTCACCCTTTGGGTGATCCGTCCACTTTGTGGACCGTAAGTTATTTCACCATTTGGGTGATCCGTCCACTTTGTGGACTTTGTAAATTATTTCACCCATTGGGTGATCCGTCCACTTTGTGGACTTTATAAATTATTCACCCTTTGAGTGATCCGTCCACTTTGTGGACTAAGTTATTTCACCTTTTTAGTGATCCGTCCACTTTGTGGACTTTGTAAATTATTTCACTCTTTGGGTGATCCGTCCACTTTGTGGACTTTTTACATGTTCGTCTACTTTGTGTAGCTTATCCATTCATAATAAAAATCTATATGGAAAATCAAAGCTGTGTCTAAATATTCTTCTTTAAAGAAAATGCGTTTGTAGAAAAAGTACCTACCCCTTGAGCTTAAAAAGGCACAAAAAGATTGTAGCAAAGTCAAAGAAAAACTGGTAAATTGTAGCTAAAAATAAAATAAACTAGGAAATCGCTAGTTTTTCGTATTCTCTCTACTGGTAGTATTTTCGTAGATGCTCCGTGTTCCAAGGGTGCTGCAACTTTTGTCTGTCCATTGTTTCGAGGTGGTAGGTCCCCTTCCTTTGCCATGATACGATCCTGTAGGGTCCTTCCCAGTTGGGGCTGAGTTTTCCTTATGAAGGATCTCTAGCGGCACCCATTACTTTCCGTAGTACAAGATCTCCGACCTGGAAGTACCGATACCTCACTTTGTTGTTGTAGTGTTTTACCATGAGATTCTAATAACGCCCCAGCCTTTGCTCTGCTACCGCTCTGACTTCGTCCACTAGGTCAAGCTGGAGGCGTATTGCCTCTTTGTTCTTATCTTCATCGTAGCTCTCCACCCGATAGCTCATGAGCCCCACTTCTACAGGAATGACAGCTTCGGTTCCATATACAAGTCGAAATGGTGTTTCTCTAGTGGGTGTTCTTGCTGTGGTCCGGTATGCCCATAGGACGCTTGCTAGTTCGTTCGGCCAGATACCTTTTGCCCTCTCGAGACAGGTCTTGATTATCTTGAGCAAGTACTAGTTCGTGGCTTCAACTTGCCCGTTCGCCTGTGGGTGTGCGGGTGACGAGTAGTGATTCTTGATCCCTAACTCCGAGCAGAAGTCTCTGAACGTGCTGTTGTCGAATTGCTTACCGTTGTCAGAAACTATTGCTCTGGGTATCCCGTACCTGCATATGATATTTCTCCAGACAAAACTCCGGATGTTTTTCTTCGTGATGGTGGCTAAAGCTTCCGCCTCGACCCACTTAGTGAAGTAATCTATGCCTACTACCAAGAATTTCAGATGTCGGATCGCCGTCGGGAATGGGCCCATGATATCAAGTCCCCATTGTGTGAACGGCCAGGGTGCCGTCATAGGTGTCAGTTCTTCGAACGGCTGCCTGATGAAATTGCTGAACCTCTGGCATTTGTCGCAAAACTGGACATAGGCTTATGCATCCTTCATCATTGTAGGCCAGTAGTATCCTACTCGAATCAACTTGTGTACAAGTGATCATGCACCCGAGTGGTTTCCACAGATACCTTCGTATACTTCTCTTATCACGTAATCTGCTTCCTTTTGGCATAAACACCTTAGGTATGGTCGAGAGAAACCTCTTTTATATAGGACGTCTTTTATCAAGACGAACCTTGTCGCCTGGACCTTCTGCATCCTTGCTGCCTCCTTCCCCTCTGGTAAGACCCCGTTTTTTAAGTATAAAACTAACGGTGTGGTCCAGGTGCTTTTGGAGCCTATCTCCTGCATGTTGCCAGAATCTATTTGTGGAGAAAGTTGAACAAAAGAGAGTACATTACCAGGGGTTATCATATTCTCTGCTGAAGCGGTCTTGGCGAGACAGTCGGCGTGCTCATTTTCTCTTCTAGGGATTTGGATGATTTTGGCCTCTAGGTCGTCAACTCTTGCCCTTACTTGATCAAGGTATCTCTTCATCATTTCGCCCTTGCATTCATAATCTCCATTCACTTAATTAGCTACGACCTGAGAGTCGTAGTAAATGACTACGCTCGCGGCTCCTGCAGCTTTAGCGAGGTCGAGGCCTGCTATTAATGCTTCGTACTCTGCGTCATTGTTAGTGATGAGGAAGTCGAGACATACCATACATTCAACCCTGTCTCCTTCGGGTGACAGCAGCACGATGCCGGACCCCCCGGCTCGTCTATTGGATGATCCATCAGTATATATGCTCCAATGAGGGGACTCTTCTGCCCCTTTGTCTTCGTCATAAGTGAATTCTGTTATGAAGTCGGCTACGATCTATCCTTTGATGGCGGTCCGTGGTTGGTACTTGATATCAAACTCGCTTAGCTCTATAGCCCACAACATCAGTCGACCTGCAGCTTCAGGATTGCTCATCGCCTGTCGCAAGGGCTTGTCGGTTATGACGTTCACTGTATGGGCTTGAAAGTATGGCTTGAGCTTGCGAGCCACCGAGACTAATGCAAAGGCAAGTTTCTCCATCGATGGGTATCTTTCTTCAGCATCGCGGAGCGCCCAGCTGGCATAGTATACGGGCTTCTGTACCCTATCCTCTTCTCTGATCAAGGCCGCGCTGACTGCAGCAAGGGAGACAGCCAGGTAGAGGAAAAGCTCTTCACCTGGTTGCGAGAGACTCAGTAACGGTGGGGAAGATAGATAGGCTTTCAACTCCTCAAATGCTCGCTAACACTCGACCGTCCACTCGAAAGACTTCTTTAACGTGCGAAAGAAAGGTAAGCACTTGTCTGTGGCTCTCGACACGAATTTATTCAATGCCGCTATTTTGCCGTTAAGTCCTTACAATATAATAAAATAAATTATATTGTAAGGACTCAATTTGTATCGATCCCAAACTGGTGTTGCGTTCACACGTTAAAGGCCCAAACAATAAAATTTGCAGAGCGTGGGTTGAAAGGTTAGGCCTTGGTCACCGAACAGTGATTGGTCAAGGTGTTCATGGTGGATGCAAAGAGGTGAACTAAGTATATTCATGGACCTTGTCCATTAAGCTTTATATTCTTATTCTTCCTTTTACTTTTTGGGTACCATGGTTCCAGCCCTTTTCTTGACGCATAAGCCTTCACATTATATAGCCCTTTTCGGTTGATCCTGGCCTTCCATCTGTTGATTAGGCAGGTAACTACTCGAGTACCTGTCCCATTAGCCGCCTCCCCTTATTTTCTGTTAGTTGCAATAACCAGAGCCATACTGTTCAGGAGTCTTTTCCTATCAATATGGCTAGGACATTTGTTGGCGCATTCAATGTGGAGGTGACGTCTTTTCCTTGAACGGCTCCCACATTATACCCTCGTGCGAGTCCCATTCTACTCGTTTTTTCTTCTGGGAGCGCTTTAGAGGCTGCCTTTGATGACATGTCGTTCTTCCCTTTGGATGCGGAGGACAGGGTCATCCTCGGCTGCATCTCTAGGCTATTTGGTCTTTCACTACTTGTCCTCAGCAACTTCTCTCCTCGACGCGGGCCCTGGGCCCTAATGGAAAGTGGACCGAGACACAGATTCTCTGGCCCCACATATATTTTTTAATAATTTAATTTAACAAAATTTGATTTAATTTAATACTTCAAATTAATAAAATATAATTCCTCACTACAAATTAGTAAAATATAATGTAATAGCTAAAAAAAATATAAAACCCATTTAACTAATTATTTCTAACCCAAACCCAACCCAACCCAATTATTATGGGTAACCCCAACCCACCTATTTACCCAATTATCAAAATGCCCCTAAAGTATAAATGACTAAAGTACTCTAAAATCTTAAAAAATGACCAAAATACCACAAAACCTCAAAATAACCATGAAACTGACAAAATGACCAAAATACTCCCAAAATCCAAAAAAATGACCAAAATACCCCCAAAACCCAAAAAATGACCAAAATAACCCAAAACCTAAAAAATAAAATAAAACAAGAAGTCTCAGTCAATTTATTTTTCTCCTTTTATTATATTTTTCTATAGGAAAAAAAATAGATTAGATTGTAACCTAAGAAATTCAAAGCCCCTACCAATTCCACAAAGTTTAAAAGGTTGAGGACCTTCTCTGATAAGTCATAAGATCCTGCACCACACAAGATGAAACTCATTATATTATTCACCAATTCATCTTTGATTGACAGAAAGCAATAAGAAAGAAAAGGGAATTTATTACTAATCATAAAAATAAGAAAGAACGTGAAATAGAATCATTATAAAAAAGAAGTCCCTCGACCACTCATAACAAATACTTCCTCTCCAGCATTATACATTAGTTCGCAAGCAGCTATAGAGATCTGCCAGTGTAATATAGTCCAAAATGAGAGGTGATGAAATAGCATACAACATTCTAGTTGTTACACCTATTATTATATTCGAGTATGATTCTTCAACATCTAGTCAAGTTCTAAATGACTTACCTCTGTTGCTTGTTTAGGTTGGAATTCATGTTATTCCAAGAACATGAATTCAAACCTAAACAAGCAACAGAGGTAAGTAATATAGAACCTGACCAAGGGACAGCCACTGTGGAGAGAGATCACATGGTTTACAACTGAATTGAATTCATAAAAATAAAAAAATAAAAAATAAAAACCTGCAAAAGTGGAAGTATACATTATACTTGCTTATCCCTTATATTAGTGTTTCATGCTCAGCGATGACTCAGCCTCTCTATGGCTTTAATGGATCGCTAAGACCTCTCCATAAGATAGTTTTTGTGAAGAAAATATAAGCATTGACTAGTGCAATCTTCATAGGCTAAGAAATTAACTTCTATCACCATTACTAAAAGCCTTTTCAGCCAATGTTTTAGCGTTATTCGGACATTCCTTGAATTTCAAACAGTCCCATCAATTCCACACATTCAATTCTAAATATACTATTATATATATTCACACAATACAAGAATAAGCAGGGCCTGTGTGTAAAGTTGGGGGACATAATAAAGCAGACAACATAAGAGGGAAAAGGAAATGATAATTCAGGAATCATGGTAGAGACATTATTCTTTGTAATAATGTCCTAAGAAAAGGAAAAAGGAATAGAACATAGTACAAGAGTAAAAAATTGAGAGAACCAGTTTAGCAATGAGAAATATTTACATGAGACTAATTAATCTACCACAATAATTGGATAAGATGCGGGCAATATATGGTCTTTACCACTATTGCAAGCTATCACAACAATCACCAAATAAACTATAAAACGCATAAAATTTGTTGAATGATATTGCATGTTTATGTGGAACTGATAAGCATTGAGCCAAAAATAATATTCAGAAACAAAAAGTGAGAGTAGACCTGTCCACCATTTTGTGTTCAGTAGAGGGATGAACATCAAGTGGGGTTTTGTTAGATAGCTGAATTGCATACCCAGCTTCCCCAGGTGTAGGAACTTTCACTTTTTCTTCCCTGACCTATGGAAAACAGTAAAAACATGTTCCTGAGCCTTGCAATTTGAATTCATTTGGAAAGAGGTGCTTTGATCACCTCAAAGTGAATAAACTGTAATTGATACAAAGATCAGCATAATCAATTTATCTAAATGATGGCTGCAAAGTTAGGCCTCATTGGCCAAGATATGGCCCAAGAAAGACAAAGGGGTCTTTACAAATCTCAAATTATGCATCTTGCTCAACCTCTTTTACAATGGATACAGAGTCAGAATGTTAAGTGAAGCCCCAAAGAACTGAAAATTAATCTTAGAGATCATACATGTCAAAGCACTCATACCTTTCATGAACTCTTAACAACCAATGATTTGCAAATAAATGTCTGGTCCAAGATTCTTAATAGTTAATTTAAAAAATGAGTATCTAAACAATCTTCTTAGTAATTATCATTAAATTTCATTATAATCGAAAATCATTTCTGAAAATACTACAGTCTACCTATACATGTGGTGCCTTGTTCAGATGAGAAGGGCATTGCCTATGAATTTCCTGGGCAATTGTTTGACAATACTGACATAGTGACATATATCATCTTTTATGTTCATTTCTACATGCCAGCATATGCTAAAGTCAACACATTTGGAGATAGAATCCAGATTATCCCATTTTCTTTCACTTGTTAATTTCCCTATCTATTGGAATCTTCCCAAGCAATGTGATATAGTCTATAGATTACCGAACCACCACTTAATTAATGGTGACTTCAATTATAAGCAGACCCAATAAATTCAATTTTAGGCAGGTTCATGCTTGTGATCAAAACCATAGTTCACTTAAAGCAAGACATTGCAATCCTTAAAAACCAAAGTGCTCAGTTAGCAAAAACAACATTTAGTTTCCTCACTAACCCATCTACTCCAGGCCCAAAAGAATGACATAAATGCTGTTACTTTGGGATTCAAAACACCAGAGCTTCCCATCTCTTCCTGGCAGCAGCCATATCTTTCATTTGGATAGTACACCAATGCTGAATTAGATACAAAGACAACCCACATTAGAAACAATGAGCAATATAACAACCACAAAAGGTCCATTGGTTACTGTGAAAATATAATAAAAGAAAACTCAATATTGAATCCTAACCCTTCCATAATTCACAGCATATTCTCTCAGTCAAGCTGATAATTTGTCATCAAGTAAACCAAAAACAACCAAAAAGACAGAAACTTTAACTTTTCTTTTCTTTTCTTTCATCTTCTTAGAACCCAAACATAGACAAAAACAAAACACCCATAAAAATAATAATAATAATAAACGAAACCCATCCATTAATCAGGACAAGGAAAAGTTGGAAATTTTGCATACCAAAACTTGGGTTTTCAAGAGGGTCAGAGTTTCGGAGAAAATAGTCTAAAAAAAAGCAAAAGACACTTGAATATATAAAGTAAGGATATGCTTATCCAGGATAATGTTCTGCTCGGAACAGCATTAATCCTGGTAAGAACCACTTCTTTTGGATTATTTTTTTGTTTATTGCTACAAAATATATATATATATATATATCTTCACATAAATTTTTAAATTTTCTAAAATAGCCATATTTTTTAGTTAAATAATTTGAAATTTTAAAATACAAACGGATTAAAAGAGTTATTTACTATTTTTAAAGAAGTTCTTAAATTTTAGGTTTTTTCTTTTCTCTCTAAATTACCAAATTTTGTTTCTCAAAAGAAAAATACCAAATTTTATTTTAAATTCAAAATTTTAAACTTTTATCAACTCTCATGTAGAGAAAGATTCAAAAAATAAGGACATTATTTTATCTCACTTTTAAACATTGTTTTAAAAATACTCACAATTATTTTATATATTTTTTTAGACAGATAAGAAAATAAAAAAATAAAAAAGAACTTCATCGCATGTGCAAATAAGGGTGTCAATGTTCGACCCAACCTGCAAACATGACACAAACCCGACACAGATTTTTTCAGGTTAGGGTTAGACCTTAATGGGTTTGAGTCATAAATGAGTCAACCCGAAAGCGACACGATAAATTCAAATTTTCAAATTTTTATCAACTCTCACATAGAGAAAGATTCAAAAAATAAGGACATTATTTTATCTCACTTTTAAACATTGTTTAAAAAATACTCACAATTATTTTATATACTTTTTTAGACAAATAAGAAAATAAAAAAATAAAAAAGAACTTCATCGCACATGCAAATAGGGGTGTCAATGCTCGACCCAACCTGCAAACACGACACGAACCCGACACGGGTTTTTCCAAGTTAGGGTTGGGCCTTAATAGGTTTGGGTCATAAATGGGTCGACCCGAAAGCGAAACAATAAGAAACGTGTCATAAGTGAGTCAACCTGCGTAACCCGCAATAGACACATTTAACACACAAATTTATTTGTGTCAATCCGAAATGACCCACTTAACACAACCCATTTAACTCGTATAACAAATAAATATTTATTTTACTTTAGATTTTTCAAATACCTTTTATATCCAACATATATTTTAAATTTAAAAATAAAAGTAAGTAATTACAAAAAGTTACAAGGGATATAATTAGAAATTGAAACTTTACAAACCCTAGATCTCTAAACCCTACAAACCCTAAATTATTTCTAGATGGATGTTATATTTAATATTATGCAGGTTGAAATGAGTTGTATTACATTCATATCAACCCAACACGACTCGTTTATTAAGCGTGTCAAATGGGTTCGGTCATGTCAACCTGCCTTATTAATAGGTCAGGTTGGGGTTAAAGGATCATGACACGATTATTAAATGGGTCGGATTAGGGTTGAGCCATTTAGTCGAATACCCCTATCTCGACACGACACGATCCCGACACGCTAACCCTAATTGACACCCCTACATGCAAAGCATTTGCAATGGGACTAGTGTGTGTATATATATTTCGTTGATAAAAATATTTCATTACAACAAAGGCCAAAAAATAAATAGAATTTTTTTTTTTTCAAAACAAATAAGTCTTAGATGGTCATATTTTGTGTTTGCTACCTTGCTTAGCTAATTTATAAATAGTACACTCAAACTTTAGCCTATTTTATTTTCATTTTTGTTTGTATGATTTAGATTTTTAAATAACAGTCAGTTTGTTTCAATGAAATTGACTCATTTTTGTGTTTGATTATGATCTTAAAAATTAGTTAAAAAAAGACCTTTTTTTTTTGTAGTTTGACTAGCACTAAAGATTATCAATATTTATTGTTATTAAAACAATTATATGAAAAACATTTTCTTCTTAAAACCATTAAAAAGCCCTAAATTGGAAAATATACCCTAAATTTGCAATCCATGCAAAAAGTTAGAAAGGAAACTAAATTGATTTGAGTAAAAAATGTAATATGACACAAAGTCAACGATCAGTCTATGAAGAGAAAGTCTGGGCAAAGAGCTTTTGCAGAGTAGCAAGTTTGATTCCCTTATTTAGGTTGTGCTTGTAAGAAAAATATTAGAATAGTTTTTAATAAATGTCAAACATGTTTTTTGTGCGATTGTTGAAATATTTTAAATTTAGAAGTGTTCATCAGTCGTAATAATTGAAGATTTTGGGCTATTGATTTACTGAAGATTTTGATTTTTTTTTTTTGAGAAGGTAGCATTTTAAACATATGGAATCCACTCTATGATAATTGCTTTTTATAATCAAGTCAATACACCAATTGATTTTTGATATAAGCGAGAATTGAATCTCAAATCGAATAAAAAAAAAAAAATTTATTAGTTAAGCTAACTGCAACTTTTGATCTTTGGGTTGAGTGTGAATTGAGGTGGCAAGAGGTATGGGTCAAGCAACCCATGCCTTCTAAAATCACTTCACAAGATTCTTCAAAAAATATATAATAAAAATAAAAAATCTCTACACATAAGGCAAAGGTCATGCCCACTAAAAATTACATCACTACTTTGCTAAAATCTGCCTTCAAATCCATCTTGTTCTATTTTTAAAAAACATGGACCTCAACATCTTGCTGCTCATAGTGTACTATTAGTATTGGAAATGAACGTGTGAAACCATATATTGGATTACTCTAGTGCAGTACCGAGTCAACTCCTATGCCGCTAGCTATGCCCTGCTAGGTCCCCCTGGCATGGTTGAGGTTCCATAGCACGTCATGAGCACCAGGCTAAGGGGTGGTTGAGCAACTCAAGCGAACCGCCCTACCTTACTTCAACATAGGGACAAAAGGGAGATTTTATCCAATTCCCCCTGGACAATAGGCACACTCATCTTTCCTAAGGGTACGTTTGGTACACTGAATGGAAATTACGACTGTAGTTTTCAGAACCGGACCAAACCGAGAGGTCGAATCGTGAAAATTGAGAACCGGGATGAAAATCGATTTTTAAAGCATAAAGAACCGGATTTCTGTTAATTTCGTGAACCACTAAAACCGAGGTTGGACTGCACAAACCGGTGAGAACCGTGCGGTCCAACCCCTTAGCAATTAAAAAAAAAACTTAACACAATTTTATTTTACTTAATTAAATTATCCATCTCTTACAAGGAATACAAAAAATTATAATTAAAATCCTTCAAAGATATTCAACTTTACTTCAAAAATTAATCATAAATTTTAATGTTTTCATGGTTATTATTTTATTTTATTAACTTTCTTATTTAATTATTAAATATATGCTTGAAAATCATTAAATTTCCCTCACATATATAGATATATTGTCAATTTTGCTAGTTTTATAAATTTAATATTTATATTTGGGCTTTAATTAATTATTAAATTAATTATGACGTCATCACGGTTCGACCCTGGTTTGATCTCAGTTCGACCTCAAAAACCTTGAACCTCTCTCTTTTACGGTTCAATGAACGATCCGGATTTGAAAACTTTTACAACAGAAATTGTAATCTTTATTACTAGGAATAAAATACGTTGTAATGTAATAATTAAATCTATTCATTAGTTTGGTTATAAGTTATAACATTAGAATGAAACTTAACATTTATTTTAGGAAATTTCTTACTCATACAATTATATTTCCTTAAAAATTGTTATTTTTAAATTTAAGAGAGATATGTGTTATTTTTTATGATTTTTTATTTTTATAATTATTAGATGTATATTGAAAGTTTGTTTACTTTGAAATATATTAAGTTTTGAAATTATTGCACTTATTAAGGAATAACTAATACAACCTTTTAAAGATGAATAGTTATTCCTCATTTTGAAGAATAGCTATTCTTAAGGAATGATTATTCCTTATAATAAAAACATAACCAAAATAAAGAATAACTAAATCATAAGAATAACTATTACATTACAGCGTCTATTACAGTCTACCAAACATGCCCTAATATTTTTGTCGATGGCTCCATTAAATTTAGATATATGTGCTTATCCTACTTGACTTGTTATAGGAATTGCCCCTAACCATCAAAGTCTCACTAATTGTGTCCCCATGTCAATGTGCCTGCTTCTCTTTCTTACTGTACTCATTCATAGTCAAGGCATTGGACACTCCATTAAATTTAATTTCATCACCTAGTGTTGTATTTGTACTAAATTTCAATCCAACTCGAAGTTGTGACTTGTGGAGACGCTAGATAATTTCCTTCTGGTAATATGATGATTCTCTGTGGGGATGGAAAATAATAACACAGCTTGGGTCCAAAATGTACCATGCACTAGGTTCTTTTGGGGTCGGACCAAGGATGAATCACAATCTACTGACTGTGGACCAAAGAACGTACAACAAGTCGAAAATGAAAAGATAAGGAAAAAAGAAAAAAAGAACAAGTTTCCATCCATTGACTTCTCAATAATTTTCCACACTGTAACTTCACTAATATCTTCTGCACTCTGCAGCAAAAACTCCAAGAGAGGTAAAAAAAAAAATAATAAAAAAAAAAAAAATTAGGCCTTGTTTGATTTGTCTTTTCCCATCACTCAAAATTCATCACTCAATTTTCGTCACTTATCACTCATCACTCCTCACTCATCACTATCACTCAAAAATACCCCAATTTCTGATAACTCTGTTTGTGACTTGTTTGGGTGAAATATCTCAGTGAGTTTTGAAATTCCATCACTCACCTTTATGTCAACTCACTGGGTCCCACAAATATCAATTAAAAATTTGCTGTATAACTCTTACCCGCGTTCTCTCTTCTTCACGCCCTTTCCACCCCAAAACGTCCCCAGCATCCAGAAACCCAAAATTATCAAAATGGAACCGTGCAAAAGCCCAACATCACTGGCTTCCCCATCAATTTCTCATGTAAACTCAAGTATTCACCTTCAAACTCCCTACAACTACGAATAGCCAATGCTTTACATGCACGGAGAACCTCTGTAAGTCTCGCAGCATCACTGATCCCTGAAGCATTCTCTGCATATATCCCCGCATGTAGTCCAACAGCCTCATAACCTCGGTATGCTACAGAGGACGGAAAACTAACCCACTTCGGCAGTTTTGTCATACTCTCCGGTGATGGCCAAGCTTTCTTTTGGTGTTCACCAACAAAATAATAGTCTGGTGGTTGCCCAAAGAAAATAGCAATAGCAGCAGAGAAGACAGAGAAGTACACGAGGCCGATGTCATAATTCAGGACAATTTCAACCGCCCAATGACCAGAAAAATCGATTATAATCCAGTCCGGTAATTGCTCAGCGATGAACTGGCTGATAGGGTATTGGAGGCAATCATATGCAGTCTTTACTACATCTGGGAGATAATATTGCACCTGGGAAAGGGAGAGAGAGGTATGGACACAGTGACAAAGAGCTACACTCGCTGGTGAAGATTCCGGCCTGGTTCAGAGCTTCGATGAAGCGTTGTTCTTCAAACATGGACGATCTTCTCAGGCCTCGTTCAGTCTTCGAACACGAACTATGGTGCCATGGAGCTACCTCGCTAGGAATGAGGATGGAAGTGAAAATGAGAGGGAAGTGAGAAGAGGGAAATTTTTTAGGAAAAAATTTTCGGACTAATGCAGAGTAATAGGGAAGCAAGCTCTAACGGTCAGATAGATGGGACAATTCACTGGTCGAATGGGGCCCACTGAGACAGCTTATTACGAAATTGCCACTGAGTCATAGGTGATGAGTTTTGAAAACAAGGAAAATGTGTTTTCATTTTTGGTCTTCATCACTCAGTTTTTTGAGTGATAGGATCACCAAAACCGGATGACCAAACATGAGTGATGGTGTCCAAACAAAATATTTTCCGTGGGTCCCACAAATTTTGGATGATGAGTGATGAAAACAAGATCATATCACTCAAAACTCACTCATCCAAACAACCTCTTAGCTACAAAAAATGTTATAATCTTAAACTACAGTTTTACTCAATATCTTTTTATTGGATACACAATTGGATTACATCTTTTTCTTATATCCTTCATACTTACAAAATTTCTATAAAATTAAAAATTAATAATTATGTCATCAATAAAGTGTTTAAATTGCAAGTTGTTATAGTTTAAAATTATGCATAAAATATAAGCTTATAAATCATATAATAAATAATACCTGATTGACACAAAATTTAACATATGTGTTAAGAGAGCATAAAGAACGTGCAATTTAACGGTAAAATTTTCAAAATATATAATAATATTTATTTTACTATGTTAGGTTGTAACCTTAGGCTTCAACTAATTTTATAACTAAATTTTGTACTTAAAAAAACTAAAAGAACAAGGCAATAGGGTTAATAACTTAATAATTGTTAAAATATTAGCATTGATACACCATGTTGAATATGCTAATATAGATGCGAAAGTGAAAGCATAAAATATAGAACACAGTAACACACGGAAGTTACATGGTTCAGCCTAATGGCCTACATCCATAAAGGAAACCCTAAAATGTTACATTAATAATATATTAAAGTGTAGTACAAATCCTGTGTTACAATGAATCATAACATGTGTATATATAGTAGACTAAACCCTAAACTGATAGATTTTTAGTACAAGTAGGAGACTTGGCTTGTACATAAAGTAGAATTAGGCTTGGGCCTATACTAATGAGCTAATATATTTTTAACACCCCCTCTCAAACTCAAGATGGAAGCTTGATGAAATCTTGAAATTTGATAAAGTTGAGAAGATCTCTTAAATGATGGCTCTACGACGGTAGTTTGAGGAAGGCAATGGTCTTGCAGTGTTGATGCGACTTCTAACGGTGACATGACTATACCGGAGAGTTTTAACGACAGCAGTAGGAAGCTAAAGAAGATGTATGCAGCGAAAAAACACCGAGAAAGACAAAGATTGCTCTTAAATATACCGTAAGGACAAAAAACCATGGCCATAAGAACCTGGCTCTGATACCATGTTAAAATATTAGCATTGATACACCATGTTGAATATGCTAATATAGATGCGGAAGTGAAAGTATAAAGTATAAAACACAGTAACACACGGGAGTTACGTGGTTCAGCCTAACGGCCTACATCCACGGAGGAAACCCTAAAGTGTTACATCAATAATATATTAAAGTGTAGTACAAATCCTGTGTTATAATGAATTATAACATGTATATATATAGTAGACTAAATCCTAAACTAATAGACTTTTAGTACAAGTAGGAGACTTGGCTTACACACAAAGTAGAATTAGGCTTGGGCCTATACTAATTGGCTAATATATTTTTAACAATAATTAATAGGAAGGGCAATACTAGGCGTGTGTTTGGGAAGGAATTATAAATTAAAATTATTTCACTATTCAACTTATTTTTGCTACTATTTATAGGTCTCATTGCACTTTTTAGTACTATTCATGAGCCCACTGTACTATTTCAACTAGTTTTTATCTTTATCTACAATGCTTTCAGTAAATATTTTTCAGTTTTAACAAAATAAGCGATATCTAAACACATCCCTAACTATCTAAAATTTTTCATTCTTTTCATAATTTACTATAGTGACAAATTCTAACGGTAGTAATAGGATTTTTCATCATGAAGAAAAACTGTGTGACCGAAAAGCTTGTAATAGAAATTCAGAACTATGGCAAAGAAAAGTCCATAAACAAATGTTTTAGAAAAAGAAAATAACAAAGTTTTGCTTGGACTATATGCAAATGATGTTCTTTGCAGGGTTGCATTTGGGAGGGATTTCTCAGCAGGAGGAGAATATGATAGCCATGGTTTCCAAAAGATGCTTGAGGAGTATCAAGTATTGCTTGGAGGATTTAGCATAGGAGATTTCTTCCCTTCCATGGAGTTCATACACAGCTTAACAGGCATGAAATCAAGACTGCAGAATACTTTTCAACGCTTTGATAAACTCTTTGATCGGTTGCTGACTGAGCATGAAAATCCCAAAAGAGAAAAAGAGGAGCATAAGGATCTTGTGGATGTTTTACTTGATATACAGAGGAATGGCTATGATGAAATGCCACTCACCACAGATAATATTAAAGCTATCATCTTGGTCATTGAGCACTCTATTTCACTTCCCTCATTCTATGAAGTCCCAACTGGTTGAATATAAACCTTCTTAAGTTTTAGCATACAGATTACTCTATTCCTCAATTAAATTAAATTATTTGATTGCATGGCAATAAATGATCAATTCAATCATGTATTGAATTTAATTGAGAAACTTAAGGTATAACACTAAGATTGCATTTCGATACTTGAATTTAAATTTGAATTTTAAAGTGATGGATTTGAAATGTCTTAATTCCAAATCCATAAATATTTAATTATGTCATATGGATTTCTAAAATTTTATGGGTTTTGAACTGCAGGATATGTTTGCTGGAGGAACTGATACAACTTTCATCACCCTTGACTTGGGAATGACAGAACTTATCATGAACCCCAAAGTCATGGAAAAAGCACAAGCTGAAATAAGGAGAATAGTTGGAGACAGAAGAGTTGTTTTGGAGGGTGATCTGCCTCAGCTGCACTACATGAAAGCTGTAATTAAAGAGATCTATCGGTTACATCCTCCTGCTCCAGTATTGCTCCCGAGAGAATTCATGGAAGAAGTGAACATTGATGGGTACAATATTCCAGCCAAAACTCGTTTTTTTGTAAATGCTTGGGCAATAGGGAGAGACCCAGAATCTTGGGAAAATCCAGATGTTTTTGAACCAGAAAGATTTATGGGTAGCCGTAGCACTGTTGATTTCAAGGGACAGCATTTTGAGCTGATACCTTTTGGTGCTGGTAGAAGAAGCTGCCCAGCTATCACATTTGAACAGCGAGTATTGAGCTTGCTTTGGCTCAACTTCTCCACAGCTTTGATTGGGAGCTTCCCCCTGGTGTTACAGCTAAAGATTTAGACATGACAGAGGCTTTTGGCATCACAATGCACAGGATAGCTAATCTGATTGTCATTGCCAAACCACATTTTCCCTTGGACCATAATGATAATCCAAAGATTTAGTCATCCTCCTGGGCCCTGGCACAAGGTACAATGGAATAAAAATATCTAATGTTTTAATCTCATATGCATTTTGTATTCTGAAATAAGGTAATAGGTTTAATGTAATCCTTGAGCTTGCATCTGCACTGCATATGAACCTGAGGGCCTGAAGGAGCAAATTTAAAACTGTTGACATCCAAAAATTAGCAATTCCCTGATCAAGAAAAGGCTGGGAGTTGCAGGAAACAAAGGGCTGATACTTCACATTGCAATGAAAAATGTCGACATATGTTCATAATAATGATACTAAAGTCATATTTCATCTCCCAACTTCCAGCGAAAAAATGGAGAGAGAGAACAAGTTCCTGAATTTTTATATTTTAGGCAATTAAATACATTTGATTATGCAAGGATACATAATTAGACAAAAAAAAATCCTTTCTAATACACATTACAAGGAGTAGAAATGTTATATTTTTGACTGTATAGCTAGAACTTCTTTTTACAAGCCAGAATGATTTTAACAAAATTTACGGAGACAACCGCTGTTCGATTATTTCCGCAACAGAACATGGTAGAATACGCTCAAACACAACACAACCAAAAAGCATAAAAAAGATGCACGGTGGCGAAATTTAATATTGGAAAGCATGCAAGTGTAACTAGCTTTGTAAAGCAGTTTTTCGGTTTTTCCAGGGGGGGAAAATTGTGATATTAGGCAACTCATCTTCATATGGTGCTCTATCAATATTTCTATCGAATACATTTTAACCCAGCTACTGAACCTCAGGGAGACCTTATATCCCGAAGATAATGACCTACTTGCTGAGCACCAATAAACAAGGCATCAGCAACAAGAAAGACCCCCACCTGTGCCATAAATGATCATATTAGTCTATTCAGGTAAGGGGCTAAAGAGTAAAAGGCAATTTATATATTACCAATTTGGGGAAGAGAATAATTACCAGACGGGCAGAAAACATTAGTCGGTAACTCCAACCTTCTTTTGCAGCTGCATCTCTTTGTTGATCAGTAAAACTGAAGATATTAACGGTATAGGTTATCAATGCTGTGTTTTAAAATTATAATAAATGAACAAGTCCCTCGATTCACACATTGATATATGTTAATCACTTAAGTATAGAGAATATAATTGGGTTACAGAAAGAAAGTCTCACAAATCAAGTCCAAGCACTTATTTTCTGATAAGGTAAAGATGTACTAGATGAGGAAATGAAGAAAGTTTTGGTAAGTTAACACATATATACACTCAATAGATCTTAACCCACAAACATACCTCCACATCACTCCACTCTAATGGTTTGATGAGGTGCCTTTTGAGCTAAAGCTCTTTGGTTTGGCACAAGGAAATGAGGACACACAGTCACCAAGTCATGGACTTTAATTCAGTAAGCCATTTGCATAGACATCACATAAAGATGTGTGGCTGGTGCCAACCAGCAACCCAACAAGACTTAATTTTTCATGGTTCAGAGTGGGTGCAACTGATTTGGTAAAAATGCCAAATCCAATCTACAGGCATTTACAGGATAATGCATCTGAAAACTGATGAGGGAGCACAACCAGAAATTATTTCAATATCTTATTTTCGATTTCATTGGACAATTTTATATTTTAAGTTTTTATTTGCTTAGTTTGAGTTGTGATAGGAATTAAGTTTCATGTTCTCGGGTAGGGATTAGTTTGGATTAATATTTAAGTTCAGCTAGGATTTATTGTTTATCTTTATCTCATATTTCCTGGAAGCTCTATAAAGGTCCAGATGGTTTATTTAGTATTAAGACTATTTAGATTATTATTATTAATCAAAGATTTCTTTGCAAAAATGCTTGTGTTTGTTGGTGATTCCAAACCCTTAGGTGGTGAAGCCTAAGGTTTACCATGGGACTGTTCTAGGTATTGAAGCCAAGGCTGTCCTGCCTCAAAGACAATGTCAAAATCTGCAGTGGTTAGTGCTGACATCATCTTCTGGTTTGGTAAACTGCTTATTGAGATTAGGTGCCGGGAAACAAGCATGTATACTTTATAGTCTTTAATGTATACTAAGGCCTTGTATTATATTGATATATAGCATGGAATTTTCTATATTTCCATTTGAATAAAAAATATAAAGAAAAATTTCAATCAATTCATTTTCCTTTTATGATACTTCTCAAAAGAAAAAGAAAAATTTAGATTGTTACCCAAGAAACTCTGAAACCCCACCAATTCCAGCAAGTTTAAAAGGTAGAGGACCTTCTCTGATAAGATCCTGCTCCACACAAGATGAAACTCATTATATTCTCAAATTCATGTTTGATTGACAGAACATAAGTAAGAAAGAAAAGGGTATCTATTAATTATCATAAAAAGAAGGAAGAACATGATATAATATCATAATATTAATAACATCAAAGTCCCTGGACCACTCATAACAAATACCTCCTCTTCAGCAGCCTCCAGGCCCCCTTGCACCCAGAAAAGGTTTTTGTAGCCAGCATTATATAGTAGCTCGCAAGCAGCTAAAGATCTGCCAGTATATTATAGTCCAGAATGAGAGGAGAGACAAAAAGCACATAGCATTCTTTATGATACACGTATAATATTTGTGTTTGATTCTTCAATATGTAAAGGTGATTTGCATCCCTCAATAATTTATCTATTAAGTATATGTAGGACACCAAAACCAACTATGAAAGTCAAAGGTAGTAGGGCCGTAAACGAGCTGAGCTTTGTCAAGTAGTGAATGTTCAAGCTCGGCTCGACAGCAAAAGTAGAATGTTCAAGCTTGGCTTGAGCTTGATACGAGCCTACAAATAATATTCAAGTTTGAGCTTCTTATAAAGTATAAATGCTTGAGCTCAGCTTAGCTTGGCTTGATTCATTGGTCAAGCCAAGCTCGAGCTCAATATTAATCCCAAACTCAAGCTCAATATCATGTTTTAGAGTTTGAGATCCAACACAAGTATATTATCAAGCCTATATCAAGTTTATTATCTAGCCTATTTGGTTTGGATGAGTGGTCTCAATTTATAATTAATTAAAGTCTTAGAATGATATGAATTTACTTGTTAAGCTCATATCAATTTTATTACCAAACTCATAAATAAACTTAGGCTCAACTTGTTTTGTTACTTTTGCATCGAGCCTTGGTGTTCACAAGCTAGTTCATGAACAATATTTTTTACTTGGGCTCGGCTCATTTATTAAACAAGCCTAAAACTAAAGTTTAAGTTTGGCTTGTTTATAAACAAACAAACATGAACAAGTTTTTTATCAAGCCAAGCCCGAGCTGTTTATGAACAACTTGGTTCATTTACAGCCCTAAAGGTAGGGCTATGAGTGGAACCCTTCTGCTTCTCACCCAAGCTAGAACATATGTTTCAATTTAGTGACAAGTGCTTTGAGCCAGTCCAACAACATAAATTCCAACCAAAACATACGACAGAGGTATGCCATCTAGAACCTGACCTAGGAAAAGTCGCTTTTTGGAGAGAGATCACATGGTTTACAACTGAATTGGCTAAAAATCCTTGCAAAACTGGAAGTTCACTTTGTACTTGTTTATCCCTCATATTAGTGTTTCATGTTCAGGGATGAGGATGACTCAGCCACTTTATGGCTTAAAACAACGACAAAGATCTCTCAATAAGATGGTCTTTTAGAAGAAAATATAAGCATTGTCCAGTACAATCTCCATAGAATGAGAAAATAACTTCTATCACCATTACTTAAAGCCTTTTCAGCCTATAGTTTAGCGTTTGGACATTCCTTGAATGTCAAACAGTTCCGTATATTTATACGACTGAATGTTATATATTACACACGCGCACACAATACAATAAAAAGCAAAGGCCTGGGAAAAAGATCGGGGACATAATAAAACTGACAATATAAAATGTTTGTATTATATATTCTTGAATGTAATGCTTTGCTGAGCATAACAAAACATAATCTATAGAGTACAATAACGTCAAATATTTTATCGCAGATGGTCCCATAGTACAATTTCGGCATGATATTTGGCGTGGACCCAACCTTTAAAGGTGTTATATCCAGATCTCTATTCTCTAGTAGTAAAGAAGAATGCTATGTTTGTTCTTGTTTGGAGTTGTTGAATGAGGGAGAGAGAAGTACATGGAAAATTCATTTTGTATGTGGTTTTAATGATTGGAAACTGGAATCAGTTCATTTGTCCTTCGATATCTTCTATTCCAACATCCCAAAAGGTATGGGCCCTAGTAGGTTGAGATGGTAAGTTCACTCCTATTACGAGGCCTTGAGAGGCTCCTATAAAATGGCTTTTCCATGGAGTGTATGGTGTACAAAGGCTCCCAAAAGGGTGGCATTCTTTGTCCAGCAACAAGGAGAAAAATACTTACATGTGACAACCTTGTGAGGAGGGTTATAACCTTGGTGAATAGACGTATGCGCAAGTGTAGTAATGAAACAGTGGATCATTTACTAATTCATTGAACTACTGCTAAGGAGATGTGCTCTTTTGTATTTACCATGTTTGAGGTTCATTGGGTGCTTCCTACCCCAGAGAGTTGTGGATGTACTATCTGAGTGGAAGATTTGTGTTACTACTCATGGCAACCTGTTTATTTAGAAGATAGTCCCACCGTGTCTAATGTGGGTGATATGGAGGGACAGAAATAACCGCACTTTCAATTGTAAGGAGCTTTCAACCATGGAGTTAAAGAATTTATTCTTGAGACTGCTACTTTGAGAGGTCTTGTACTCTTGGAAATAGTGAAGAGCATTCAATGCAGATTTCAAAGGCTATCTTTCCTTCAGAGCCTAATTTTTCTCTGTTGTAATATTTTAGGAAATTTGAGTACACATCCTGTGTGCTTAAGTTTTTCTCTTCTCAAAAATGTTATTACTTGTCAAAAAACAAAACAAAGCATAGTCTAATTCAAACTGAAAAGAAGGAATTTCCAAATGCTTAGTGTTAAAATCACAACTGCAATTCTCTCCAACAAGCAGAAATAGTAATGACTCTGTATTAACCCACTAGTATCTGAAAGTCCAGTGAAATAAAAAGCGCACCTCAAACCCTTCTGTCATGCAGCAATAAGGTCTGTATCCTTTGGATACTTCTCCGCAACCTTTGACAAGAACTGGCTGTTGAAGAAAGGAAAAAACAATAATAAGCCAAGCATTGTATATAAAATTAAAGGGTAAAATACTATTTTGGTCCTTAAACTTTACCAAAAGCTTATTTTTTGTCCCTAAAATTTAATAAGTTATTTTTTCATCCTTAAAATTTGTAAAGAATTTTTTTAATAGTTTCTAGATAAACATAGGGATAAAAACAAATTTACTTTTCCAATAGTTTAGGGACGAAAAGAAATTTTTTTGGTAAAATTCAAGGACAAAAGGTAAAACATTTTCAATAGTTTAGGGATGAAAAAATGAATTTTTGAATAATTTAAGGACAAAAAACAAATTTTTTAAAGTTCAGGGACAAAAAACAAACTTTTGGTAAAATTTAAAAACCAAAATAATATTTTACCCAAAATTAGATATTAAGGAATACTTCCTGACATACTTATTATAAGACAATGTAGGCACACCGCTCCACCAACCTCCTACACAAACATAAGTCAAATTTAGCAAAATCACCAGCACAAAGTCCAAGCCTCCAAGGAAACTTATCCAAATAGTTCAAAGGAACTAGCATTTCATTATAGTCAACAGTGCCAAATTCCATGTCATACTAGCCTCTAAGCACCAAAATTAGTGCTATCTTGATGCCAATGAGACATGATAATGATATTAATCAATAACCATTCATGATGCCATCCATTATCATTGATGCAGAAAAAGAAAAGAAAAAAAATCAATTACAGAAGACAAGTTAGCAATAGTTGTTTGATACCCATCACAAAGCTTGTGATCTGTCTGGACAGAGTTCCAGCGTCAAACTTGTCATCAACATCAAAGATTGGAATCCAGGTTGAGCCTTTAACCCATGCCTTCAAAGCAAGGAAAAGAAAATGATAATTCAAGAATCTTGATAGAGCCATTATGCTTTATAAAAATTTACTAAGAAAAGGAAAAATGAAAAGAAAACAGTAGAAGGGAAAATTTTTTAGATAACCAGTTTAGTAATGAGAAATAGTTAATAAGAGCTAATTAATTTACCACAATAATTGCACAAGATGCCTGAAAAATATGGTATTTATCACTATTGCAAGCTATCACAATAATCACCAAATAAACTATAAAATACATAACAGATGTGGAGTGATAAAACCCGTTTATGCAGAACTGATGAGCAGTGAGCCAAAAATAATATTCAGAAACTTAAAATTGAAAGTAAACCTGTCCACCTTTTGGTGTTCAGTAGAGGGATGAACATCAAGTAGGGTTTTGTTAGTTAGCTGAATTGCATATCCAGCTTCCCTGGGTGTAAGAACTTTCACTTTTTCTTCCCTGACCTATGACAAACAGTAGAAACATGACATGGAATTCCTGAGCCACGCAATTTGAATTCATTTGGAAAGACGTATTTCATCACAATCATAGTGAATAAACTGCAATTGATACATTTATCAGCATAATCAATTTATCTAGGTGATGGCTACAAAGTTAGGCCTTACTGGCCAAAACATGGCCCAAGAGAGGCAAAAGGGTATGTACAATCTGAAATTGAGTATCTTGCTAACCACTTTTACAACAGATACAGACTCAGAATGTTAAGTGAAGCCCCAAAGAACTGAAAACTATTAATCTTAGAGGTCATATATGTCAAAGCACTCATACTCTTCACAAACTCTGAACAATCAATATTTGCAAATAAATATCTGGTCAACGATTTTCAATAATCAATGTACAAAATGAGTATGTAAACAATCATCTGCACACCTATCATTAAATTTCATTGTAATTGAAATCATTTCGGAAAATATTACTGACTGCCTATTTAGCAGTGACTTGTTCAGATGAGAAGGGCAGTGCCTAGGATTTTCCTCTGTGATTGTTTGACAAAATTGACCTATACAATCTTTTATGTTATTTTCTACATGTCAGTACATGCTAAAGTCAAGAGCTTGCACTTTGAAATAACATAGAAAATAATTGATATATCAGGGATGTTATGTGGAATCTGATTACTTATCAGTAAAAAATAATAAAAATGTTATATGGAATCTTCTCAAACAATGTAATATAGACTATAGACCCATCACTCAAGTAATGGGCATTTCAATTATAAGCAGACGCAATAAATTCAATTTTTTTTGTCTGGTTAGTGCTAATGATTAAAACCATAATACACTGAATGAAATATCTTAGGTATAGTTAATTAGGTGTTGTACTTGAGGTTCTCCAATTAAATTCAGCCATGCGGCTTCATTAACCAATGCAACACTAAAGGCATTATCTCCCCCAAGGACAATTAAGTTCAACAACGTGGCTCATTGGCCAATGCAGTCACATGGTTGAATTTAATTATACAGCACCTAAGAAACTGTAACTAGGTTTTGTCACTCATTTAAAAACAAGACATTGCAATTTTTCAAAACCAAAGTGCAACTCAAATTAAGATTCAGCTAGCAAAAACAACATCAGTTCATTAGTTTTCTTACTAACCCATCTACTCCATGCCCAAAAGAAACATAAAAATGCTGTTACTTTGGGGTACAAAATACCAGAGCTTCCCATCTCTTCCTGGCAGCAGCCATATCTTTCATTTGCTTCAATGCATAATCTTCACCATCAGCTTGCATTCGAATAGTACTCCTATGCTGAATTAGATATAAAGATAACCCACATTAGAAACAAGGAGCCATATATCAACCACAAAAGTTCCATTATTTACTGTGAAAATGTAGTAAAATTAAACTCAATATTGGGTCCTAAAGTTTCCATAATTCACAACAATTTCACTGACACACCAAATTCTCTTAGTCAAAGTAAAGGATAAAACTTATCCGGGATAATGCTCTGCTCGGAACAGCATTAATCCAAGAAAGAACTCATTTTGTTAATTTTATTTTATTTCATTGTTATTATTTTTATTTTTATATTTTTAGCTACTTATTTCACTTTTTTTTTAATCCAATATAGAAATCTATTTTAGCCTAACTTAAATATATATGTGTTTCAAACTTTATATTGGAAATTTGAACTCTAACCCTTATTCCCTCATCCCACAAGAACTTTTATACTTATGAAATAACAATCTTGTTACTCATTTCACTTCTAAAGCGCTATTTATTTCACTACACGCTGTATTAACGTAGTGGCCTCTTTGGCATGAAATTTAAGGTAAATCCCAGGTGTTACGGCCCATTTGGATTGAGGGAGAAGGGAGGGAAAGTGAAGATGAGTAGAGTAGAGTTGGCTAAAAATTGGCTAATATTGGGTCATTTCTACTTTACTCTATTATACTCTCCCTTTCTCTCCCTCAATTCAAATAGACCATTAGGTTTAATTTCACTAAACTATTACTCCATGGAATTTTTGAAATGTCTCATAAATAAGAAGTGAAATAATCTAGTCAAAGATTGGAACATCACTTCCTTATATATAAAATCAATCAATATTTATTCCTATTATTATTATTGTGGGGCCCAGCAATTCGTGGACCAGGCCCATTTGCCCTTAGAAAGTCCGAGGGCCCAATCCGAGGAGAACTGTGGCCCAAGCTCCATGACGCCGAGTACGGACCAATTTTTGGGAGGCAGCCGAGGACAGTCTAGTCCTCGGCAGGCCCATAATCCGCCCAGAATAAAGGGATAAATTCGTAAGGAAATCCAAAATACCTTGGGGCGATTACCCTAAATACCCTTCTGGATAAGGCCCAATGCCTGGCAGAACCGTACTCTACAGCTTTATCAAGTCATCCCCAACAATTCCGGGATTAGACTGATGGGACCAATGTCAGTATTTGTAAAGACTGACCCTACACGTGGACGAAGGACATCGAACGCACACTAGTATAAAAGGAGAAGTAAGTGAATCTAGCAAAGTGGAGGAAAAAAGGAGACTTCATGAGGAAGATCGCCGGAACGATCCATGCACAGAACAGAGAAAGTCCTCCGTTGGACAGCCGGAAAGGACCACAAGGGTCCTCGGATCAAGTCCGAGGATCCCATTCTCAGAGGTGGCAGTATGGCGGGGCTTTAAACGTTTAGGCCCAGTCCATTTTCCACAGGGATCTTTCTGAAATCCAGACCGGACCATCCCCCCGTGACCAAGCCCAAGCTTTTCAAGCCCACTCTCTACAAATCGTATTGTGAGGGATCTCTCCCGCGTGAACCCGAAAATGTCACTGGGCCGCGCAGGAATCGTGTCCTTACAATTGGCGCCGTCTGTGGGAAAGCATGCGCGCTTGGCGCAGGTGGCGGTGGAGTCAACTCTCTACTAAGCAAAAATCCACGGAGCTTCCTCCGTCTCCTTTGACGTGCATCTGTTGTTCCGACATAAACTTCTGCTAGGGGCTCCTCCTTGCAGCGCCCATGGCGTAGGCAGCCCTAGGGGCTCTTGGCCTCAAGCCGGCTCTCCCCGCCCTGATCTAGGGGCTTACATCCGAAAAACAAACCAAACACAAAAAAAAAAAATAAATCTCGTAAGTTTTGGACAGAACCAAGGTCTTGCATGGTCCACGGACTCAAGCCTGTGGGGAAACCAAACACAAAACAAAAATAAATCTCGTAAGTTTTGGACAGAACCAAGGTCTTGCATGGTCCTCGGACTCAAACCTATGGGGAAACCAAGTACAAGAGATGAAAACCAAAAGTTTTGGACAGAACCAAGGCTTGCATGGTCCCACGGACTCAAGCCTGTGGGGAAACCAAACAAAAAAAAAAAAATAAATCTCGTAAGTTTTGGACAGAACCAAGGTCTTGCATGGTCCTCAGACTCAAACGTATGGGGAAACCAAGTACAAGAGATGAAAACCAAAAGTTTTGGACAGAACCAAGGCCTTGCATGGTCCACGGACTCAAGCCTGTGGGGAAACCAAACACAAAAAAAAATAAATCTCGTAAGTTTTGGACAGAACCAAGGTCTTGCATGGTCCCTGGACTCAAACCTATGGGAACCAAGTACAAAGAGATGAAACCAAAAGTTTTGGACAGAACCAAGGCTTGCATGGGTCCACGGACTCAACCTGTGGGGAAAACCAAACACAAAAAAATAACTAAATCCTCGTAAGTTTGGACAGAACCAAGGTCTTGCAGGTCCCTCCTCGGAAAAAAAAACCCTTTTTCCAAAAAACCTATGGGGAACCAAGTACAAGAGATGAAACCAAAAGTTTTTGGACAGGAACCAAAGGCCTTGCAATGGTCACGGACTCAAGCCTTCTGGGAAACCAAAACACAAAAAAAAAAAATCTCGTAAGTTTTGGACAGAACCAAGGTCTTGCATGGTCCTCGGACTCAAACCTATGGGGAAACCAAGTACAAGAGATGAAAAACAAAAGTTTTGGACAGAACCAAGGCCTTGCGTGGTCCACGGACTCAAGCCTGTGGGGAAACCAAACACAAAAAAAAATCTCGTAAGTTTTGGACAGAACAGGTCTATGCTATGCGTCCTCGGACTCAAAACCATATGGGAAACCAAGGTTACAAGAGATGAAAACCAAAAGTTTTGGACAGAACCAAGGCCTTGCATGTTCCACGGACTCAAGCCTGTTGGGGGAAACCAAACACAAAAAATAATATCTCGTAAGTTTGACAGAACAAGGTCTTGCATGGATCCTCGGACTCAAACCTATGGGAAACCAAGTACAAGAGATGAAAACCAAAAGTTTTGGACAGAACCAAGGCCTTGCATGGTCCACGGACTCAAGCCTGTGGGGAAACCAGACACAAAAAAGTAAATCTCGTAAGCTTTGGACAGAACCAAGGTCTTGCATGGTTCTCGGACTCAAACCTATGGGGAAACCGAGTATAAGAGATGAAAATCAAAAGCTTTGGACAGAACCAAGGTCTTGCATGGTCCACGGACTCAAGCCTGTGGGGAAACCAAGCACAAAAAAAACAAATCTCACAAGCTTTGGACAGAACCAAGGTCTTGCATGGTCCTCGGACTCAAACCTATGGGGAAACCAAGTATAAGAGATGAAAATCAAAAGCTTTGGACAGAACCAAGGTCTTGCATGGTCCACGGACTCAAACCTATGGGGAAACCAAGTGCAAGAGATAAACATCACAAGTTATGGACTGAACCAAGGCCTTGCATGGTCCTCGGACTCAAGCCTATGTGGAAACCAAGTATAAAAATTATTATTACTACAAGTTATGGACTGAACCAAGGCCTTGCATGGTCCTCGGACTCAAACCTATGGGAAAATCAAGTATAAAAATTATTATTATTACAAGTTATGGACTGAACCAAGGCCTTGCATGGTCCTCGGACTCAAGCCTATGGGGAAACTAAGTATAAAAATTATTATTATTACAAGTTATGGACTGAACCAAGGCCTTGCATGGTCCTCGGACTCAAGCCTATGGGTAAACCAAGTATAAAAATTATTATTATTACAAGTTATGGACTGAACCAAGGCCTTGCATGGTCCTCGGACTCAAGCCTATGGGGAAACCAAGTATAAAAATTATTATTATTACGAGTTTTGGATAGAATCAAGGCCTTGTATGGTCCTCGGACCCAAACACGGCATCAAGCCTCCAGTTCTCTCCTCGGCCAGCATGGGTAATCATTACTTTTCACTGGTCGGCCTTATTGGGCCAAACACTTATATTAGAGTTATGGCAACATCTTTTTATTATCAAGTATTTTGGTCTTAGTTGTCATCGGTTTAGATACTTTCTCATTGAGCCGAGCAGCATTTACCAATATACAAAAACATAAACGGAATATGCAAAATGAAATAATAAACACTTTTATTAATATAAGAGATTATTACAATGTACGAAAAAGGGCTCAAACAAGCCTATACAAAAGGAGAACTGCTGAAGTAACGATAACACTCGCAGTACAGAGAAGTAAACAGTCAGACTTCTTCTAAAACTCATCTTCAAGGTCTCTTCAGTCTCTGCCTCAACATTGCTCATATCATGACAAGAACCTTCTTCGGAAAAGGATGAAGACAAGGAAGAAGAATTGAAGGAGAAGGAAGAAGAATTGAAGGAGAAGGAAATAGTAAGGAAGAAATCAATGAAGAAGATGGAGGACATGAGTAAAGAAGGAGGAGAAGAAGAGAGAAGGGATGAAAAGAAAGAAAAGGAGCAAAAGAGGGAAAAGGGAAGGCACCAAGACGGAACTGGTGCTGGGAAGACTATAAGAGGAAAGCGGAGGAGGGCACCAAGGAGCAAAAGAGGGAGAAGCAGAAGCACTTAGCCCCTGCCTCAGCCCTGACTCCTAACACGTTGGTGTCATATTAGGTATGCTCATGAGGAGCCGGGTGGTGCTGGTCTTGGTTGTTCTCGACTCAGTCACGCCGAGAGTTCGACACGACGAGTCCCTGCTTCGGATTTTGGCTGAAAGAGAGGCGAGACAGATCTTAAGTCTGCGCCACCCTTGCCCTGATCGAGCCATTTCAAGCTTTATCAGAATATGGTGTCTAGAGGAGGGGCATGATTTCTTCATCATTTGGTGCGATCTCAGAAGAATAGAAGGGAGTTAGTACGAAAGTGATGGCCTCCTGCTTGCCTTCTTATAGGAAGAGCAGAACGGATGGCATTAAATGCATTCAACCTTCCCAAAGAATCTGAAGAAAAAAGAGGCGTCCGTTCCACTTCTCCACCTTATCAAATGAGCCGCCGGATATAAATGAGCCTCGTTAAGGGGAATTCATTAAGGGCGCGTCTGGGACATCCAAGCGGCAGGAGCAGATTCCGAGCGGATTAAAAGGAATCCCTCAAAAACCGCCTAACTTCCTGGGAAACCGCTCACATAAATGCGGGATCAAGCTAAATGGGCCATATTAAGGGCCTGGGTTTGCCAAAACCCTCCTTTCCAATCCGGAATTCGGATAGAAGGGTTTTGAGGGGCTATTGTGGGGCCCAGCAATTCGTGGACCAGGCCCATTTGCCCTTAGAGAGTCCGAGGGCCCAATCCGAGGAGAACTGTGGCCCAAGCTCCATGACGCCGAGCACGGACCAATTTTTGGGAGGCAGCCGAGGACAGTCTAGTCCTCGGCAGGCCCATAATCCGCCCAGAATAAAGGGATAAATTCGTAAGGAAATCCAAAATACCTTGGGGCGATTACCCTAAATACCCTTCTGGATAAGGCCCAATGCCTGGCAAAACCGTACTCTACAGCTTTATCAAGTCATCCCCAACAATTCCGGGATTCGACTGATGGGACCAATGTCAGTATTTGTAAAGACTGACCCTACACGTGGACGAAGGACATCGAACGCATACTAGTATAAAAGAAGAAGTAAGTGGATCTAGCAAGGGGGGGAGAAAAAAAAGGAGACTTCATGAGGAAGATCGCCGGAACGATCCATGCACAGAACAGAGAAAGTCCTCCGTTGGACAGCCGGAAAGGACCACAAGGGTCCTCGGATCAAGTCCGAGGATCCCATTCTCAGAGGTGGCAGTATGGCGGGGCTTTAAACGTTTAAGCCCAGTCCATTTTCCACAGGGATCTTTCTGAAATCCAGACCGGACCATCCCCCCGTGACCAAGCCCAAGCTTTTCAAGCCCACTCTCTACAAATCGTATTGTGAGGGATCTCTCCCGCGTGAACCCAAAAATGTCACTGGGCCGCGCAGGAATCGTGTCCTTACACTCAATATTTATCTCAATACTCAAT